>NW_025335549.1:9846354-9987945 GCF_004798865.1 Varanus komodoensis | reverse complement strand
CCTGGCGGGGCGCGCTCCCTCGCCCGCGCGGCGGCGGCGGCTGCTCGCGGCGCCCGGCCGAGCCTCGCGTCGCCCCGCGGCGGCCCCTCGGCGCGGGATGGAGCTGGAGGCCTCGCTGGAGCAGTCGGTGCAGACGCGCATCTTCAAGATCATCGTCATCGGCGACTCCAACGTGGGCAAGACCTGCCTGACGGTGCGCTTCTGCGGGGGCGCCTTCCCCACCAGCACCGAGGCCACCATCGGCGTCGACTTCAGGGAGAAGGCGGTGGAGATCGAGGGCGAGCACATCAAGGTAGGGCGGCGGCGGCCCTTCCTCCCTTCTCGGCGGGGCCGGCCGCGGGCTCTGCTGACCTTGCCTGGAGCGGAGCGGGGTTGCCCCGATCGAGCCGGCGGGGGCGCGGGGGGTCCGCGGGGCGGGAGGGTTTGGGCACCGTGCTGGGCCCTGGGAGCCTGCAAGGACGCCCTCCGGCCAGTCGGGGAAGGAGCGGTGACAGCAGCCCCCCCCGCGCCCCCCCGTTCCCCGCAGGGCCCAGACCGTGGAGGCGCCGATGGGAAGGCAAAGGATGCCCGCGCCGCGTCTCGTTGGAGGCACGAAACGCTTCTCGTTTCCTCGCTTCCTTCTCTCCGCCTCCCCGCAACTCTGTGCGGTGGATTTTAGGACAAGAGCGGGCGAAGGGCCTGCAGTCGCCCCGGGAAATCGCATGGCTAAGCAGGCATTCCACTTTACCCAACCTAATGCCCCCCCAGCTGACTGGGGGTGATGGGGGTTGTAGTTCAACACACCTGAAGGAACCCGGATTAGGAAAGGGTACTCTAATGCTCCCGTACTTGGTACCCTGCCGATGTGTTGGACTACGGCTTCCATCATCCCTACTCAGCACTGGCATCTGGCCCTTCTGGGTTGCATTGATGGGTACTGTAGTCCAACACATCTGGAGGTCGCCAGTTGGAGTCAGGCTTTCCTAACCATTACGTCATACTGGCCCAAGGGACAGAAAATTCCACCTGGGATGTGGCTGTTTCTGTGAGAAAGGAAGCACCGTAGTTAATACCCAAAGTGAGAAACGTTTGGAGCTCCACCTTGTCTTGAAGAGAATAGTTCTGGACGCAATCCCTGTGCCATCTTTCTCTTCCCGCTGCGCCACATGTAGAAATTGGCTGCAATTCCCCAGTAGCAAAAAAAAAAAAAAAAAAACCAGGACCGAGTCATGCAGTGCATTTACATGACTCAAAATTTTGATGACTTGCAGTTGCCTTGCTGAACTGACCCCTCCACCCACTCCATGCAGTTCAAGATGAAAACCTGGTCTGCCTTATTGGATCTGTGTTGCCTTCTTCACATACGGACACATTTCTGCCACGATCGAATGCACGGTGCATGGATGAAAGAGCCCTCATGTCTGTATTATGCTCAGATGCACTTCCTTTCTTACCAACACGTCTTGTGTCCCCTGAAACAGAGGCCTACTAGACATGGAGCTGCAGAGGGAAATTGAGAGTAAGGATGGAGATAGACAGAAGCACACAGGTTTGAGCTCATGATGAGGGGCTCAGCCCCTCACTTGTTTGCTTGCTTGTCTGGATGTCCATCTCCTTTTTGCCAGATGCAGATGAGGGTGGTGGGGTTCCTAGAGGTATGAAAGCTGCGCAGAAGGGGAATTTCAGGGCAGTTGCCGTTTTCGCGGCCTGCCACGAAACAGCACCCACCAGAATCCCCCCTTTGCAGAATTCTCAGGTAGATGACACTGCCACTGCCAGGTAGATGGACACTGCCACCTTTTTCGTTCCCTTTCTCTGGGGGCTGGCCAAATGCGTTCGCCGCCTGAGGCAAAAGGACAAGATGGTGGAAATTCCCGCGCTTAGGCATCCATGGCAATTAGCCTGGCAGTTGAATCTTACTTCAGCTATTGGGTTAAATCCCTGGTGCTGCCCCTGATGGTTGGACCACAATTCCCAGAACCCCAGCTAGCATAGCCAAGAGTTATGGGACTTGCAGTCCAAAATCCGGAGGTCACCAGGTTGCCTGCCCTGACTACAGTTGGATAGCATCTTCCAGTGTGGCTGGGGAAAACAGACTAGGCTGACACACAGACTGGATTCAGACAGCACACTAACCCACACTGAAAGGTTGAGAGTTGTCAGCACATGGGCTATCCTGTTGCTTCAGTCCAGCTGTTAGCCACACAACCCATAAGCAGAACCCATGGTTTGTTGCTAGGTTGTGAACTGTGGGCTGTTCCCCATGATTTGCTGCCCTGGCTGGGTTCCGACAACATGATAACTGACATTTCAGTGGCAACCCATACTCAGCCCTTGAGCGTGGGTTGTGGGATTGCATGAATTCAGTGCTCTGAAGCCCTGCAGCTGCTCCCTATACCCGCTGCCCTGAAATTATTTTGCTGCCTGAGACAGACTACTCATTCTGCCTCGTGACAGGACTCCGCACCTCCTTTCTATGGTTCTCCTTTAAAAAAAAAATAGCAGCGCCATCCAGTTGCTGCCACCAGATTATTGTATTAATAGACTTAATATTTTTTAAATGCTTTAAAAGCACCCATGCTGGTCCACAAGGCATAAACCAAAGAATCCACAGTTGGACAGTACTTTAAATAGGACCGACTGTTTGGCAGTATTTTTAGTAGGATGAAGAAGCCTGCATATCTTTGTGGTATTTTGCTTGATCCCAGTAAATTTATTCCTAACTGTAGAATGTGGGTTTAAAGGAAGAGGAAGCAAAGGTGCTTCAGAACAGCCACGTTCTCAGTGGGGAGGATATGCGGAAGGAAGTACTTTTCCCCACTTCCATTTCTTTCTTCAAATCATCTGCCCCCAATGGCTTTCTACCAGCAGGCATGGTTGCAAGTGGAATCTTTCCCTTTGTAATACAAGGTTTGCATCTTTTCCAACAAAAGTAAGTTATCCCTGCATCAGGGCGCAGAGATGAAAATGCACAAGCAACACTGGCTTTCCTCACTTGCAGTGCTCTCCATTTACCTTGTCAGCAGCAAGAGAGAGAGAGAGAGATTTTCTGGTATTGTCAAAGGTCTTTCCCTATTACTCCAAGGTGTGTCTCCCCCTCTACAGTTACAAGGTATGTAGTTGCAATGAGAAAAGAGGCTGCATTGTGCCAGGCAAAATATCTGCCTGAATGTAACTGGCACTGTGGACTGGGTGTGGAAGTGGACTTTTGGACAGATACCACCCTTCTGGTATTAAAATTTATTTATCAGATTTGTCGCCCGCCCCATTAGCCACACAGCTCCCTGGGTGGTTACAGTCTCCCTCCCTCTCTTTTATAGACCCTCCCATTACTGGCCATATATATGGCTTGATGTATACGTGCTGCAAAAGATGCTGTCAGAATGGACTGGACTGGACTGCTTCAGAGGGCAGAATCCCACCTTTGAAGGCACTGCTGCGTTAGGAAAGCCAACGTGCCAGTTAGCACAGCAGGCCAAGGGCTGACCTCCTTTTCCCCAGACAAGTTTTGCCCTGTTTGCAGAACATTTTTTGTTTTAAATGGGGGAGAGAATTAAAAGCTGGTGTGTGTCCTCCCCCACGCCACCCTGGTGTGAAGTATAGTGTCGTGAATGTGCTTTGATTTGTTCTGTGCCTCTCAGTCTCTCTCGCACACACGCTCACCTCTGCCTTCCAAGGACTGAGGATGGCCTGTGCCCTTGGGAGGCTTCTAGGGTGCAGTACAAAGGCCAACATGCACAAAGGATTTCTGGCTGAGGGGGAGTGATTAAGTTAAGGGAGTGCCGGTCTGTGTTTGCTTAGCAAGAAGACTGGAGTGGTCCAGGACTTGGTTCCTTGTTCCAGCATGCTGGGTCTAAGCTGGGGAGAGATCTGGTTGGAAGAAAGACCTGAATCCAAATCCCCATTTGGCTGGGAGGCTCTGTGGGTGACCGGGAGCTAGTCTCGCTCTCTCTCGTCCCTTATATGGGGTTGCTCTGAGGATAAAATGAGCAGGGAAGTGCCACGAACGCCACTCCCAGATCCTTGCTGGGAAGGCGGGATACAGATGCAGGCCTACCGTCATCCAGCAGCTGCCATGACTTCAGTGCCCCCTGCAGCAGGGGGACTGCGCTGCTAGGACAGGCACCTTTCCTGGGGACCCTTCCCTGATGGGTGGCTGGATCCGCAAGCTGCCTTTCTAAATGCCTCACAGCGCCCCCAAAGTCTGCATCACTCTGGGCCATTGTGCAAAATTAAGGATCTAGGCAACACTGCAGCAGGGGCACTCTGGGAAATTTAAAATGGTGACTCACAGCTTTCTGCTCTGCTGCCACCAGGTAAGCCCTGAGCTGGGGACCCACCAACACCAACCAGAAGACACTTTGCCAAGGGTCCCATGTGTCCTGGAGCAGGGCCCTACATAAATGCCACAGGAAATTCTCTACTTCGGTTGTCCCCAGCATGGTGCCCTCTAGATTATTTGGGCTACAGCTCTAGCCAACTCAAGCCAACATCTCCAATAGCCAGGGAATCATAGGAGCTGTCGTCCAAAACACCCAGAGAGTCCCAGGCCATCTACCTGGTTTGTAGGCTCATCAGAAATCTGTTGTTTTTTTCCAGGTGCAGGTATGGGACACAGCAGGCCAGGAGAGGTTCCGGAAGAGCATGGTGGAGCATTATTACCGTAACGTCCATGCCGTTGTCTTTGTGTATGATGTCACCAAGATGGCCTCCTTCCTCAACCTCAAAACCTGGATTGAGGAGTGCAATGGCCATGCGGTCCCGGCCCTTGTCCCAAAGGTGCTGGTGGGGAACAAGTGTGACTTGCGGGACCAGATCCAGGTGCCCTCCAGTGTGGCCCTGAAGTTTGCCGATGCTCACAATATGCTTTTGTTTGAAACCTCGGCCAAGGACCCCAAAGAGAGCCAGAACGTGGAGTCTATTTTCATGTGCCTGGCTTGCCGACTGAAGGCCCAGAAGTCTCTGCTTTATCGGGACATGGAGAGGCAACAGGGCAAGGGGCAGAAAACGGAGTTGGCACCAGAGGCCAGTGGCAAAAATGCCTGTCCATGCTGAACTGCTGACCACAATTCTGACCGCTTAGTGAGTTGGGGGAGGGGGGGTGGCAGAGAAACTGAATCAAGATCCACTTGTCTCAATCTAAGTTAATGTTCACTTAATAATAAAATTTGTATGGCTCACAACTGGCTTGGGTGTAGCTTCATCTCTGGAGAAATACGACCTGAGAAAACCTTGCCCACAACAGTTTCAACACCCTAAACCAGGATTGAAGGCCAGCTGGTGACCTCCAGATGTTCTGAATGACGGTTATCAGCATCCCTTGCCATTAGCCATGGAGTTGCTGGTTGGAGTTGCTAGGAATGATACTCCAAAACATTTGGAGGGGATCGGGTAGCCTTTCCCCTGTTTGCAACTGTCTGGCTCTTTCCCAGTCTCCCTGGGCTGAATTAACCATGGGCTGAATACTTCAGTTCCCATCACCAGGCAGCTTGGGGTCAGTTTAATAATCTCTGATCCAACAAACCCTGAGCAGAACATCAAATCATTGGTTAAACGAACCTGGAGTTGCTGTTATGCACAGATCAGGCCAGGACAAGGAATTGGCCAGCACGGGCCTGATGAGCCTGGGAATGTGGTCGCCTTTATACGGTGGACCTCTGTCTACATGCTGGCAGATGATTATTGCACGGGTGAAGTAGGGGGAGACTTGGATGCATCCTCACACAGAATTGGGCATAGGAAGATCGGCTCAGCGGCACTTGCTTCATTCTGATTGCTAGGTTGCTGCCTCCCCCTTTCTTTCCCCCATTCTAACTCTGGGAAGGGGAAAACAAGAGCTACACACTAGGTAGCTGTCTAGAATGACCTCACCTTGCTCAGGAAGTCTGTTTCCTTGTTGCTGCTGAGGTGCAACTAGGTAAACACAGATAGGTGAGTCCAACTGACTAGGTAAGCAGCAAGTGGAACTATATTCTTGGGATATCTCAGGCTCCAGGTCCAAACTGAAAGAACATGTTTATTAAAGTAATGTAAAAAGAGGCAGAAGGGGAAACAAGTTGCAGACCTAGCTCAGCTCTTGGCAGTCAAGTACTCAGAAGTTCGGGTCCCCCTGGACAGGTATGGCACACCTTGCATCATTGAATGGTCAAAGGATGGGGAGACCAGAGAGACCAAAAAAAAAAGGTATTTTCTATTTTTATTATGTTTTGGCCAACGTGGGCAAGGGGGATTGCTCAGCATATTCCACAAGTCAGAAGAAGGGCACTTACCCAGGAAGACCCTCTGAACCTTTTGGGACTATGACAGCTTCTCTCAACCTGGTGCCGTCTGGATAGTTCGAATTACATCTCCTAGCATTCCTGATCATGCTAGCTAGGACTGGGGGAAATTATCATCCAAAGCATGTAGAGGGCCCTCGGTTGGGGAAGCTGGTCTAGGAGATGGACTTGAGAAAACGGTTCAGTTGTATTTGATTCTGGGCTATTGAAGTGTTTCCTAAAGCATTTCCTTTTCGATTCTCTCTGGCAGACTGGAAATATTAAAGAACATTTTGTTCTGTTGATCTGGAAGCCCTGGGAAACATGTGGAATATCATGTGGGTCATGGATGATTACTGCTTTAAACAGATAGGCACTGAAGGAATGATTCAATGCCCCAATCTCTGAGCTGATTTGCAGCTCATCAGCAAATCATTCCGTGACTCCCACAGGTTCAACAACAGCAGCGATAAAGGCTTGCTTTCAAAAATAAAGGAAGCTGCTGAAACTTAAGTTTGGAGAGAACTTAGCCAAGCTGCCCTAACTTGGGGTCTTCCTGATATGTTGGACTACAGCTCCTCCCATTCCCAGCTGGCCTTGCTGGCTAGGGGTAATGGAGGTTGTAATATGCCGCTTTGGCAGGGCTCTAGCTGGGCAAAGGCTGCCCAGCATGGTAAGTGAACTCTTTGCCCAACAGAGCAGCAAGAAACCCAGGCTGCAGGACAAACATGAAGCAGAAGGGTCTCCTGGTTCTCCTGGTAGCTTATTTCCCCAGCACATGTGCAGGTCACGTGCTCCTGCTACATGTACCAGTTACGTACTGGGGGAATTTGCAAGCTTTGCACAGCTAGTTATCAGAAGAGGACAATGTGTGGAAACACAAACATAACTGTTAAATCAGTGTTACATTGAAGTCCTGAATCTATAACAAGAGTGAAATATGGGACAAGTTGCTGTGGTCCTTCAAGAGGTGCAAATGTTGTGGTGGGTAAAGGCTTGACCTGACTTAATAGGAGGGATGTCTAGCCGTGTGTTTAGCAATGCAGGTGATGTGACTAAGGTAGAGGCTGTGGCAGAGACCCTGCTTGGCAGGCAGGAAGTCCCAGTTTTGATCCCAGCATCTCCAACAGGACAGGAAAAATCCTGGCTGAAAACTTGGAGAGCATTTGCCCTTCTGAATCAACAGTACTGGCTTAGATGAAACAAAGCTCCATGTTTCTAATGCATACGAAAAGAACAGGATCATGAAGGCATGCCAGTCCACATCAGGCGGCAGACTGCGGTTCTGCTAAAGGACAGCCAATGAATCATTCAGTGCTCTTGTTTAGAGTTGCAGCCAGCCAGTCCCTCTTCCAGGAAACCTTGTTCTGCCCCACTGCTTTTCATCCCCACTGCCCATGGCAGCCGTTGCTCCTAGACTCCTGTGCTCCGTCCTCAGAGGACTATTTCGTGTGCCTGCCTGCCTCCCCCACCCCGAAACATCAGGACTTTTCTTTTAAAATAAATTCTTCAGATCTGGGGGTTATCCCAATCCTGCACAAAGCATCCTTTGTGTGTGGAGGGTGCCGTTTGGCTACATGAAGAGCCACACAACTGGAGAATTGTGTTTGCCATTTGTGTATCCATGACACTTTTGTCACGGCAATGGGAATAGCATTCAGATGTTTGCTTATCAGGCACCAGAATAGCCGGGGCCAGATCAGAGGAAGAAACTATATGAGCTGGATGAATAATATGGCTGTTTTCTCCCGAAAAGCTGCCCAGCTCTTGGTGACACTTGCCTGTAAAGGAACGGCAGCCACAATTGGCTCCACTTTATTCTTTTCTACAGACAAATCCTAATTTGGCATTCTGTTCATGCAGGTTTCCCCAACTTGGTGCCCCACTCCCCCGAGGGTATGCCAGTGGGAATCCCATCAGCCCCAACCAGCATGGTCAGTTGTCAGGAATTATGGGGGTTGTATTCCACATCTGGAGGTTCATAGGTTGTCTACCCATGATTTAGATTGGGGTGGGTAGCAGAAACATCCAGATTTAATTTTTTCCTTTGCATGATGGCTCCCAGCATTGGCTGTGCCTGCAGCAACTTCTGTAAACTGAATTTCCAAACTTTCAGACATCTTCTTTTTGTCTGCCCCCAATTTAAGTAAATTAGTGAGATTAGCTTTGCTAGATTGTTGCAATGTGTGTGCAAATAAGCGGAACCCCCTAGCTCACTGGGCTGGTAGCCAAACCAGAAACCAAGAGTGACACAAAATTACAAAAATACGGGGAGGGGGGGTTGTGCTGGCCCATTCAACGTTTCAGAGGCACAACACCTTGCACAAGTGAAATCTAAAACAGAAATTCATTGTCTCCCCAACACTAGTGGTTAAGAGCACAGGACTGGGACCCAGGCGATCTGGGTTCTGGTCGCCACTCAGCCATGGACTCAACTGGGTGACTTTGGGCCAGTCACAGACTCTCAGCCCAACCTACTTCACAAGGTCGTTGTTGTAGGGATAAGATTGAGAGCATCAGGAAGAGAATGATGTAAGCCACTTTGAGTTTGTTGTAAGAAAAAAGTGGGATATACATCTAATAAAATAAATAATCTAAACTACAGGTGGAGAAGATGTCGTTGTACTACAAGTCCCATAATCTCTAAACTTGGTGATTTTATACACATAATCCAAAATATACACAGCACAAAAAACTATAATTGCATCCATTCACAAATGCATTGCGAACTTTCAACATATGCAACATCACCAATAGAATTTGCATTCCAGGCAACCGAGTGACCCAGGCTGGCACAAAAAAGGAATAGCATGGGGGAAATAAAAGCTTGTCTGTATCCGGACACTCAGCATCCTACAAAATTCTACAAGCCCAGAAGCTTTAGTCCCTGATGGCAATGGCAGTTGGCCAGAAGCAGGATTTTTTCCCCGAGAAGGTGAGGTAAAAGCTCAGAAAAGGACTGCGGCTCATCAGGCACCCGTGATGTCATCCTGGCCTGCCGAAAAGCAATTAGTTGGCTCTTGGTGATGTTGGCTGGCTGCCACTGCTCACACCTCGCTGCTCATGTTCCCCTCAAACCAGCTGGAAATGCCAGAGCAGCAGGGTAAGCAGGAGCCATGTGCTTCCCCCAGCACTGGGATTAAAAAGGCATGCCATTCAAGCGCTTTACGGTTTTTGTCCTCTGCAGATTTCCAGCAAGTTTCATTTAAATAAAATTTAAATACAATTAACCAATGAACTGAAACTTAACAGCTCTCATTAATGCAGCAAGAGAAGAATGGGTGTCGAAAGAACAAGATGGCTACAACTTCATGCATCGCTGCCATGATAACGATATGGAGAGTTAGGCTGGGGAACTAACAATGGTAAAATGAATGCTGCAGATCATGTCCAGCAATCCGTGAGGTGCCAAATGTCTCTGGACTACATGAACCTAAGTAGACCAGGATACTGGAAGGACTGTATTTATCGTATAAACTTACCCATATGCTTCACTGGAGAAAGCCTAATGCTGGGAACGACTGACAGCAAAGGGAGAAGGGGATGGCAGAGGTTGAGGTGGCCGGGTGGGGTCCCTGGGGCGGTGGGTGTGGGCTTGGGTGGCCTCCGGGGAGACCTTGTGCAGATTCCTGCCTTTTGCTTATAGGCCTGAGAGTTAGATCTTTTTCAGGCATAGCATTCTTTGGGCATTCTTTGTCCCAGAAGGGAAGAAAGGAAATTCTGGGATGCAGCAGCACCCCTGGGAGGGGAGGAAGGGAGAGGAGGCAAAAGAGAAAGATAACAAGAGCAACAGAATGACTGGGCATAGGAATTTGTCCAAAAGTGTGTGACTGTTTATATAGATTTATACTTCTCTTCCGTCCAAGGCACTCGGGACACGCACGTGGTCACCCCACTTTACACATGTACGCACATGCTTTATTCTCACAGCAAGGTTGCAGAGTAGGATTGGTTGACAACTGATGACTGGACTAAGATTGCTCAGTCTGATTAATGACTGGGCAGAGATTTAAATGGATCTCTCCAGTTCTGGTCCAATGCTCAGTCCAAACTACCGAGTCACCATGACAAGCTGTGCCAGTTTTCTGCAATGAACTGTGGGGAAGCTTAGAGCAGAGAATTTACAGTCTTTCAAATATAACTTTATGGTCTTTCCTTATAAACATGGAAAACAAAAATGTTTTTCATGTAAATTGAGTTTCAGATCTGAAGGACAGAGAGCAATACTAGCTGCGGCCATAAATATATTATAGGCATGATTTTTTTTTTTTTTTTTTTGGAAGGGATCACGTTCCTCAGCACTGTGAGGAGACAATAAGAGCCTTTAACAGGCTGTGCTGGAAGATGGAATGGGCAAGCTTTGTGGCCTCTGTCCCAGCTCACCCCCTCCCTTTTTCTCGCTCACACAATTTTTATTCTTCCATGTTTTGGCCCCATCTAGTTGTACCGCATAATTCTGCACATTAATATTTAAGCCCAAATATTAAAACATATTATTTAGGAAATCAAATTAGATATATTTTAGATATAATGATCCATAAAGAGTTACTTTGGTGTGATGCCGAATTCACAAAGGATAGAAATCGTATGGAAAACATTTTATTTAGGGAGGATAATATTTTGGATTTAAAGAAAATAGAAAATCCATTTCTAAAGAATATGTTGGAACTGTGGAGATACAGTAGGAAGATTTTAAGCCCGGTAATTTCCCCATTAACTCCAGTAATGCAATGAAGAATTTTCCTGAGAATTTGAAAGGTGAGTTACAGAGAACATACTCTAACAATATTCAGGAGTATTGAGTACATAGAGTCTTGCGGCCATAAAAAGTATAGCCAACGCATGCATTCTGCAGTCAATGGGACTTACTCCCATGCAAATATGCATTGGGCTGAAATTTAACATATCAATTTAACTTATTAAAATGTATTTTAAAAGGAAAGAGCAAACATATTGAGCAGATGTATTAAATAAACGACACAGACTTATTTAAAACTTTTATATGCCGTCACCACATGCCTCGGCATCTTGGGACAGCTCACAAATGTACAATTAAAAACAATAAAACAATACAAATTCCATAAAATTATATAAAAACAAAAAAGCGACTGTTAACGGTAAAAATATTAATTTTTAAAATAACAGTTATGGAATGCATTATTACAGCGTTGACAGATGAAAAGCATAACCAAACGCCATTGCAGTTCTTAGGACTTCCGATCTCAAATGGAACTTTGCTTCCTTCCCCATTCCGATTTCCAGAGCCAGCTATAGGGAATTTTCAACTTCGGGAGGGAAAGTCAGGTACAGCCGACGTGAAGCTGTCCAGATGTTATCGACTATAACTCCCACAAACCTCAGCCATAATTGTTCATGGTCAGGGATGATGGGAGCTGTAGTCTGAAAAGTCTGGCGGATGCTAGCTTGCCTACCCCCGATTTAAACCTACGCCACTCCATTCCGACGTAAAAGCACGTTAATTTTGAAGGCACTCTAGAGCATGTGTCAGTCAACCCTTTTATCTCTACGTTTCGGCTAGTGAGCCCAAGCAGGCTCGGGATTGGCTATCTGGCCGTGAAGCGCGGCCTATGCGAAGGCGGCGGAGGCGGGACTACGCCTGCGCAGCCAGTCCGGGAGCTGGTACGGACGCGCGTACTCGAAGGTGACAGCATCGAGATGAAGTAGGTTGGGGATCGGAGACGGGGTTAAATCGGGGCAGGGGAGAGCGGCGGCGCGGAGGAGCCGTGACAGGCTGCTCTTGAGTCGACGCTCCCTCTCGGAGCCTGCACTTGTAAAGCATGTTTTACTTAGCGCATGCGAAGTGAAGACACGGAAGAAGGCTCCTGAGCGTACACAGAGTGCGTCATCATAATGGAGTCACTGCAGCCGATTCGAGCACCCGGAGTTAGAATTCTGAGTGTGGGGATGTGTCCTTTGCGTAGACCTGAGCGACATCTCCCGCTGTAGTGGTTAAACCAACCTACCCCACCCTGCTGCCATCCCGATGTGGGGGACTACAGCTCCTATCGTGCTTAGCTAGCATGGCCCTTGGTTGGCTAGCAGAGAATGAGGACAGTTGCAGTCCAATATATCTAGAGAATGCAAGGATGGAGAAGTCTTGGTTAGGAAGCTCCGTGGGTGACTGTGGCCCGTCAGTCAGCTGAACCTTCCTTAAAGGGTGCTTCTTGTGAGGAAAATGGCGGCGGGGGGGGGACGACGACGACGACGACACACACCTCTGTATATCATGCTGAGCCCCTTGGAGGAAGGCTGTGATAAAAATACATAAATACATAATTAAATGTATTAAAAAAGCACATGGCTCTTTAGAAATAGGTGATTGTCAACACAGTGAGAATGCGGTGTGAAGTCTGCCTGTGACTCATTTTTGTTTGATTACTTGTTTCTCTCTCCCTCATTTTCTCTAGCCCACTAACCAAAGTGAAGCTGATCAATGAACTGAATGAACGTGAAGCACAGCTGGGTGTGCAGGACAAGGTCTCCTGGCATGCAGAGTACAAGGACAGTGCCTGGGTGTTTGTGGGTGTGTGTCAAGCTTAAAGACAACCTTGGGTGTCCAGCTCTTGCAATATGGCAGTTACAACTAATCATCATTGCTCAAGACATCCTTATTAACCCTCTCCCTTTTCTCCTAGGTGGTCTGCCATATGAGCTGACCGAAGGTGACATTATCTGTGTTTTTTCCCAGTAAGTTAAAAATTAAGCTCTTGTGTCAGAAGCTTAAAAATGTTCTAATGACTGAAGATTTTTTTTAAAAAGCTGCTTTTTAATTGAAACTCATACCCAAAACAGGCAACATTTTTTTTAAAAATAGTGCAATATTATACATACTCAGAACTAAACCCCATTGGGAGTCACTCCTAGATCAGGGACTATAGGACTGCAGCCTTGAGCCATTACAGTTTCTGCTCTGTTGCTTGCTCTCCTCACAGAGAAAGAGGATGGGGTACCATAGTAAGGAAAAAGAACCTGCAGTTGTGTAATACTGCACTCCGTCTACAGTTGGCTGCAGCTGTTATTGGATTCTTCCCCATCCATTTTAGACCTTGATGGGTAGTTAGCCTTGAGTTTCTGAACTCCAGTGATGGTAACTGCTGGAAAGGCTGGACTGACGTACAGTCCTTCTGTCCTTAGCCTCTTACTGTGGTTGCTGCTCACAGTGGTCACAGGAGAAAGAGCTCTCTTTGGAAAGCATTCCTGAGTACAAGTCTTGGTGTGTCTCAAATGAGCAGAGGTGTTGAGGAAGGATGAGACATGATGGGAGAAGACAGATCTTTGCCAGGACAGATGATGATGATGATGATGAGTGGAAGCTCCATGTCTCAGAGCTGCATAACTCTGAACACCAGATGGTGGAGGCAAATGGCAGGTGACAGCCCTGTAGTACACAAAATCACCCAGCTGGCTCTGAGCTACATGGATCTGGCTGCGGTCCAACAAGGCTATCCCATTTATACTGCAGCACTGTGCTCATTTCACTTACCTGCCTTGAGGAATTGTCCCGCTTCAGGTGCTGCATTAACCTTTGCATTTTCCTGATGCTTCCTCTTCTGGAGCAGTTTATTTTAGTGAGGTGAAGCTCTTGTGACGTCTGGTGTCTTTACCTTCAGGTATGGAGAAATTGTGAACATAAACCTGGTACGTGATAAAAAGACAGGGAAATCCAAAGGATTCTGCTTCATTTGCTATGAAGATCAGCGAAGCACCATTCTTGCGGTTGATAACTTTAATGGAATAAAGGTTGGTTTGGCTTTTGGAGGCACTCCAGTTTCTAGGAATCCTGGACACTGACTGGCTATTATGAATGTGTGTGATGAGGCACATCGAGGGCTCCTAGAGAGGGGTTGGAGAATTGGTGCGAACTTGTAGCATGGCCCCTAAGGTCATGGGCAAAGGGAACAGCCATGTTAGGGATTGTTTCATACCTTGTATTCCCAGAAATTGTTTTCTCGGGCTTCTTAATGTACAGGATACTCTGTTTTACTTTGCTACAGGCTTCTCTTTTGGGGCTTTCCTCACCCCAAAGCCAAGGAGGAAGAGAATGTTGATGGCTTACAAACACGCTTGTTCTGTAACATTACTGGTAACTGTTTTTACAGATAAAAGGAAGGACAATCCGTGTGGACCACGTAGCTAATTATCGCCCTCCAAAAGACTCTGAAGACATTGATGATGTTACAAAAGCCCTTCGGGAAAAGGGATGTGGTGTTAAAACACCTCCTCCGAGTTCTTCTGAATCCTCTGAAGACACTGAGGTGGAAGTAAAGAAACACAAAAAAGGTGATGGTGCTCTCTCCCTTTCTCCCTACCCGCCTGACTTGGTTTACAGAACATGATAACTCATGATGGGCAGCAAGCCATGGTTAGTTGTTGTGCTATCTAACTCTAGACCACCTCCCTCAGGGCAGCTTGTGTGTTTTTTCATTTTTTAAGAAGCCACTTTAAGAATCCACTACCTGGGTTCACGCAACATGATAAGCTGGGGTGGTTAAGTTAGAGGCAGTTGGTTCTGTAGTTTGTAACCCATCCAGAGACGCATAGTGATTGGATGGGTTAGAAATATCCCTAATATCCCAAACTGTGTTGCCTGAACCCTGCCAGAGTGACCTGAACCAGCATTGGGAGGGTTCACACCACAGGACAAACCCCCACCCCTGGCTTTGAAGTCACCCCAGGTTTTGTGTCTTGTGTGAACCTAAGTGTGATCTGTAGTAGGCCTGGTTTCACCCATGGTGGGTTAGTGTGCCATCTGAACCTGGAGAACTGTTTCCATTGTGGTTTGTAGGAAATGGCAAGTGAGCAGTTCAGCAAGGGCAGCAAAAAATTTTTTTGCTGATCTTGCCGAGCTTGCCCAAGCCCTATTGATGCCCAAGCAGCATCACGAGTGGAAAAGGGTTAAAAGTAGTGGGGGAAGTCTCAGCAAGCCAAGACAGGCCCTAGTTGCAGCACGGGAAGCAGCACGAGCCCCCAGTTCTTTTGGGATGCTGCCTGACAGACCAAGGGGAAGGTAGTGGTGCGGTGACAACCCACAGAGAGCCCCATAATCTGTGAGGTGCACCATAGGTTAGTGTCACAGTGGGTTGACATGACACGTGAATCTGTATGTTAAATTTTAAGCACATTTGAAGCTTCCAAATCTAAGGATGCTGGATGTAAGCCAGTTTCTGATTCCTGAACAGAAACACAGGGACAGACAAAAGCTAAGCATACTGGGAAGTCCAAAGCCTTGTCATTTTTCTGCCTTTTTTGGCTTCTGAGCATTTTATCTGATTCACTTGGGCTGTAAAATAGCTGTGTTGGGGTCATGCTTTACTGGTTCAACTCTTAATTTGGATTGGAGTAAAGTTAAATATCTTTGCTAAGATAAAAGGCAAGAGTCTCTGCTCAGTTTATAAAGTAAAACAAGCAGTAGGGCTAAGATAATTATACAGACAAGGAACCCTGGAGCAGGGCGATCATCTAGAAATGCTGGTAAGATGAGTTTCCTGGAAAGACAGATGATCTAGGCATATGTTAGGTAGACAGAGAGCAGAGACAGTGGATGGGTAATTACAATAAATTTGACATCCAATTATTGTCTCTCTCTAAAGAGAAAAACAAGAAAAAGAAGAAAGAGAAGCGAGAGCATCGGAAACGTGTAAAAGAGGAGCCACCTGTTGATGCACCACCTTCAAAAACCAAGATTAAAGTGGAAAAGGAAGACCCTGGCTATGACCGGTATGCAAGCACAAGTCAACCAGTCTGGAGCAAAGCATCTGGGCACAAACATACAAGCCGGCTTCAGCAAGAACAGGACCCCAAGTATGAACGGACGAGAGAGGGGTCTCCAGAGAGAGGCACAGATAGGGATAGACAAGAGCAAAGGACTCCCTACAGTGAGAAACACAAAAAGGCAGATGCTTCCAAAGAAAGACTCCGGGCATCTGAAAGCAGAAGATCCCGAGAGCGGTGGGAGAGCAGAGACAAACCTTCCAGAGACAAGAAGTCTTCAAGCCGCTACTAACCCACCTGCCGTGTTCTGCTCTTGCAAATGGGAAAGAGAGCAAGGGCGGCCTTGCCTGACAGAACATCAGCTTGGCGGGGCAAGAGAAGACAGCCCAGCTGACTGGCCTACATCCTTCTTGCATGTGGGGCCAGTCTTTTCTGCTGACGTGGGCGTCCTCTCTTTAGAAAAGAGAGGCAGAAGAATAGAGTTGAAGTTCTCGGTTTCCTTCTGGAAAGTAGAACATTTACAGTTGACAGAACATCTCCATCTCCTGAATTTTGGACAGAAAGCATTGGTTTGCAATGTTATTTTTATTTTCAAATCTAGGATTAATAAATCCGCAAGGAATGGTTGTAATTCTTTACATTAGTCTAGTGCTCTCTCATGTATGCAGAGCTTAAATTCTGCAGTTTGAACTTATGTTTTAATGTTGAGTCAGTACTGTAAACATTAATGCAGGGATGGGCAACCTTTTCAGAACTGAGGTTGCATTCCCTTGGGTGAGGAACCTCAAGCCCAGGTACTAAATTCACTTTCCTGGGGTCCAAGTCCAGCCCTCAGAGTTCCCCAAATCACCAGTCATTTGGTGCAGTTTTTCACCCAATCTAAAAGCTTGAAATGCCTCTCCTAAGGCTTAGGTACTGACAGCAAGAGTTTCCAGCAAAGCTATGCATCCATTTTTGTGGGTCTAGCCCCACCCATCTTGCCTTTGGGCCCCATCCCCCACTAGAATACAGCTCCCAAAGTTGAAAGAGGTTCTCCACCCTCAAGGGAAAGTGGTTGGGGTTGCATACCCATGGTGAATGTGACCCAAGCCAAAAGTCAGTAGAACAATTCTCTTTCTCACTGATTGGGTCAGTGTGTTGTGTGAACCCATGCTCAAGGGTTGAATATGGCTTAACTGGGTGGATTAACTGTGTATTGCGGAAGCGTGGGTTATTATGTTGTCTGAACACAACCAAATTAATAAACCACAGTGGCCAACCCATAGTTCCCTTCATACATTGGTTGTAGTTCACAAGCTACAGCTTATTAGGGTAGCTAGGTTCAGGCAACATAACCACTGGTTCAGTGAAATCCCACAAGTCAACCCAGTCCTTGAATATGAATTATTACGTTGTCGTAACCTAGTCTCTGTCTTTCTAGCTGATAATGGTAGAAAAGAGTGTGTCAGTAAAGAGGCTCTTCTTGTTTCTATGTGTGCACCCTTATTCTATTATTCTATGTGTGCGCTATGACAGGGAGAAATTAAACAAGACTATTTAATTCCTGTAGAATTTCCGCGTGCTCCCCCAAGTTACGCTGGAGACTTTCCAGGCAGCCAAAATCGCATGCCTAATTAGCTTTTGGGCATCCCCTGCTTGGCATATCCCGGCTCGTGCAAGGGTGCCCCCTCCGAGTCCTTCCAATTCTACCCACCCGCCATCCCCACCCAGCCTGCTTTTGCCCGTACGGCCCTGCCTCGCGTTCGCACAGAAGTTCTTGCCTCTGAAAAGGCGGGGGGCGGGCACGTGCAACGTCACAATCGCTCCGAAGGTGGGGCGATGGCATCCCGCGGTTCTACCATTGGTCAGCTTTGCCCGTCCTGCCAATCATCCATCGGTTCTTCCAGTCACACGCTTTGGAAACAGTCCTGCGCATCTCTCATCGCCGGCGGCGAAGCCCTTTTTGGCCCGCGCCGGCTGCCGTCCGGAACCCGGTCTTCTCTTCAATTGAGCAAAGAAGAGCGCGGCGCGCGAGCGAGCGAGCGAGGGTGCCGCACAGCGGGCTTGGGAGGGGGCCCGCCGGCTCCCTTCCTCCTCGGCCGCGATGTCGGTGCTGAGCTGGAAGCCGTTCGTCTACGGCGGGCTGGCCTCGCTTGTGGCCGAGTTCGGTGGGTGAAAGGCGCGGTGGGACCGAGGAAAGGAAAGGCCGTACTCGCGCGCTTAGCCCCGCCCTTTCCCCATCGCCGGGCAACAGGCCACGCCCTTTCCCGATGCCCGGCGCTGACCCGGGCCCTGCGAGCTGTTCTGAGGGCTCGGCTCGATCCGCGGGGAGCTGGATGCTCCTGGGGCGAGTCCTCGATGCGGGGAGGGCCGGAGAGCCCATGGAAGTGTCGGATCCCCCCGAGCCCTGATGTCCGTAGGCCGGCTGCACTCTCCGTCTGTCCAAACTCTCGGGGTTCTGAGAACGATGAAGGGGGAAGGAAAACGGACACCTTTTTGCGGCCCCTGGGAGTAAGACGGGATCAGAAGGAACCTGTGAGGCCTTAGAGTAGCGAGAACGCTAGACTGGGACAGGAGAAAGCCCAGCCCTGAATCACGAGGTGACTTTGGGCAGGGTATTCTTTTCAGACTAGCCCACCACGCAGGGCTGTGGTTGTTATTAAGGCTGGAAATGGGGTGAGGGGGGTTGTATGCCAGCCCGAGCTCTTTAGGGGAAGGATGTGATAAGCATGTGGCAAGCAAAGAGAAGGCATGGGAGAGCCTTTTCTCTAGCCTCTCCTCAGCTTTGGAGAGTAGTTAAGTAAGTTAAGGGCAACATGCCTTGCATGTGAGTGCTCTCTTTTTCTGATGGTAAATGCAAGTCCTTTTGTGGTACCATAAAGATTAAGCAGATTAACTGTGGAACAAGTTGACTGGAGCCCATTTCCTTAATTGTGTGAAATGTCATTTTCTACATAGTATGTATAAAATGCCTATTGCTTTGTCTATGGTTACTGTACTGCAGTAACTGGCAATTGGTGCATCATAAGTCTAAGACTGCATGCTCTGAAAATAAGTAATGTTGGGTCTATCCAACATCTAGATGGAAGACTGCCAGGAAATCCCACTGATGCTGCCCAGAGCATCTTGAAAATCTGAAATGCAGATGGGACAAACAAATCTTAGGCGATCCTTTTGCTGGCTAAATTGGCACAGGCCATGCTTCAGCCATGTAAGAAAAAAGCAGATCTGTGAGCCTGTTTGTATCTTATCAAATCTGTAAGTTGCTACAGAATGGCACATGTTGACCTTAATGTCAGACCAAGTCACCCAGCCACCTGCTTTCTTAGCCATCATTATATTATCTGAGCTGCAGGCTTTTTTTCCTTGCAGGAACCTTCCCTGTGGATCTCACCAAAACACGACTTCAGGTCCAAGGCCAAAGCATCGATGCCCGCTTCCGAGAGATCAAGTATAGAGGCATGTTTCATGCCTTGTTCCGCATCTCCAGGGAGGAAGGCATTCTGGCATTGTACTCTGGGTAAAGCTCTGTCCCTCCTCCTGTCATTCAGCCTAGTCTCTCCTTCTCTGCTGAGGTTTTAGATCCCATAGTTATTTTGATTCAGAAACAAGTATTCATATTTAGGATGACCCAGCCAGTATTGTTTGCTGAAATATATTGGGAATTATAGGCCATTTTTCTGTCTAAACCAGCATAAGGTTGTATCTTAATTGAAATGCTGAGGGAGCCCAGCTGAAAGAACAGTGCTGGGGCTGTTGTTCTCCTAAGTGTATCTTAACAGTCTTTCTTTTCCTACTGTAGAATTGCCCCAGCCTTGTTAAGACAAGCATCTTATGGCACCATAAAGATTGGTATATACCAGAGTTTGAAGCGGCTATTTGTAGACCGTTTAGAAGGTCAGTGTGTCAGCAAAATATTGTGAGCTTTTCCCTAATTGGTATAGTACTTAATGTAAAGGTATTGCTGTATAAATAATAATTTATTATCTATCTGGCTGTGCCTCCCATGTTGGTTTTTCAAGTCTCCAAAGCGAACAAAAGGACTTGAATGGCCCCAGTACAAAAAATGCTGAATTGCACCCAAAGGTGCTGCTGTAGCTCATTTTCTGTTTTAAAAGATCCAACGTGTTTCACATTATAGTGCTCTTTCTTAAGGAGTATTTTCTTTCCTTTTTCAGCTCTTTAAAGAAAGATGGGAATGCCTTTCTCGTCACCTGCTTGCTATCCCTGTTACTTTCTTCAGCATATTTAGAAAATAATTGCTTTCACTTTTTCACAAATTCAGGCTGAAACAAACTTCCCACCTGATATTTGTCGATAACTGATCATCTAAGACTGAGTTCCTTGGTGTTGGATACGCTGGGCTAAGCATGTAGTGTTGCTTCTACCTTAAATGGCATATACACTGTTCCAGAGTGAACTGGGGAGATAGCGGAGGGTGAGCAGAGGAATGCTGTTTCGTGGAGATAAGGAAGCCGCTGCAGCCAGCAAAGTTGACGCTGTTGTTCAAGCCAGTGGCTGACTTCCTGTAAATCAGAATTAAAACCTTGAGCAGTATTATTAGGCAGTATAGAAATGTAATAATTAAATGAGATTAAAAACAGAGTCTTGTTCTCTTTCTAGAGAGTTTCTGGAGTTCGGTGTTGTTGCTCTTAAAACTCACACATTAATTAGGTCATCTTGTCACCTTTGGGCCACAGATACAAAATTATTGTACAGAATAAGGGGAAAAAACCCAACATGCAGCAATGGAACATTGTACTTTGATCAAAACCTACTGATCATGCCTCCCCTCTTGTCTTTTCACCACCCAGCAAAGTTGCCTCTTTCTACATCCTGTCACATGTGCTGTGTTGTGGTCTCTGCTTATGGGTGCTATGTCCTAAATGTTTGTTTCCCTGCAGGCCTGGGGCAGCCAGTGACCCGGTCTCCTTTGGAGAGTGCTGCGGTCAGTACAACTGCCCTTCCCAGCATAACTTTCCTTTAACTCTTGGCTTTTCCTTTCTGAACTAACTGCCTAATCTCCTCTGCTGGGTTTTTCAGTCTGAGCTCTCGGTAGAATCCCCCCCACCCCATCGAAGTTCTTTGAATCTGGCCCCCCAAGTGGCCCAAGGGATTGGGTGGCATTCCTTTAGATCAGGTGTGTTGAGCCACTTTCTGCTTGCGGGCCAGATTCAGTTGTCAGCCTGAGAACCATTCCAGTAGTAGGCAAGCCAAAAATACAAGCATATTTTCACTTAGGGTTGCTATTGCCAGTAATTAAGCCTTAGAGGGGCCATTTCGACCTTTTAGAATGGGAAAACACTGCACAGACATCAGACAGCACCAAGCATTTGGTGGTCCAAAATTTGCCCAGATGAAGAGTACATGACCATCTGAGAAAACTAAGTAGGCCAGATTTGGCTCCAGGCCTAAAGTTCTGTACCCTTGCTTTAGAGTTTGACAGCTGCAACAAAGAGCAGGTTAATTGGCAGTCTGCTTCTTTGGTCTCATTTATCAAGCTGCAAAGGTACTTTGATTATAATCAGCAATCACACGATACTGTGCCATAGGCCCAGGAGAAAGGAGGCTGGAAAGATGGAGTGCTTGGTCTTTATGTAACATTGTCTCTTTGTCATCTTCACTTTTCCTTCCTGAAATCTATTCTATTACTCTTCTTCTTGGGCATAATCTTTGGGTTATAACTCCTCCAAATACCTTCTTCAAACTCCTCCTTCCTGATTGCAGATGAAACGTTACTGATCAATGTCATCTGTGGGGTGGTGTCTGGGGTGATCTCTTCTGCGCTGGCAAATCCCACAGATGTGCTGAAGGTAAGAGATGCCTGCTTTGCTTATGTGTCTGCTGCCTCCATGTGCCATCTGCACCCGTTCCTAATAACTGTGCCTAATGTTTTGCTGCCCAGTCCTATAGCATTGCCAGAGCTGCTGCTCTTGTGTGGGTCCCACTCTTGTTTCCAAGGGTAAAAGGATCAGAGAAGAGGAGAGACAAAATATGATGCTACTCAGTTACTGCTTTGCTGTGACTTAGTTTACTTTTGTAATAATGGTTGGGAGGTTGTAGATTAAAAACCTTCAATCTTTTCAGATCCAAGAGGCATATTTAATTGTAACATGAAACCCCTGTTTGTTTGTTTATTTCTTTATTTAACTGCATGTGCCTGTTTTCCTGCTTCTTTGTTGAATGACTAGATGCAAAAGGCAATAGAGATTACTCTACCTTTTAAGAACTGCAAAACAGGCAATTCTAGCAAGTGCAGCTTGTCTGATCCATCCTCTGTTTCTCTCTCTCCAAGTATTGCATATAAATAAACAAAAGATGCTGGTGGTAATAAATCGTACGTTGTGTTGGGCAACCTTCAGTCCTCCGTCTACTTTCAAAAGCCCTCTGAATACGATCCACTCCTATCTTTCCCTCCCTGAGGAGCCTACTGTACAGAATGGGGAAGAGAGAGAAAGGGTGCCACCCCCTGCCAGTCTGCCACCTCTAACATATTGCTTCCAAAGGAAAGTAGCCCTTATCAAAGATTCAGCCTGAGCTAAACAGGATCCATTTGTGGGCCTAGCCCACAGTTAAAGACCAGTTATGAAGAGCAGTTGATTTTGAGACTGTGTGAGGCCTGTGCTCCCAGAAAGTGATATCTGTGCTTTAGTCTTTTTCTCCTTTGCAATTATTTTGGATGGCTCTTTCAGACCTCAGGAGCTTCACTGATTCATTTTTCTGAGTGGGAATTCACTTGCTCTGCTCTCTTCCTTTAGATCCGAATGCAGGCTCAGGGCAGTCTGTTCCAGGGAGGAATGATTGGAAGCTTCATAGACATCTATCAGCAGGAAGGCACACGGGGACTCTATAGGGTATGTGCTGATTAAGTGTTCACTCTCTCATTCCAAGAATTATCTCCTTGCAGCTTCTCCCCTGCATCCATCTATATTTTGCAATTTTGTTTCTTTAGAGAAGAAAGACTCATTAAAGATAATTACACTTGCTGAACTTTGTTTTCCGAACCAGTGAAGCTACTTAGGTTGTTTTGCTGTGGTCTTTCTGCCGCAGGGACACAGGTTACTATTCCTAGCTTATTCTAATATCAGAAAGTCTTGTCTAAAGATAGGGCTCAGGTGATGACCCTCTCAGGTTATAGAAGCTATTGAGCAGTTTGGCTAAAATTAGATGTCAGCGGGGTTAGAGCTCACTGAGGGCTTCCCTGTGTTTTGTCCCACAGTTCAAGCACTGTCTTGAGAGTCTCTCCATGTCTGATGGTCTTCTTAAAGCGGCTTCCAGTTTGGATTCTGCCTTAGGGTGAGAGAGCATGGTACAGACCAACTCGTGCTTGTGCCAAATAAACCCTTCTTGCTTCAGAGCAATTTAATGATGCATTTAGATTTCCCCTAAAACCAAGTTGTCAGGGTAGTGTGCAAGAGCAATAAGAACAAGTGAAACATGCATGCCAAGAAACAGTCCAACAGCAACACTCATAAAAATTGCATTAGGTGAAACAAATAGCATTGGAATGGAGTAAAAGGCCTGAGAAAATAGAAAGATCTTTGCCTGATGTTGGAATGATCTCAGAACAGGCACCAGGCAAGCTTCTCTGAAACAGGCACTGTATAAAACTGTGGTGACACCACCAAAAGGACCCTTTCCCTGGTCGCCTCGCATAGCTCTTCTGATGATCTCTTCATTTAGTGATGGTCCAGGCATCCTTCAGGCAAACCATCCTTAAGAGCATCCCTTTATCTTAAAACAAACAGCGCTGAACCTCCGTGCCAAGGGCTTGACTTTAAATGTACGTGAGGAGGGGGAAATGTAGCAAATGCCTGCCTTTTTGAATCTGTCCCATGTCCAAAGACATGCTCCACTGATCGAAACTGAGTTCCCTTATCAGAGCTTTCTAACCTCCACATTCCTGCGCCTCTGCTTCTGCAGGCCTGATCAAACTCTGTCACGCAGTTGAAGGCTTTGCATGTCAGTTTGATCTCACGCCTAGTAAATTGTCCATGTGCAGAAAGGATGAGCTTGATTTGGATCCAGCAATACCTACCAGTAACTTGGCTTTTCTCCCTTTTTGTACATAGTTGATAGACCTGGAGAAGTAACCATCTCTGCAGGCTCTTAATTGGTTCACCTACAGTTTGAATAGCTTTCCGCTCCAGCAGGAGTGATAGAGGTTGTCACTGTAGACTTGTTGGGCTTGTCGAGCTAAACAGAGGTGATCTAACCAGGAGAATTTAGAACTCTATGGCCGAGTTCACACATAATGTTAACCCATGTTATTGCTTAACCACTGTTTAATTCTGGGTGTGATGTGTGAACAATGCTACACTAACAACCATGGTTTCTTAACCATAACCCAGGAAAAGAACCTGTGGCATATTGTTGGGTTGTCAGCTCTAGTGTGATATTATGTGTGAACCCAAACTTTATTGGATATGGTTTGGAAAGGAAAGGAGTCCCTGTGGATTTTACTCTGCTAGTTGAAATGGCTATAGGGGGTGTCACTCATCTCTGTATGTTTATTCATAGGTTATTTTTCCGGGCTAGGGAGGCATGGGGCAACAGTGTTTTTAAAAATGTAATTCTACATGCCAGTAGCACCACAGAAGCATTTGGGATACAGGAAGGGTATGGGCAGAGAAGGAGGGAAACAAACTACAATTTGTATGATCATCTGCCAGATAAATCTTGGGTTGGGCAACAAACTATGGGTTAAAGAAACCATAGACTATGTGTGAACTCAACTTGTATGTTCACAAATTAGGGGTAAAAACAGCCGTATTCCTTGTTTGTTTGCTTGCTTCTCAAGTTTAGTTTAGCAAATTCTTCACAAGATGCAAATTCTTGGATGGAAGGGGACTCCAAGGAAAAATGGAAAAGTTCGATAAACGTATCATAGGAATTTGTTCCATCCAGTCAAGAACTTTGAATTCCTATTACAAAATAAAGGATTTGGCAAAAGAGTATGGGGGATAGGGACACGGAAAGCGATATTTTCTAAGGATTGTTGCGAGTTCTTTTGCTAAGGATCCTATGAGTAACCACCAAGCCTTTCTCTTAATAAAGATTTTGCAGCTTGCAAGCATCAAGGCAATTTGGGATAGGGATGAAAGGGAGCTACTGGACAGTGAGTCTTGCAGAGCGACTTGTGGCCAAGCACACGTTTAACTTTCAGTCTTTCACTCGGCAGGGTGTAGTCCCCACTGCTCAACGTGCTGCCATCGTGGTGGGAGTTGAGCTGCCCGTCTACGACATCACAAAGAAGCACTTAATCCTTTCAGGACTCATGGGGGACACTATCCTTGCCCATTTTATGTGAGTATTTGCCAGTTTCCTGAGCTTTTTTGGCTGTGAGCAGAGCAGCTACATTTCTTTGAGCCAAGGTATTGCTCTAGGGATACAAGTTTAGCTTGTTTGAAATAGTTCCACAGATTGCTTTATGTGTGTGCTGAGCTTTTCCTGTGTCTGTATTCTGCAAGGACTCGTCTGATATGCTTACATTAAGAAATCCACAGATGCCGTCATCAGATAAGCAATATTAACTTTACATACTGCCTAACAGGTCTCTGTCTATGTCTCATCCTTGCGTGCACATACACACGCGCCCACGTATGTCCAAAGCTCTTAGCACTGAGACTTGGAATCGTCCAGACTTTGCAGATAATTAGGAGGGGAAAGGGTTGAGACTTGCAAGGTGAGGCAACCACACATGGTTGTGTTGTAACGCAAGTGGCCCCTTGCGTGTTTGTGCCTCTAGTTCCAGCTTTACCTGTGGACTAGCTGGTGCCATCGCGTCAAATCCAGTGGATGTGGTGCGGACCCGTATGATGAATCAGCGGGCCATTGTGGGGAGCGTGGAGCTCTACAGGGGTACACTGGATGGGCTGATAAAGGTCAGTGCAGTGCCTTCGAGGTCTTGAATGCCAGGGACAAAATAAGGGTCTGCTCGTGGAAGGATTCAGTTCTGTATCTGGAGGGATAGCATTCTCTTTGCTTTCTCAAAAGAGTGCCGCATTTACACTGTTTCTGGCCATTTTGTAGGGGCAGTGTGGATGAAGAACTCTTTCTATCCATTTCTTCTTTACGAAGAATAATGTATAAGAATGGCGATAGTTTGTTCAAGGATCTGGCTCCTTGAAGATGGCTTCTTCTCATAGGTGAAGTGAAGCTGGATCACCTTAATCCCTGGGCACAATCTGTGAAGAATACGTCCTGCCAGTGCCTCATTCTGATGAATGAGACCCACCCCCAAGCACATGTCTGCCTTTTCCTGACAATGTCTGCTATCTGCCATCCCTGTGGGCATTCGGCGGGGTAAAAACACTTGCAGGACAGAGGCAAGTGTGTTTGCCGGAGACTGGATTTGAAGTGAATTGCTTTCTGCTCTGCCATGTGGATTGGGTTCTTTGAGGGCACAAGCGACTGGTTTAGAAGGAATTCTGAATGTTTTCTCTCTCCGTTCCAGACATGGAAAAGCGAGGGCTTCTTTGCTCTGTACAAAGGATTCTGGCCAAACTGGTTGAGGCTTGGCCCTTGGAATATCATTGTATCCTTCCTGTGTAAAAGATTGTTAGGCGAGCAGGGCTGGAGAGGGTTCTCAAAGCAATTACTGTATAATAGTTTTCTTGTACTTAGGTCCTGGGTCACAAGCAGGGATTTTGCAGGAAAAATTGTGTGGGATTGTAGGAATAGTTGCTCTTTTGGAATAGAAGGGCTCCTTTTTCACTTGCCATGCTTTAAAAATATCATTCTAATCTTCACAGTGTCATCTGGAACTATTCACTTTGCAGAAGTGAGAAATGGAGGGTGGGGATGGGAACCCCAGCTCTTTAAAACTTTTCTTTAACTTAACCGCAGTTCTTTATCACCTACGAGCAACTGAAGAGGCTCCCTTTCTAGGGGCTGCTTCGGACTGGTGATCCATCCGCCTTTCCTGCTCACCTCCCCCTTTCCTGCATCTTCATGCCTTTTTGCCTACATGGACTGAGGCCTGCCATGCCCTCAGAGAGTCTTGGGAGCGTGGCTTGGATGAGAAGGGGGATACTGGGGCCAGAGATACTCAGAGCCTGTTGCATGTGCTTTTCCACAAGGGGAAGGGTGGAGTGTGATGGGGAGAGCATATGGATCTGAGTCTGTATCTTCTGTGAAGAGCTGTGTGAGTTTGAGGTCCTTCCCAGTGCAGCTTATTGCAATGTGGGTTTCGCAGTAGGCTGTGCCTTCCCGCAAGGTGGGGTCTCAAGAAAGCTGCTGCATTCCTTCCATTGTCATGTGATCTTATTAAACTATTTATTGGAGGTGTGTGTCTTGTGTGTGTTTTATCTCCTATTGTTGCTGGAACAGGCACTAAAGCAGGTTGTCTCTTAATAAATAAAAAAACTAAAATTATTTGTTCAACTGCCCTGTCTACCAGTCATCAAACCCGGACTGCTGCAATATTGTAGAAAGCTTGGAGCTGAACTGCGGGGATGACACAGAATGTTGATAAATGTTCTAACTACTTTGGAGAAAGGATCAGTGCTGGAATGTTCAACTTTGTGCTGCTACATTGAAAGAACTAGAAAGTAAATTTGACTGGGGTGGTAATTCTGACTTGAGCTAGTGATCAGTTTGTTTTGTTGAGATGAAAACTAGGAAGCTGGGGAGAACAGGCCATCAGAGAAGAGCAGAATGTCTTTATATTCATTTTAAATAATAAACCAAATACTTGGCTGTTAGTTTCTAGTAAATATATTTTCCATTAAAGGTGCTTCTGAGTTTGTTAAAAGTTTAATCAGAAAGTAGGAAACCCTTTGATACAGTTTCAACTACATACAAAAAATGGGAGACTGTCTTATAGAGGGATTGAGAATGACTCAAGGGTTTTTTAATCCTGGAAGGTAAGAAATGATATATTAAAAGAATTCCTATGCATGAAGCTAGTGAAGAAAGGAGCCATTGTACATATGCAATGAACATGATAAATCAATTTAAAGATTTGGACATCTGAAACATTACAGGAGACAGGAATATATCCTGCTGGTGAAATTCAATTACAGATTGGAGAACAGGTGCATGGTAGGAAAGAGAAGTAAAAATAACCGTGTAGCAGGTTTCTGTGATGTGTGCGTGTTAGATTTATTGCCCATTAGCCCATTCTATAAAAAAAGATAAAAATAGGAGACTGTGAGTTATACGTGACACATCATCCAGCTCTTGACCTGTGCTGGATGTCCATGCGCTATAACAATGAATTTGTGGGCATGATTCACTTCCATCAGTCGCTTGAAGTGTTAACCTCAGTTCTCGTGACACTCAGTTTATAGCTCTTCCCCACCCCCTGGCAGATGTCTATAAATCTTCCAGTTTGTAGCTAGTGCTCCATGCGTCTGATGAAGTGGACAGTATCCAAGAAAGCTTATGCCAGAATAAATGTTATTCTTACACTGCTACAAGACTCTTTGTTATGCTTGCCGCATCACCACACAAATGCTATAGTAATGCAACTTGAGTCTGGGTCTGCATAGCAACAGCTACAACAAAGGACTCGCTTTCCTTGACCCTTCTAGGGTGCTTTGGGATGTTGGCCGTATGGAAGAGGAGCATGTTCAGCATCTTCTCTCCCACCCACTGTGTACTCAACTGGGTTTGCACAGCCGCCTGCCTTTCGCTCCTACTTTGTCCTGCTGGAACAAAGTTCATGTTTATGTCATGTAGTGTTCAAGATGGAAGCTGGCGAGTATTGGTGGCTCTCACAGATGGCACATCTGCTCTTTCTGTGCACCTGAGTGTTAGCTAATATTTATTCAGGGTTTCTCCAATGTCACTTACCTATTCGTGTGTTGGCTCTTTTTTTTTTTTTTGCAAGGGCAAACACATTAAAGGAGCAATAAGATTGGCCGAAGAGGAAATAACTTGCAACTGTCATGTTTGCTTCTTTGGAATTATGTTATCTTTTAAATATTTATTATGTTTGCATTGGGTACAAAGCTTGGATATAGTAATCTCTCTCATATGCATGCCACCAAAATCACCCTTCTAAGTAAATGTTGCAAAAGGTGGTATCTTACAAGCTTTTTCACTAGTCTCCTGCCCTCACTTGACTGAATATCTGAGAACACAACCCTGTGGCCGACTGGGGACGCATAGGATTATTTAAAGCCCCACTCCATCCACTTGGCACCTGCTGACTGCCTCTCCAATGACACAGCTGGACCTCAGGGAAGTGGAAAATGAGTGTGCCAGGAAGCCTGGGCCAATGGTCGATGCCGTTTCTCCAGGCGTCCCAGCCTCCATCCCTCCCCAGCATTTACTCTAGGCAGCTACCCAGGTAATTGCATGGCATAAGGCACTGCAGTGGTAAAAGACTGCCACCATACCTTCCTCTGTGCACTGGATCCATGTAAGCCTCTGAAGCAGAAAGCACTGAATTGCACCCTTAGTCATTTCCAGCATGGAAGAAAACGCACAAAGTTTTCCTGCTCTGTTTCCACAGGACAGTAGTGGCTCACAAGTCTAGTCTAAGTGGAACACAGGAAAGAATCTACTGTGTGTAGCTGACTTCCCTCCTAGCATGGCTGGATCCTGTGCTGTCTACTGTTTTCTCTCAGTATGTCAATCTACCAGTGAGAACTTAAGGTACTTCTGTGTGTCTGATATACGTGAAGTTTGGAGTTTTTGAAAATGTATTATGATCATAATAGTAATAATATTTATTTAAAATTAGTCCCAGGCTGCCTTTAAGAGTAGAACCCTTGCAAGACAGCATACAAGATAAAACCATAGAAAGTAGCAACAATAACAATCATCACAATAGTAATTATGCACCTCTATCTTCTTTTTCCAGCTATCCTATACTTTGTGTATCTATCTGTTGTATCGCAGTTAGGATGTTGCCTGCTTTGGGGAAGTAAATTTGAACTCTCCTGTGATCCATCATCTTACTTAATCAGTATTTGTGTTAAAGCAAGAGGGTGGGTTTGTTTGCCTTCCTCCTCCATGTATTGAACATGCAGAGCCCAAAATAGAAAGCCTCCTACTTCACTGCTTATAAACAAAGTTGCATTTTTGCTTTCTGCCGGCTTGCTGCCAGGTCAGCCCAGGGCAATCTTGGCTTACTTTCATAAGTGGGTCTTTTTCCTCTGAAAGAAATCCTGTGTACAGTGAGGACATATACACAGGATGTATACAGCCTTTCCAAGCTTCTTTGGATGATCCAACATGCACATGGAGCTCCAGTGTTGCTCAAGATTCCTATTTGTATGATAATTGCAGTACAGTATATGTAGATTTTGCACACGCGCGTGCGCGCACACACGCATGCTTATTTTCTGCCCTCAAGGCAAACCTCCAGCAATGCTCACCCAACATTCTGGGCATTTGCTAGTATCCTGTTGACTTCGGGTCTTGTTCCAGAGATGACTCCAGATTTGGGCATGGTGTCCAGAGTGTTTATGCTAGATTACCACAGCTAGCACTACCCATTTTCTTGCCTCTTTCTGCTGGGCCTGGGCCTGACCAGTGAATAGAGGGAGAGGTGCAGGCAAGAGCAGCCTTGCTGTCTTCCGTGCTTTCACATCCTTGGAAAGGGTGGTTGAAGTCGCTGCAGCTGAACAGAATGACAAGCAGCAGAGCTACCTCAAAGGACGATCTGAGGATCTGCGGTAGGACCTGCTGCAGCCATATGGGTCTGGAGAGCTGCCCAGCAATGCTGCCCCCCCATTTCCAGCCTGCCTCCTCCTCTCGTAACATCCAAAGTGCAGTGGGAGGGGGGTGTCATCCTTACCTCAGGCAGCAAAACATCTTGAGCCAGCCCTGAGAGTAGATGTGAGCATCAGAGAGGGAGCTGGTGTTGAGTGAAAGCCACAGCCGGGCTGAGAAGAATTTCAGGCATTTGGGGAAAGGGCCTAGCAATCCCTACCCAGCCCTTTAGGTCTAGCGATGCCTGCCTTGGTACTTGCTCTTGTGTCAGAAACTGCACGTTTAAACCAACAGATTCTCCACAGATATCATTGCTTCTGCTTGGCACCAAAGGGTAACTCACTTCAGTAGAGGTTTGCCCTGGAGGTCTTAGAGGGCAGAGAAAGGAGCATGATCCCCATTCTGTCACCCTCCCACAAAGCAAGAGCCTTGGTCATGTTAAAGGGCTTTGCTGCAAACAGTGAGAAGGGGAACGGATGTGGCATAGTGACAGAGCACTGGCTTTGCATGCTGAAGGCCCCAAGTTCAGTTCCCAGCCTCTCCAGGTAGGGCAGGAAAAATTTCCACCCCAGATCCTGCGGAGCAGCTGTCAGTGTTGACAATACTGAGCCAATAGTCTGCCTCATTCTAAGATGGCTTTCTGTGTACCTAAAGTCCACTCAGACCCTTGGCTTACCATTTCATTCTTCAAACTGGGCCAGTGAAATGACATGTACCGAAGCTACCACTCTTCCTGGACGACGAGCCTGGCTGTCAGTCCAGAACAGGGGGAAGACCCTGCTCTTCATGCACCGGCACATTCGATAGAGCTGCAGGCGCACCTCCTTCTGCCAATAGGCGTAGACCAGGGGGTTTACCAGGGAGTTGAAAACACCCAGGACCCAGAGATACCGCTCAAGGACATGCTGTAAGATGCACCGCTGGCACACAACCTGCACGATGCTCCCGATGAAGAAGGGTGACCAGGAGAGGGCGAAGCATCCTACGCTGATGGCCACCGTGCGCAAGGCCTTCATGTCACTGGAGGGTGGAGAGACAGGGTAGGTAGAGGCCAACCCAATCTGCTGCAGTTCTCGAATTTGCTGCATTTGCAGAGAGGCGATCTTCAGCAGGTGGCAGTGGAAGTAGACGAAGACAAAAAAAGCCGGGAAGAAGCTGACGCAGAGGACGGTGAGCAGGTACGTGGGCTGGAAGACTGCGAAGAAGGTGCATGACCCCTGGTAGTTCTCCTGCTGGAAGCTGCGTGCAATCACTGGGAGAAAGCCGATCAAGCAGGCCAGTAGCCACAGCCCTCCGATAAATGCCCCAACAACTGGGCTGCGCATGATTTGGAAATACCGGAAAGGATGCTTGATGGCCAGGTACCTGTCGAAGGCCACCAGCATAACAGTGAGGATGGAGGCGGCGCAGGGACAGGTGATAAAGGCCATTCGCAGAGCACAGTACCTTTGGGGGATGTGGTGCTCAGCATCAGACAGCTCTTCAGTTGCCAGACCCGTGATGGTGAAGCCCACCAAGGCATCGGCGATGGCGAGATTTAAGACGAAGCACAGACCAAGGTAGCTGCTCCTCCAGATCAGCCGTGCGAGTACAATAACCATGAGGGCATTGAGAGCCATGATGAGGGAGGCCAGGGTAGCCAGGAGGATCCCAAAGGCAACGTCTCCCATGTCTTCTCTTTCGAGGAACAAGGCACGGGCCACAAGACACTCAAGGTCTCCCTGCCTGGGGTTAACCAGATGAACCACTGCAAATATTTTCAAGTATATCGCCTTGGATGTAGGAAATCTTAGGAAATGCTCAAAAACCAGGAGGTGGGATGGTGGGCACCCTGCCTTCTCCTGGGGAACCAATCCATCGAAGCTAGTGCCTGCTGTCACCTGGAGCCTGCCAGCCTTCTAAAGCTCCTACTGGCAATAATTGCTCAGGTGCTAGGCCCTCCCCCAGTTTCCAGACAACCTGAGAGTGGGGAGGCAAAAAGCTTCCTGCAGCTTCGTGGCGCGCACGGATCTCTGCAGGAAGCTTGGATAGTTTGTCTCCAGGCACTACAGTGGCCCTCAAATGGTATCTGTGTGAAATATAAACCATTTATTGTGTTCCTGATTTGTATGGAATGCTATGGATTTTTTAAATGGGGGGTTTCTCTTTGAACATTCCCTTGCACTTCTTTGCACAGAAAGTCTGTTCTGAAAGGTTTTGAACAAAACATCAAGCTAAGCTGGTCAAGAAGGCACAGTGGGGTAAAATGAAGGGGTTGGAGGAGGCTGCAGCTATGTAGCACTGGCATCTGGGGAGGACTTGGAGGCAGAAGTTTGGAGCTGAATGAACTAAAGGGCCCTCAAATGCAGCAGCAGGTCTAGCTGATCAAATTTCGGAATATGTGAAATATTGCACATTCCATTAAGAGAGAACCAGCCTCCTCCCCTGTAATACCACCAGAAATAAGTGAAGTCTTATGCTTGTCTTCTAAAAAGGTGGGGCTGAAAAGAACATTCAATCCAGAACCTAAAATTCCCTTTAAAAAAAAAAAAAATTAACTACATAAACATACAATAATACATCCATGACAACAAAACAAACAAGAAAAAAGTACAGTACAAATAAATTGAATGATATAAATCAATCACAGCAATTAATAATTAGATTATATAATACTGAAGGTGTACCCCCACACTGGGACCTTCAGTTATATGATAATTATTTATTATATCTACACATATATTATTTGATGTACATAAATGTACATATACTTCCCTTCTCTGAGAGCCCCTTCCTCTTCCAAAATTGCATTGTATCATACAATGGTTTAATACCCTTCCCTTTTATTAATACATATTCAATAAACCCCAAATATCAGAATCATTATTTGTTAACTCTTGTTTCACCTTAACGCTACAAGTTAACTTGTCAGTAATAGCTATATTCCAAATTTCCTTGTACCAATCACTTAATTAGAAATAACAAATTTCCTTCCAATTCTTCACTACTATTGCTCTGACTGCGATTAATAAATTTCCCTTGAATAGCTGTGCACTTGAAATTCCCTCTTCTAGACAATTCTTAGAGAGGCAGGAACCTCTTTTGCATCTAGCCATCACGTGTGTCAACAGGCAAGCTGTCTCAGTGTAAAATCTGTGCAGCAAGTTTCAGAGGCATGTATTTCCCTTGCCTTCCTCCTCCCGTCTCAGCATGTAGCTGCGGAAAGGAAAGTTAGCGATTTGGAACTGTTTGAGAGAGCATCCAGAGAGCATCTCCTGAAGGATGCACGCCTGCTTTAACCAAGGGGTGAACAACCACAGTAAGGTCTGATGGGGTGCTGGGAGCTCACCCAGTCTTCAGTAGGCGGAATTACACGGAAGGGGCGTCTCCCCATGGCATTTGGCTCCCTGCAGGCATGTTGGAGGGGTAATTTTCCTGGTGTATTTGTAGGGAATTGGCTTTATTCCTGTGGGTTTCCTCCCACTGGAGAGAAAAGTGAGGCCGCTTTGCTCTTTGCCTTCTCGCATTGGGCAAAGGCTGGCAAGGCTGCAGATGTCCACAAGCTTTGTGATTTTGGCGGCTAATTTAGATGGCTGGGGCGCCATTTTATTGTTGTTATAACAACTGGGAGCCAGAAATCCTTGCTAATCTACTGCAAATCTCTCAGCCATCTACCAGGATTTCCTGATCTACTTTCTGCTCACTCCACCACCAAGAGATGCTCTGGACAAAGCCAGGAGTTAAAGGCTTGTTTCTATCTTGATCCGTCGCCTTACAAAATGTCAGGGGGCGGGGGAGCAGCAGAGTGAACGGTTTTCAGAAGCAACTTTGGAACCAGGTCTTCTTGCACTTCTCTGAGTCTACAGTTTGGATGGACATTGAATTGTACAAAATATGTAATTCTCGGAGCAGCATGTCTCAATTACAAATGCAGGAAGCGCAGCCCCACGGGAATTCTATTTTCAGTTGTTACTTGCTCTTCAAAACAATAACGCTTGGTTCACGACCTTGAGGGAGACCTTTATATACATATAAAAACACTGAAATAAAGATAAACACGTAACTCCTTGCTAGATCGGTCCACACCCGTACACTGACTACCATTCGGCGCAGAATCCAACACGGTCCTCGATAATGTTGTTGAAGCGCGTAGGTAGCCCGACTAGCCAATCAGAGCGGCCGAAGAGGAACGCTCCCCCCCTCGTCCCTCCCCTCTTTTCTTATTGGTCAAATCCCTGAGCGAGCCTGAAAACTACGAGTCCCAGCATGCCTACCGGGCTGGAAGTCACGCCCTTAGAGACCGGCCGTACGAGAAACGCTCCGCAGGCTGTTTGGAGGTGGGGCTGGCGAAGCGGCGGAGGCCCGGCAGTTTGGGCTTTTTGGAGACCGGGAGCCGAGGGCGGGAACGAGCTACGGATGTTTCAGGAGTTCCGGCGTCTGAGGGCCGCTGGGCCAGCAGGTGAGGAGTTACTGGGCAACGGGGTTGGGCGGGGCAAGGTCCAGCCTCCTCTCTGGCTAGCCTCGGGCAGACGGATGGGCCTTTTAAGGGTCTCCTCACTCCAGTTGTCATGGGAACCGGTAACGGCCTACTTCATTCAGAGAAGCAGGTCCCCTCTGTGTCTGTCCCCCGCTCCTGGTATGTTGTACTCTGGTCCGCCGTCACTGTCCCTTGGTCTGCCTTTTTTGTTTGGTGGTCAACCCTGATGTCCTGCAGATGTGTTGGACTGCACCTCCCATCATCCCTGCCCAGGAGAGTCCTGTAACTGGGCATCAGTAGCGTAACATATATGGAGGGCACTGGGTTGAGAAGGCTTGTTTAATGAGGAGGCTGACTCGGTCTGGGGGGTGGGGTGAGTTCAAATCCCTACATAGGCATGAAGCTCCCCGGCCAGCCTTGGTTCACGCTATCTCAAACTAGCCTACTTCACAGGAGTGTTGTGTGCGGATAAAATGGGGCAAGAATAGAAGCATGTATGCTGCCCTGAAGCCCTTGGAAGAGAGGTGGAATGCACGTGTTACATGTAGCAGGTAATAAGATATATCTTTTTCTTCCTGAGATCCTGGAGAGCTGCTACTAATCTGAGTAGACTGTATTGGGCTATTATTACAGTAATATCCAGGTGTTTTTTTTTTTCTCTTGGGAAGTAGCCAAGACAGTCACTACATTTTATTCTCACAACAGCAGTAACCCTGTGAGGTAGATCAGTCTGAGCATCCATAACTGGCCTAGGGTTATCCAGTGGGTTTCATGGCCACGATTAGACTAGAACCCAAATCTCCTGGATTGCCATTCAGCACTCTTGACCACTATACCGCAGCAGCTTTCTTATGGACAGATACTCCAACTTGGTATAAGTCAGCTTCTTACAAACTTACTTGGATGTTTCAGTGAACCATGTTGGGTTTATTTCTTTGTAAACATGCATAAGATTATACAGTAGACCTGAAGCCTGACAGATAATTAAAGTGGTGCTGAGTGAGTGTGCTTCAAGAGGGAGTCTCATGATGTGGGTGTTACCTTTGCTGTAATAGCCACCTGTTAACTTGTGAAGGCTAAGTGACTGAAGAATAGCACTCTGATCAAAATTTCACCCAATCAATATATGTACATACATATATATGTGTGTGTGTGTATATATAATTAGAACTCTTTAATGGCATTTTATGGAACCTCTCTGCACTTATGTATTAAGAGCAGAGTTTTTCCTTTAGTTTTCCAGTTATATTCCTTTTCCCTAGTATATAGAAGTGATCAAACGTTTGCCCTTGTCCATAAGGCAGGAGTGGCCAACTTGTGGCTTACCAGATGTTTTGATCCACAGCTTCCCTCACCCCTCAACGCTGACTGTGCTAGCTAAGGCTGAGGAGAATTGTGCCACCTCTGCATTAGTGCATGGTTGTATTTTTCCCACTTTTCCTGACAGCAGAGGAAAACTGGTGTGTTTGTTGTCAATGGCTGGTATATGATGTTACAACTAATTTTGTGTGCTCAATCAGTGACCGGAAGTGGGAAATCTTTGACTACCGAGCCAAAAACCAAAACTAAAAATCACATTGTTTTTGCAAAGTATGTTATGGTACACTAAATGGGACTTCTTGATAGTTTCACTGTGTATCAAGCTGGTTGCCACAGAAGAGAAGCGGCTCTGTGCTTGTTACCCCTGCCTGGCCACTCCTGAGTATGAAACCAGATCCCAGATTTACAGAAATTTGGGATCTTGGCATTTTTATAAGGGCTTTAATAGTCTGCCTGTTCAGTCAGTGTACAAGAGGCAAAACAGAGTATTCAGTAGTGTGAAGAGGAGGCTCTGAGCAGTGATTATGGGGATGAGAAGTTGGTTGTTACACATGTTCCTTTTTTTTTTTTTTATATCCTGCCTTTTTCCTACAAAGGGCTCAAGGCAGCTTACATTATCTCTCCTCCTCCATCTTATCCCCACAACAACAACCCTGTGAGGTAGGTTGGGCTGAGAGACTGTGACTGGCCCAAAGTCACCCAGTTGGCTCCATGGCCGAGCGGGGACTCAAACCCAGATCCTCTGAGTCCCAGTCCCATGCTCTTAACCACTACACCACACTGGCTCTATGAAATGTTGAAGAGGTGGCTCTCTGAAATCTGGGGCAACAAACTCAGGTAGATGGGCAAGTATTAATGTGTAATTTATGTCTAGGTTTAATCTTGGAACCCATTAGTGTCCTCACTTAAAGTGCAATCCTGTGCATGTATTCTCTGAGGCAAGTCCCACTGAGGTTAATGCGGCTGACTTCCAAGTAAGTGGATAAAGGCTCGTAGCCCCAGACTAAGCATAGGCAGAGTGTGAGTCCTCTTCAGTACTGCGTGACTATGGCATTTAAGATTATAAAGATCTAGTCAGATACAATTTTTATAGTTCCATCATACATAGGACAGGCGGCTACTACATACAGAACATTATTAGTGATGATGGCTTGCCCTGCCTGAAGTCAAGACCTTAGCTCTTTTAGATATGCTTTAAAAACCTGTGCATTTCAAGCTTAATCTGAGTTTATTTTATTGGCTAAGTGGTGCTGCTTTATGGTCATTTCAGGTGGTTTTATTGTTGTATCAACTAGTATTTTGATTCCGTTGTTTCTCACTAATTAAAACAATAAATGGAAGAAGGGCTTTGGGGCTCTTGATATGGCTTCTGGGAGTGCCTGAGTCAATCCAACTCTCCTTTTAGAAAGAACATATTTAGTAGCTTGGTATTGGGAGTGGGGGGAAGGGGGCAGCAGGATTTTGCATTTGAGTTTTTCAGAACATAGAGGCACTGAGTTCTCAGAAGCTAAGTTTATGGCATGGTAAAATCAGTCTGCTAAGATGACTGCTTGTAAGGCATGCAGCCAGCAAGCCTGGGGCTGCCAACTGCATGCCACTTCTCAGTGATCCAAGGACTGAAATCCTTTGCAAATTCACAGATAAGCATGCTGTTTATTGCTTCACCACCTGCTCTCTGGCATCTCCCCCAGTGTCCAAGATTCAGTCTCTTAAGTGTCACCAATGTAACTGATGGGAACAGATGCAGCAGTGGGCAAGAATTCATTTAAAAAAAAAGACGTTTCATGCCTTTCCTCTTTAGCATCCCAGCGTTTCCAATTGCCTGCTATGGAAGCTTCATTGACGTTAAGCTCTCCTCTTGTTACTGTTGTTGCTGGCACTTGGTTCAGTTGTGAGATCCAGCACAGCAGATACATCATAGATGAGCTGAACTGTGTTTCTGGTTTTTGTGTTTGAGTATGTTGTGAGGAGAGTAGATGGCAAGATAACCTGCAGTTTGGACTGAAGAGCACTCTTCAGCAGCTCATCATGTTTTTGGTGCAGTTCACAGGTATAGTGTGAATTATGGTGTCATGAGTTTCGCCCCAGGAAGCTTTTGCCTCCAGTTTGTTTGCTATGAACAGTATTAATTGGAGGGGACAGAATTAAATTAACGAACATCTGCAGACAGATGAGATCAGCAGAATGCCAGCAGCCAACTGTAACACTGAGTCTGAGCTCCTGAACCTTTGAAATTATGTGGATTCAGCAACAGTACATGGAATGTTTGAATTAAATCCATAGCATATCCTGCTGAAATGGTAATCAGTACCCTCTTAATGCTGCTTTCCTAGCTTTAGCCCTTCCACATCTATCCTGAAATTGGAGAAATTCTGTATTTGAGGCGGGTGGTTCAAAAAATGGGTCCAGTGTTTTCTTCGTCTTCATTGGTCCCCTAGAGCATTACTTTCTAATGTTTCTTTGTGGGTTGCCATGTGTTTTCGGAAGGGCATAAAATCATTTCTGGAAGTTGCTATTCAATTAGAGATGTTGACATAGGAGGAATTTGAGTAGAACAGTCACATTTTGCTTCTTCATATCTAGCCATGGGTTGAAACAGAAGCAAACCACACCTACATGCAGAAAAATAGGTCACCTCTGTGATTTTGATGTGATGGGAAAAACAATACTGTAAATATCTGGAATTTAATTGAGATCAGCTTAGCACGTTTGATATAAACATTAAGCACTGTTTTTCACTGTTGTTGACATAGAAATATTTGGAGCATTATAGATTGTTTTACAGGAACTATAACTTGGGAACCTGGTGTGTTGTTGACTATTTTATATCCCTCTTCGTAGCTGCTTCATAAATGTCAGTGAATAGTTCTCTTAAGGTCAAAACTACTATTACTTTAAATCTATTTCTAATAGATATAACTGTTCTTGTTTGTTTTTTACTGTAGAGCTGACAGAAAGACCCTGAACCAGATTTCCATGCTTCCTATCTCTGCAAGCCAGGTCCTGAGGTAGATTAGACTGTCTACACCTATTCTAGAACAAAAATGAAAAAATAGGTGCCAGATATAGATCTAAAGTAACTTGTGTTTTGGCCTATGTCTCTTTCATGTGTCTAGCATGTCACTGATAGAAGAAACCTATGACATGACATCCTTGCGATGTTTATAGATCCTAATGGGTCAAAGGAATGCTCAGCCTCATGAACTTTTTGCATATTTCTACTATTAGCAAGTTGAAAGGACAATAAAAAAATTCTTTATAGTTTACTGGCAGAATACCTGCTCTGCATGCGGAAGGCCTCAGGGTCAACCTGGCATCTCCAAGTAGGGTTAGGAAAGGACCCCGCCTGAAACCCTGGAGAGCTAGCTGCTCCCAATAATTCTTGACAGTGGACCAGCCAGTGGTCTGACACAGAATATGACAGCTTTCTGTGTTCCGCTTGCAAGAACTAGCTCATACTAGTTTGTAACTTGCAAGATTCTTCTTCAAATAGGATGTTAAACAAACCAAAGCAGGGAAGAGAAATGTTTCATGTATAAGGCATGGCACGGAAGCCAGTTTGCAAAAAGTGCCATGGTGCTTCTATGCAAACTTTTTATTGTGCAATTGCTCTGCCTCATTCATGGAATTTTACAGGGTATCCAGACAAGTTGTCATCCATTTGTAACTCTCCTGTCTTGTTTTCCCACTGCTGCATTCATCTCTGCTCTTAGAGAAAATCTTTGTAGGACAAATAGCTTACAGACCTATTTCTGTCATTGACTGCAACATTTTTGTTTTGGGACAATACCGAATGTAGTTTGTCAAGGGAATACTACAATTGGAGATGCTTTATCATTTAATGCTGTATTTAAATTTGCATTTTTTCTTATTCAGTTCTAAAATGGGTGATTTGTAGTTAGTGAACTGCCAAGCAAGATGTTTTAAAATTGTGATTCTATTAGGCACATGGATATGCTTGTTTTCTAAATTGTTTTATACTTTTGTTATTGTTTTACATCATGTGGGACTTTTGCTAGAGACACTGTATTCGCAGAATTGGTAGTGAGCCTCTTCTTAAAATTTACATAGCTGAAACTGAGAAGCAGCTTCTCACACTATGCCTTAATATACAGTTACTTTCACTTCACTCCCCTCCATTCTTTGCAAGCCTGGAACATATGTTCCACCTTTCCTTGGCTAGCCTTTAAACCAGGGGTCCCCAAACTTTTTCAACAGGGGGCCAGTTGACAGGTGCCAGCGGTGGGCGTGGGCCCGCCAAGGTGGTGCCTGTGTGGGGGCATGGTGCGGGGACTGGGGGGGGGGCGCGCTGGCTTGCTCATGAGGATGTTATTTTCTCCGATTGAGTCCAAAACGATCTCTCCATGGGCAAGCTGCCACCATGAGGCACCAGTTTGCTGACAAGGAGACTGCTTTCTCTGAGCGAGTCCAAAATGACCTCCTCATGAGCAAGCCGTGCACCCGCGCACATGCCTGGGGAGTGCAAAACCTGTGGGGCGGGCCGGATTCGGCCATGGGTCCTTGAGGACCCATGCTTTAACAATGGGAACTGGAAGGCACGGACAGCAACACAGAGATTACCCCTTTAGTGCTTATTTATTATGCTATTGCCTTTGTTACGGCAGTGAGCAGATTAAAGATAATTTAGCTATCATGTGAGGTTTAGTTGAGGACTAGATTAAATTATCAGATTGGCATATGTGAGGGAAATTAATAGTTGTAAAGAAAACACACATCTGCTTTCGGGCAGCATATGCACATTGTAACTGACACTGTTGTAGAAGTGGCTCCCTGTTCTCTTGCACGGGATAGAAATTCTCTTATAAAATGGTCCTTGCTACCTGCAGTTTTTAAAAGCACTTGAATTTCATTATCGTATTTAAATAATTTAGGGTGCAATCTTGTGCATTTTAGATAGAAAAATGCTGACTAGGTATTTTTGAGAATTGTAGGATGTTTTCCTGACCTAATTTTTAAAAATACTCTGTAGGAAAGCACATTTTAAAAAAATGAACCTAATAAAGTTTGAATTGTTTGAATTGAATTAAAAGTTGGGAGTGAGCTATATTCAGCTTGATGGACTTTACTTCCAGGAAAGAATGTATAGGACAGGGATATAAATTTTGTAACCTTATTTTGAAGTAGAATATGCAAGAATATTTCTCAGGCTAAGACTATATTTATATTATATGTTTGCACTGTTATAATAACCATGATAACAATGTAAACTATAATATAAATATATTTAGAAAGTATGTTTCTTTGAGAGGTGCTAGGGCAATCTTCTCCAGTGCCTTCCAGATGCATTGGAATACAACTCCTATCATTCTGAGCCTGCATATACATGAAGGGAGTTGTCATACAACATTTATGCAGGACTCAGATTGGGGAAGACTGTGCTAAGAATCTCTAATCTTGAATATTCTGTACTCACAATCTCCAATTCCAAGAATTATCTTGATATAGTTGTGACATTTTCGCTGATTCAAAACCACTATAAGCTTGTAGCATAGATATGGATAGAAAATTTTTTTGGATTGATAATCTAGATGAGACCCTTGGTTCTGTTTTCTTTGTGCATTTGTACAGACCACACCCTCAGTTACGTGGCAATAACATTCTCTCTCGTAACCAAGCAGCTGGAAGATGGCATTCCCATTGGCCAGTTATGTGAAGCGTTCATTGTAAATTAGCTATAGTGTTTCCAGAATGCACTCACATCCTGAATCAGGAGTTTCAAGTCCAGTGATCATATTGCAGGCGCTCTGCATTTTTTAAATTTGCTGCTTAGAAAGTTGCTAGAGAACATGAGCAGATGCTTCCTACAGTTTTGCCTGAGTTGAACTGCTTCAGATACAGATATATCATTCTGAGATCTTTCTGAGTTTCCAAAATCAGTTCATAATGATTAGGGCAGTTTGATAGGGCCAGCTGAACCGATTCTTCTATCCATGTGCTTCAAGGTTTGCTTTTGCTTTGCCGGCGCTTTAAGAACTAAAGTAACCATGTCACTTTTTAACATTCTTAATGCTTTCTTTACTGTTTTCCTCATTTTACTTATCCTTTCCATTCCCATGCTTACTGCAATTGAATTTAAGGCTGCAATGTGGCATGTACTTACTTGGGAACAAGACTTACTGAATTCAGTCGGACTTACTTCTGATGAGAGAAGATAAAATTGTACGTGCAGGTGCAATTGGCAAACATGTATTTCTTTAGCAGGCTTGCGTGCAGGACCGGCCCTGTTGAATGCAGCCTCCTGCATATGTTTTACAGCCTGACAGGTGCTTGATAAAGATCCCATCCCTATATTTTTGCAGTCCCAGGCAGGTAGGTTTATTGAGTCTGTGAAAGGCCTCTGTGCTGGTGGCCTGCATTCAGCCTTGTGGCTTAACGTGTGCAGCTCTAGAGAGGTTTGGTTAAGGGAATTTTTATTATACGAGTCTGTAAATTCACTTGAAGGCACTTACTACAAATCCCTGGTATGTTGGCAGGGGAGAAAACCCTCACCATTACAAACTTAGTTTCCAGTGCAGGAAATGCAAACTTGACTATGTAGGGAATGCTCCTTTAATAAATGTTTGTCATTCTGAAGTGCCCAAGACTTTCCAACCATCCCAGTGATGGCTGAGACTCATTTGCTGCTCCTCTCTCTAGGGCTCTGGGATTAGCATAGGGTTTAACACTCAAGACCATCATATAAAGTTCTGTCATCAAGACACAGGTTTGCTTGCAATGTGGCTGGAGAGCAGAACCTCTCTACAACTCCTCGTTCCTATATTTGTTCCAAAAAGAGAATGTCAGAAACTGCTAGCTTCTTCCTATGCAATCTGTTGGCTGCATGGATGAGGATATCAGACAGGATGTTCAGTCCAGTTAAGCTTTCCTGTAGCTTTTGAGATTCTGCAATACTCGAAGGCTGTAGTGTTTGCATTGTGCATTTGCCCTGATCATAAATGAATGTTGAGTGCTAGGCTGGTACCTTGGTTAATAGCAGCCAATGCACCAGGGCTTGTCTTGAAACACTGAAGAAGCCATTTTAAGTAACACAAGGGTTGACTTCAGACTTTTCGTGGAAGGTATTCAGCACCAGGCATCATTAGCTGTCAATGAGTGAGTTGCTATTATTTCTCAAGTGTCAAAATGCCTAGTAGACTACTGTCTTTCTGTACTTGTTCATCCTTCTAGCCAGTTGTAAAACCACCTTCAGTCCTTACATTCAGTGATCATAAACACTTGATTCAAAAGGGGTAAGTAAAATATCTCTTTACTGTTATAGGAGCGACTTAGGTTGGTATGCTGGTTTCAGATGTCATAATTACGTTGTGTTTAGGCTGTGTAACATGCTTTACATGGAGCTGCCTGTGAAAGATACTTGGAAACTTTAGCTACTCCAGCATGCTGTATAGTAGAAAGCATTTCCCCCCTCTTGACTGCAGCTACTTCCATGAGGCTTAAGAACCCAGGGGTCTCCTGCATTCTGTTCACAGTGGCTTATCAAATGCCTTTGAGAAACTTACAAGAAGGGCATAAATACAGAAATGCCATCCTGACCATATTCCCAGTAACTGGTATTATGGAGGTAAATTAGGGAGAACCAGTGTGGCATGGTGATTAGAGTGCCGGACTGGGGATTTGAGAGATCCTCACTTGGCCATGAAGCTCCCTGGGATACTTCAGGCCGGACACAGACTCTCAGCCTAACCTACCTCATGAGGCTGTTCTGGTGAGGATAAGATAGAGAAGGGGAGACCTTTGTGAGTCACCTTGTGTTCCTTGCGAGATGAATAAAGGCAGAGTAGTAATCTAATGCAATAATAGTAAATAATATTGCCTCTGATACTGGAGGTAGGAACATAAGAAAAATCATGCCGGATGAGGCCAAGGATCTATATCGATCCTTGTGTGTAAACATTCAGTTTACACAGTGGCTGACTAGCTGCCATAAGAAACCTACAAGCAAGATGTGAGTACAACAGTGGCATTTAGTTATCTGAGGGCACTAGTTGTGAGGGCACTCATGTTTCCTCAACTAGTGGCATTTAGTCATCATAACTAGTAGCTACTGATGCTTTTGTTCTCCATAAATTTGTCTTATCCCCCCTTTAAAGCCATTCAAAATGGTTGTTGTTCCTTGTTACAACACTTGCTACCAGTTTGCTGCTAAAACCCGTTCAAAGTGTTGGACCTAACCTAGATGTCTTGATCAGGTTTTCTGATGGATCACCTGCTCTCATATTTACCTGTGCAGATGACATCATAGCCAGAGGTCCTTCTCCATGTGTCATTGCCAAGTGAGCCTCAGTGGATGGGACAAGGGCTGTCTCAGTCATAGTATCCAGACATTTGAATGCCTCCAGAATTGTAACCCATCTGACACCAATCCTTTGCTCTTTTTGGTGCTACATAGATCTTTCTAAAATTTTTTACAGTGAAAAGCATGGGATGAGTTAATGGATTTTGAGATCTTCATGTCTTACTAAGTTTTAAGACATAGCTCTGTTTAACTCTTTTATGCTTTTTTCTACTATACTGTACTTGTAAACTGTTTTATATTTTTATAACTTTCATGTAACTTTGCAGAGAACTTCAGTTATGAGGTGGCACAGAAATGCTGTCAATAACGAATTCTCCTGCTTTTTCTCTTAGGTCTAAACCAGTTGCCCTTTGACTCTATCAACAACAAACCCCTTCCATTCAATAGCAGGGTTGGCACTGCAGAAAATGGCAGTGAGGCAAGCCAGAAGCGAAAGAGGATGAATATCCCTCCAGGTAGGCCAGGGTGTGCATGCGTGTGGAACAGTGAACTGTGTTGGTCTCTGGAAGATGGTTTAACTGTGAAGGGGAGAATCTGGAGGCTCTCTTTTGGAATGAAAAAAAAAGTGTTATGTGTAGCTCATTTCTTGCCAGGAACCGTGAGTCCTGGGATTTCTGTTCCTTGTCACCCGATAGCAGTCACAGCTGTGTTTGTACTCACGTCAGGATGAATCTGCATCGTGGTTTTATTTTTGTTTGTTTGGGTATGCAGTAGTCGATGTGAAGTACTCGTTTTCCCACACAGGTTTAGAGGAAGGCAGCCCTCAGTGCCATAGAGTGGGCACACAATGGAATACTTGCTATCTTTGCCCCAAAATATAGGAAGTGCAAAATAAGGGAAATGCTGACTTTCCTTGAGGCATGATAAGTTGATGTAGAAGTATGATTTGACTTTCAAACAGTTCTTGATCAGATTGGGCAACTCCTAGATCTGGAGGGAGAGCTCTGTGAAACTTGATAACTTGTATGTTTGTACCCCAGTGAAGATCAATTTCAGCCACCAAAGATAAATGAGACTGATTTATGAACATCAAAAGAATCCTGATGCGAATTGGGAAAGCCTTCTGAAATAGAAGCAGGGCCCAGATTCACAATTCTGTGTGAAATGAAAGCATCTGTATGTGTATGGCGATGCCTGCTATCCAGGGATGATTGACAGCAAGGGAAGAGAAATGTGTGGCCTTCCAGATGTTGTTAGACTACAACTCACACCATCCCTCCCATTGGTCCTTCTGGCTGTTGCTGATGGGGGTTGGGTTTCAACAAGATTTTGGAAGGCCACAAATTGCCTCCACCCTGGTTTACAGTAGTTTGGGCACTCAGGGAATGGGGCAGAAGATGTGGGTATATCTGTTTCAGCAGAGACTGATCAGCCGGGATGTGCAAAGGGCTTTGACTGAGTCAGAGCCATCAGCCTCCAGTGTTTTTTCCTTCGCTGCTCTGCTGGAAGAGGACAATCACAAGTGGAAGGGGAGGGGAGGAAGAACTTTCCAAATGGTGGTGGCATTGTCTGTGGGCATTAGAACTCCTGTTATGGCTTGCATGGTGATTCCTTTGAATAGCTTTCCCCCACATGGTACCTTCCAGATAATTGAAGCCCCAGTTTAGCATTATAGTTGAAAACATCAGGTTAGGAAAGCCTGCCTTAGAAGCCGTTTTCCCCACCAGACCTTTATACCATTAGCAGCAGTTTTCTTCATGAGAATTGTGGCAAACTGAAATGGCCTTGTGGAACAGACACTGAATTTTCATTTATATTTGCTATAAGCCACTCTTGCATCAAACTTCTGGACTACTTCCTAAACCTGGGCAGGGATGGAAGAGGGTTTTTTTAAAATCAGGTTAGGATTTTGACAACAGGTGGGCTTCTTAAAGGGCATTTTGCCATATGTCTTTGGGTCTGTAAATAATGAGTGCACAGTCCTCTGGATCACGGCCCGGGCTTTTTAGGTGTTGCGCTTCTGCCCTCAGAGGATCATGTTGATAAGTGCTAGTAACATTCTATTTTGAGGGCCCTGCCTTTATACATAGAGTTCTGGTCTGGGAAAGAGCAAGACCTCAGTAAATGGGGGTGGGATGGTGCTCTCTCAAGAAAGGAGAAGGGTGGACGAATGTGTGTTTGCACTCAGTTGTTGCATCCCGTGCTACTGCTGCAGTTTACAATTAACCTTTACCAAACCATGTTTTAATCACTGTCGTGAAAGACGCAGGTAAAGAAATTAAAAATTATGTTTTCCCCAGATTTTCGCATAATGATGAAGCTCTTTATAAACTAATTTGGTAACAACCATCCCCTCTACAGATGGCATCCAGACCCTGAGCCTCGAGTCTCCTCCAATGGATCTGGGCATGTCTGACCCAACAGCATGGGCCACTGCCATGAATAACTTGGGAATGGCACCCATGGGAATGGCTGGAGATCCCCTTTTGCCTGGTAGGTAGTGTGCTTGTTTCAGTATCATCAGTGCAAGTATGCACAAATTACTTGCACACTGGGAGTCAATGTCCAGGGAAGGTATAGGATCCAGGATCCACCCCCGTTTTGTACTTGGAAAGAATATGTACACCAAAATGCTGGGAAGGCGTGGGTTCATCTGAAGGAAGTGCTGCCAGTGCTCTATCAGTTCCCTCTTTCCTACCCAGCAGAATCATGTTATTACATCATTGCTAAAAATCAGCTTTGTAACTACACTTGCATCCATTCTTTGATTACATTACAATACTGCCCAATAGGCGAAGCTCTCTGGGCAGTTTACAAAGATGAAAGCCTTCACAATACATTATGAAAACCATATTTGTAAACATATAAACATACAACACAGAAATGTTCATATGTTTAAAAACAATTTTAAATAAACATCATTTGAAATTCAAAACCTTATTAAAATGTCACCATATATTCCCAACAGGATTGTATAGTCCTGATCTAATTTGTCCTCTAAGGCTGAGGAGGAGGATAATTTAAAGTCCTATGAGACTTTGCTTTTCCTCCTTCCCTGATGCGGAGTGAAGCTACTCATGCTCCTAGAAGAGAAGTCAAATCTGTAACCCACATTGTCTTCCTACTCTGCCAAGCCATCCTGATTATTTCTAAGCATGAACACATGAAGTAGTGTGGGAGTCCAGAAAACTAGACTGATTCTAGTCATCATAAATGATGGTTTGATGTCCACAGTCATTATTTTCCAGGTTCTCGTGTATGCCTGCTGTGGAATGGGTATCAAATTTTGGTGAGGGGGAGGAATGCCATGCTAACTGAGAATGGTGGGAGTTGCAGATCAACCCATCCAGACAGTACCATGTTGGAAAAGATTTCCCATAGAGCTTTTTGGTCCCTTCCTCCCTCCCTCTTCCTCTTACGAGTTCGTGACTGCCAAATGTTGACTGAAAAAAACACCTACAGCAGTGGGGCCAATTTGGGTGCTCCTTCATGATACTCCTTCCAAGCATGCTTTTTCACCCTTCTAGCATCAAACTCTGGGGGGTGGGCGGGGGGGGAGCAAATACCACTTCTGCAATATAGAAGAAGAATCTGGTTGGGACAGTGCTGATTGGCTGATTGCCCTGATGCTATCAATACCTTGACACACATGTGCAAGTGCACAGATACTTGTGTGTTTATGTACAGCATGTATGCTTGCATCCCTAGAGAATGTGTGTTCTTCTGAAAAGAAAATGAATCAGAAGATAAATGAATTTCTTTATGCACATCCAGCTGGCATTTTTTAAACAATCAAAAAGACATGAAGTCCATTTGAAGGATGGGAGGTGGAACAGGCAAGACTGATGCCAGAGTCAGTATTCACTTGGTTAGTCTGAACTGCTGTCATTTTGGTTGCACAGCCAGGAGGAAGTCGGGCGGGACAGTCTCTACCAACAATTAGGTCTTATATGTGGACTATCTTAGCCTCAGTCATAAAAAAATGGATTTTGTGGATCTTTCAGGCTGCCAAACAATTCTGTTTCTCTAGGCTCAATGTCATATGCATCTCTCAGGGCTCTGAGCTTTTTGGTTTTACTGATGCTTCATCTACCTAGAATCCTAATAGAAATTCTTGAGCTGTCGCTGCTGTAATGATCCTGCTTGTTGGTCTCTCTCTTTCAGACTTTGACCCTGCCCTTGGTATGATGACAGGGATCCCACCAATCAATCCCATGATGCCTGGTTTGGGAATGGTGCCACCACCAATCCCATCAGATATGCCTGTGGCTAAGGAGATTATTCACTGCAAGAGCTGCACTCTCTTCCCACCAAACCCAAGTCAGTCTTGCTGTAATATTTGCAGTTGCTCTGGGATGAGATGGGGAATATTTGTGGTTAGAAATGAGAGTTAGATGTGTAGTCTGGGGACTGAATAGGAGACTGGTTTCCATTAATTATGGACCTCATTCTCACGTAATGCTAACTCATGGTTTATTTAAGCTGTGTTGTGTTGAATTTTGGGTTGACATGATGTGCAAACCCAATAAACCATAGAAATGAAACAACCAAAGAAATAAAATTGGTTACCAGGACAGAGTGGGCAAAGAAGGAAGGAAACAAACAATCCAGGGTATGAGGGGGAAAAATGCAGTTTGTTGTATTGTCTGTCAAACAAACCTTGGGGAAGGTCACAAACCATGGGTTAAATAACCTATGTTATATGTGAACCAGGCTGTGAAACAAATTGGATATTTTCCTCTAGAATTATCCTGATAATTTTTGGTAGCTTGACCAAGCCAAAATTTCTCTCGGAGCATTAGAGGGAACCAAAAACACCCAAATGGGAGGACTGGTAGCTTGAAGCAGCCCATGCACTTTAGGAGGAAGGCCACACTCATGTTCCAGCCCGGGCCAAACTGTTTTCTGACTGTGATCACTTAATGAGAAGCAAAATGGAGACGTTAACATCACTAGCCAAACATTCTAGAATGTCGCTTGATGAAGGAAGTTCAACCAATTACTTTCCAGAACTGACCTCTAGTGTTTCGATGCTAAGGGGTGACCCTCAAGATATTGTTGGACTGCAGGTCCCAGCACCCCTTGCCAACATATCCAATTTTGAGGGATGATAGAAGATGTAGTCCAACAGTACCTGGAGGCCGTAAGTGGTCCACTTCACCTGTAGTATCTTCTTTCTTTTTGACTGAATGCTATTTTAGAATCTTTATGGGTTTGGAGAGTGGTGTCTGTAGAAACAAAAATAATTAAACTATGCTTCAGAATTTTAACAAAAGTTGTTACTATTTCAACATTCTGAAGAACAATGATACATACTAGCCATGGTGATTATTCAGTGGAAACTTCATTTGCATCAGCTGTTGCAGCAAGCCATTACACCAGCAAAGCAACATGAAAAGAAAGCTAACTGAACTTATATAAACCCTTATTCCCTCTTTTTATAATACTGGTAGAATTAGTCCCAGTGTTATCTGGGATGGTTGTTTGTATTTGTTTTTACATTGCTCATACAGCTATAATCCAGCACTGAGTTATCACCAAATAAAGATCTTTTCTGCTAGAAAGATCTTGGCTTTCAGTATTTTGAGGAAGGAGAATATAACCTTGCCTGGTAGGGTAGCATTGGTCAACCCTTTTGACACTATGAATTCACAGCAGTTGTTGTCACATTGTAGATGCATTCCAGATGTCATTTGCTTGTGGCATGCTTCCATATCATATTCCTCGCTCTCTTTAGATCTCCCCCCTCCCACCACAAGGGAAAGACCTCCAGGATGCAAGACGGTATTTGTTGGAGGACTGCCTGAAAATGGAACAGAAGAAACCATTGTGGAGATCTTTGAGCAGTGTGGAGAGATCATAGCGCTTCGGAAGAGTAAAAAGCATTTCTGCCACATCCGTTTTGCTGAGGAATATATGGTGGACAAGGCCATTTATCTGTCTGGTAGGTTTCTTGTGTCTGTCCTTTGGACTTAGACACGATCATTTCTGTAACATTGCACAGGCCACATGCAATCATGTCTGTTATATCCTGTTCCATTTTCCCAGCTGCACATATCTTGTTGCTAGTAACACCTGCTTGAAAACAATTGATTGTTGGATACCCAAAACTCCTTTGGAGGACTCTTGAGGGCTGGACTCCCTTTTAGGAAGTGTCTGATATTACGTTTGTTACCTATGTCATGTTATGAATCCCCGTGAGAGTCCTCCTCCAGCACTATCAGATGGATGTAACCAGGCTCCAGCAACTTTAAAAGGGCAATATCAACCTTTTAATCTGATCCTTGCCTGTCTTTAAACTCACTCTGTGCTTTTTCATGAGTTTGAAACTGTGACTACCATATTTGCTAGGGGATATACTTGAAGTAATTTAAGGTCAGTGTAGCTGGGCTGCAGCAGCACAGATAGTCATTGATGGGCTGAGCATAGCAGAAAGTGTTTAGGAATGTCTTGAGCTTGAACACTGATGTGATCAAACCTCAGGTGCTGCTGCTCATGTTTCCTCTGACAGCGCCTTCTGGCACTGCTGGAGCTGGAGCAGACGAAACCTGAATTGCCACTGGGAGGCGGAGGTAGAATCAAACCACAGGTATCTGCTGAAGGCTTTTTTCCTGAAACTGCTTTCAGGGTATCGTATTAGGCTGGGCTCTAGCACTGATAAAAAGGACACCGGGCGCCTTCATGTTGACTTTGCCCAAGCCCGGGATGATCTCTACGAGTGGGAATGTAAGCAGCGGATGCTGGCCCGAGAAGAGCGTCATCGCAGAAGGATGGCGGAAGAACGGTTCCACCCTCCCTCTCCACCCCCTGTTGTCCACTATTCAGATCACGAGTGCAGTATAGTTGCGGAGAAGCTAAAAGGTATGTGTGGCTGCAGAGCACTGCTTTAAGCTGTCAGACTTAAAGTGAGGGCCTCCTCCTCCAGCCTGGGCCCTCCAGTTGTGTTGTTCTTTAGCATGGCCAATAGTCAGGGATACTAGGAGTTGTTTTGAACTTCTGGAGGGCACTAGGTTGGGGAAGACTGCGCTAAGCTAAGGGCAAGGGCATAGGAAACTGCCTTATATATGGACAGTTTGTTTGTCCATCCCAGTACTGTCTATTCAGGGTGACAGCGGCACCACAGGGTGTTAGTCAGAGGGGCTTTTCCTCGTTTTAAGTGGAGATTCTAGGGACTGAACCTAGGACTATCTGTATGTGAAGCAGGTGCTGTGCCACGGAGCCCATCTCTATTAGATATAGATAAAAGACTGCAACTCCGTGTACTGGCTGTGGGCTTGACCTCCGCTTTAGCTTTCCAAAATTTTGTCTTGCCGGGAAAGGCTCATTTCATGTGGCTCCACATGAGGGAAAGATAATGTAAATATGTTTATGCTAAAAATGTGCTGCTGCTTTACATCTGAAAAGTGTTCCTCTCTTGGGCCAGATGATTCCAAGTTTTTGGAAGCAGTGCAGACATTGCTGACCTGGATAGAACGTGGGGAAGTGAACAGACGGACTGCAAACAACTTTTACTCTATGATCCAGTCGGTCAATAGCCATATTCGACGGTTGGTGAATGAGAAAGCGGCTCATGAAAAGGCAATGGAGGAAGCGAAGGAGAAGTTCATGCTTGCGCTGTCAGGGATTCTTGCTCAGTGTGAGTGTACGGGGCTTGCAACCAGGGTTCCAAGTCTCACTTTATGGAAATGTACTATTTCTGTATTAAAATATCCTACTGAGGATGATAGAGAGTCAAGAGATAGATGTAGATCAGGGACACTCTAATTTTTAGGAAATGTGTTATGCTTATTTGTTCTTCAAATAAGAACAAATCTTGAATAACTCACTCCATCGTGATAGTATAAAGTATCCAAGAAAACCAACAAAATTTTATACAAAAACAAAACCCAGTAACAAACCATTTACATATAAAATGCAGAAAGCTAGAGAAAATTAAAAGAACCCAAAGCTACTTGGCCATTCATCTTCAGTGCAGAGAAGGGTCTTACAAAGCTGCTGGAATCCTGTCAGGCTCTTGAGTTGGATGCATCATTGAATAAAATGGGCCATACTCCCTCGTCCAAAATACTGCTGTGCAGATTTTCCTCTTCTTAATTTGGCACACTAATGGTAAAGTCAAGTGAGCACTCTTGGAAGATCTTAAAGACTGCGCTGGGATGTAGAGGAGGACATGCTCTTTAAGGTATGTAGGGCCCAAACTGTCCGTGACTTTATACTTGAAGGCCAATAGGGATCCCCAACAGATACATTGTCCATCCAATAGTCTTCCCCATCAGGAAACAGACCACTTATTTCTGCACTGGGTGAAGCCTCTGTCTTTTATTTCTGTTCATATATGTTTTTGGTGGTGGTGGTTTGCAAGGAGGAGGGTGAAATCGGGCATTCTTTCTCTTTCAACAGTATCCTCTGCCTAGTTCTGCTTAGTGATCTTGCTTTCTGCAGGCTGTCCCTGTATTAGCAGCAGATTTGTGCTTTTGGTGATTGCAAAGGGACCTAGGCAACAAAGGTAGGTTTAGAACCAAGTCCCGCTCTCTTCTTGTTCATTCAAGGGTCTGCAGGTCATCTTACTAATTGGAAGATATAAGTCTTCAAGGTAATGTAATATTATTGGATACCACACACCTCCAGCCCATTTTAAACTTTACCGACATAAGCTTTGATGCTTTTCCAAGTCCTGAGGGCATTCTGTGGTTTTCTATTGCCTGTTGCTCACCAGGATCCATCAACCAGTTTGATTTGATACTCCTGCTCAGTGCCCTATAGATTAGCTGCGCCCCTACCTGGAGTACGACTGCCTGGCACCCGTGACACACGCGCTGGTAACTTCCTGATTAGATTTCTGTAACGCACTCTACGTGGGGCTACCCTTGAAGACGGTCCAGATACTTCAATTGGTGCAGAATAAAGCTGCCAGGTTGCTGGTTATGACCTATAAAGCCCTAAACGGCTTGGGACCTGGATACTTAAAGGAATGCTTACTCCCATATATGCCCTCCCGCCCCTTGAGGTCAGCAGCAGATGCCCTTCTCTGGGAACCATCTGTGAATGACATCAGGAGGGTGAGTACCCGGAGGAGGGCTTTCTCGGCGGTGGCGCCCCATTTATGGAATGCGCTCCCCAGGGAGGTCCACCTGGCACCGTCGTTACTTGCTTTTCGGTGCCAGGCTAAGACCTTTTTATTTAAAACTTATTTTAATTGTTAAAAAAAAGCCTAGTTAAATAAATTTAAGCCAAGAATGCACTGAGGTTTTATTGAGGTTATATTGAGGTTTTATGATACTGGGGGGTTTAGTGTATTGGGGGTTTTAATGTATGGTTGACTTTTTTGATGTTGTGAGCCGCCCCGAGGCTTATTGCGATGGCTATTCTGGCTAGGGTTGATGGGAGTTATAGTCAAGCAACTTCTGACAGGACATACATTACCCACCCCCTTGATAGCTGCCCTTGGTGGTGTTGATGTGTGTATGTGTCTGCCCGTTTGTCTGGACTCTGTCCTCCTGACCATCCCTATGGAAGACTCTGCAAGTGGAAAACTGGTGTTCCTACCAGCTGGAGGAGGCTACCCCCCAGGGGTTTCTAGGGGCAGAGTTAACCTTGGAACTGCCCTTCTGTTCCTGTTCCACAGGATTGGGCCCATCACCTATACTAGCTGGGGATAAGAATTTTCCCTCCTGCTTTAATTAGCAGGAGGATTTTTTTACAAGCAGGAACAAAAGCCTCCAGGGAAAATGAAAGAGTGTGTCAGTGTCTGACCTCACTGTTCAGAAAGCTGACATCTTGGCAGCCCCTTAGCCTTGATGTCTGTGTTTTTTTTAAAGTTCTCAAATCTCCTCCGGTACAGCAAAAGGTCTCCGAAGTTGTGAACTCTTGTGGTCTGCTTAGTCTTGTTTTATGTATGTGTTGGCATTAAACAAATGTTGGCCCTGGAGTCCAGGAGGAGGGACATTACGCACTGCGGAGTAAGTAGTTATTGGGAGAGCAGAAAGTACCAGGTGTGGGGAATGAAACACCCCAACTTGGATCCCATCATGATGCTGGCTTTTGCCAATCTCTTGGCAGGGTAAGAGAAATTGTTCCTGCAGTAACCTCTGTGTTGCCCAAGTCAGTGAGTGGTGACTGTGGAATTGATTGTGTCTGCTTTAAAGGAGATGATACCTTTCATCTAAATGTTTGGCCAGAAATGTGCAAGAAAGCAATTAACTGTTTTTTAGCAGGGGGAGGCAACTTTAGGCTTTCCAGGTGTTTTGGCCTACAAGACCCATCAGCCCTAGCTGGCATAACCAGTGGTGAGGGATGATGGAATTGATAAGCCAGAACATTTCGAAGGCCACAATTTGCCTACTTCTGTTTTGAGAAAGCAGCTGTTGCTTTATAACCTGTAGGAGAGCCTATCATAATTACTGCATCTTTTCTAGGGATGTGTGTGTGTTTAAAATAACAAATTTTAAAAATAACAAATCTCCCCTCAAAAAACCCTGTGTGGTATAACTTTATATGTAAAGTTTGTAAATATGCACATGTACTCATTTGCTATAATCTATTTAGTCATGTTTTGGAAAGCCCCTTTTGGAAATAACACTCTGTCCTTTTGACTTCTGATATTTTAGTAGGTTTTGCGCACAAATTTTCAAGCTTATCTTTGTAGCATTACAGACTTTAAATATAAAAGCAAGGGCTCCCATGATGCAGGAATTCTGTGTCCAGCATCAGTTTACAGCTGTAGATGGTAGAATATGTACAGTCCTGATTATGACCCTTGGTTTCTAAAGTGCAAGATTCTTCCCAGCTGGCCAAATGTTTGGGCATTTTCTTTTTAGCATCTTTCTTCCTCTTGCATTTCCAGAGAAACGCTTCTATTTTTAGAGTGTTTCCAATGCTGTAGTGTCACTGTACTTCTTGTCAAGACAGCCTCCTCTATTAACTTGGCTTCACTCTGATTGGACAAAGCAAATCTTGGTACAGTCTGTTGTGCTACCTGCTCCCCATGCTCTGTTGCATTCTGGCATCTTCCTGGGAACCATCTCAGCTGTGGCCTTCGCCAAAAGAGTTGAAAGAAAAAGATGCGCTGGACCATCTGCCTGATCCCGCTCTCTTACTCCTTTACTCCTTTCTCTTGCCCTCTCTGGATGATATTGTGGCCTGGTTTTGCCTGCTGATTTTGAAACCGCAGTCGAGCAGATAGTGGCCGTGTACCATTCTGCATCCAAACAAAAGGCTTGGGACCATTTTACGAAAGCGCAACGTAAGAACATCAGCGTGTGGTGCAAGCAAGCGGAGGTTGGTATCTTTCTTTTTACATTTTTATGTTGGCTCCTCTTTGGCCTACAGGCTTGCTTATAAAGGATGGCGCTTTCTAGCCTCGCCCCAGAAGGTAAGTAGCAGCACAGGTTGATTAATAACAAAATACAGCATGAAGAGCTTGTGAACCACCATTAATGAACACCAATGAAGTGAGAAAACTGGGAGTAGTAGAGGGTAATAGAAGGTGTGCATTGGCAATGAGATAGAAATACACTTTGGGGCAGAACTGAATCTGTGCATGAGTGAAAGCAGTTCTGCTGTGTTTGTCCCTAGGTGGCTGGAGTCACACAATGGCCAGTTAAAAGTGCCTTTATGTAGTGGGGCATCATTGGTAGCATCCAGCTATCGAGTCAATCACTGTGCAGGTGTGATAGCACTGGGATTAACTTTGTAGGTCGAAGGTTCGGATACCCCTCATGGCACAAGCAAGCTTAAAGAACAGTAGCTGTAGCAGAAGCTGGGTGACTGCTTAATTTTTAGCTGTGATCATGACTGACCAGAAGCAGTGCATGTTCTCCTTCACTGGAGGGTCTCTTCTCCCATCGCCCACACTGCGTATCTGCGGATGAACCACTGTCAGGTGCAGTTTCAAGATATTCTCTTGAGACACTGTGAACTGTCTAAATTCTAATGTGAAGTCTAAATTCTGGGCAACAGTACATAGACTGCTTGCAGCTGAAGTCCACAGCAGGAATAGTGGAAATGAAATAGTAGGAAAAAGGCAGGATATAAATAAAAAATAAGTAAATAAATGAGACATACCTTGAAGAGAATTCTTTAATTCAGCAGTGCTTACTGTAGGCCTGCATGCCAAATGTGGATCACGTGGGTTCCAGATTGTTCCTCTGGGGTTCTCCTCATAAAACCACCAGTTCAGTGATTTCCAGCATTTATGTAGTTTTCCACCTTTGAAAATGTTGAAATGCCTCTCCTAAGGCTTGGCTACTGGCATTAAGAGCGTCAACCTACAATATGGTATGTGCTTATTTTAATTTTAGCCCTTTACCTTTTGCTTGCAGCCCCACCTAACCTTGAAATTGAGTTTGTAGCTTGGGCTAGAATAGGTTCTCCACCTATGCCCTTAGTGGTGGTGATTTGTAAAACTTCTGCTATCCGGAGTAGATGATGATGATGATGATGATTATTATTATTATTAGAACATTTCTATGCCGCCCCTTGCCGAAGCCTCAGGGTGGCTTACAAACACAATGAAATACAATAAAATACAAAAATAACAATATAAAATATGAACTCCAACACCCATCATCCCCTGCCATGCTAATTAAGGATGACAGTGTTTATGTTCTATCTGCCCTGGCTGGCACCAGGTTGCAGGAGGTGGAACTAACAGTAGTCTCTTCATTCTTGTACTTTAGAAGAAACTGAAGTTAGATACATCCAACGCACCCTTGGAAAGCTTTGGTTGTGTGTTTGATCACGTTGAACTGAGGAGGAGAACAGTAAATATGTGAATGCAAACAGAATTAAATCCCTCATTTCTCAAGGTTATAGCTGCTAAGTATGGTTGAGGGTTCCATTGACTATACTGTGCTTTTCTGCTGAAGCCACAACCAAAACTGTGGAACCTGGAAGGGGCATTGTAAGCCAAGGTGCTGGTCTGTCTGGCCTCTGCCCAGAGCTTCAGCAGCAACAGCATTTGTGTTTTAGTTTGTTTCTGACGTTTCTAAACCACATGATGAAAAAAATGGCTGTTTGGTCCATCACCATGAAGGAGAAATAGCTGATTCTTAGTGTGTCATTCTTAGCAAACTGGATTTTCACAAAAGTTGAGGTTCATTGCAGCTTGTGGCAGCCTCAGGTAAGTTATTCTGACGATCCATTAAGAGAGGGCACTTTTTTCCGGCACAATTGTATTGGTATTTTTTCCTTTGGAATAGAATGATGAGGCTGAAAGTCCCTGACTGCATGCAGAATAATTGGTATGCTTACTCCAAAAGCATTTTATTCGTGTTTTTTATTTATAAAAACATGTATATCTTGTCTTGTTGTCCTTTTAAAAATACATCTCCCTCACTACTGTTGGGGAAGGGCTTATCTCCTGGTAAAAAGACATGTTTGACATGTATAAAGTCTCAGTTTCAATCTATAATATTTCCTAGTAGAGGTATGACAGACTTCTCCCTGAAACCGTGGAGAACTGCTGCCAGTCTGTGCAGACACTACTAGGCTAGGTGAACCAGTGGTCTGATTCTATACAAGGCAGTTTCCTGTTTTCCCAGGATGCTTCAGGTCAGCCTTATTACTGCTCCAACTTTAGAAAGTACAGTAGAATTCTGATATACCATTGTATGACTCAACAAAGACCCTTGTAGTTGGCTGCATATAGTGAGAAGGAAGAGTAGAAATATATTTTTCATGGAAGATGATGTGCTGTTGGGAATAGGAACCAGCAAAGCAGGGAAGTGTCAAGAATGCCTCTTTTTAAAGGGAGTCTAGTTTTAGATTTTGGCTTAGAGTAAGTAGGGCTTACGAGAATGAGTTTGAGTGCAAGATGAACATTATTTCTAGTTGGGAAATCTTTCCAAGTAAGTTGACAATGCCATGGTCATATTATTTGAGGCAGGGGAGTGTTGATAAATTTGGCATGCCAGTGGTTTAAAAAAAAAAAAAAACAGTTCACTGACTTTTTAAAAGAAGGTTTTAAGCGTAAAGCTTTGACATGGCATAGTGGTTAAAACGTTGGACTGGGGATCTGGGTTCTAGTCCCCCCCTGACCATGCAGCTCATTGAGTGACTGCCTGGTCTGCCTCGCAAACCCACCACCAAAGAAAGCAAAAGGACAGTGCACAGAGAGTACGTTATATAAAAGGCCCCGTTGGTTCACAGAAGACCCAAGGTTCAGTCCTTATTGCCTTCACCAGGAAGGGGACCAAGTAGCAAGTAATGGGTGCTCATCCGGGCAGATAGTATGAGCCGGTATAAGGCAGACCAAGGATCCACCTCGTCCAACATCCGACCCACCAGCTTGCCCGCGAGATCCTGCAAGTGGGATGCAAGTGCTGCAGCACGTTCCCCTTTCCTCCCTCCGGTTCCAGGTTGCCCGGTCTCTGAGCTCCTCTGGCGGCTCCATGTGGGCCTGCAGCCTGCCCAGAATCCACTTGGAGCAGAGCCCTTAGTGTGGGGCTCCCCCTCTCCGGAACTGCCTGCCGGTTGATGACAGGCAGGCAGCAACATGCTTCTCACTGTTGGCACCTTTATTTCAACAATACTTCCCCTTCTCACCAGTCACAATTTTATTGGCGCAATCTGATTGTAAATGTTTTAATTCTGTATCTTGATTGTCCTTAAGCTCAGTCCTCCCCTCCTTGTCCTTAAGCTCTAAATACCAGACATTCTCTTTAATCTGTAAAACAGATGATTTACAACTACAAGACAAAATAACATTTCCTAGTAAGCTGGAAGATAAGTTTCTGTGCATACTAAGAATTACTGTTGAATCCAAACAGGAACTTCTCCCCAGAGCCCTTGTATTTCAGTGAGTCTGAGGCTCCACCCTCAGGGTGGCTCCTGCTGTTGTAGACCCAGGCAGCAAGATCAACACAAGCCCTCTAACTTGCAGCTCATCTCCCCTAACACCTTGTCATGGACTCGGACTGGGCAAGGCAACAGCTCTTCCTCCTTTTCTCCGACCTCCCCCACCCCTTCCAAAACATTTCCCTTCTCCTGGTTGTCCTGGGAACCCGGGGGCAGTGACCTTGTAGACGCTTCAAAGGTCTATGCCTCATCTCTCAAAACTGCCATCTCCACTGCCTCAGAGTGGTCCTCCTCTTCAGAATCCCAGCCTTGAATCTCAGATACCTGCCAAGAATAGCAATTGGCTGCCCTCACTACACTGATGAAGTCAGTATCTCTTGCTGTTGTTTACTGCTGGGATACTTTACTGGATGCGCAGCAGTGTATACATTTTGTAACTAAAGAAATCAATGCACTGCTATGAGACCTTGTTCTGGTAGTAATTTCTGCTTAACTGCCACATGGCTTTTGACTGAATGTTGGATCAGTTACTCCCTTATATACGCTCATAGGAGTCTACACATGTGGCTTTTCTGTGTTGGTGGCTGCATCGCTGGGTTGCAGGAAACAAGCAGTGATCCAGAACTTGTTTTCTTCCTTCCAGAGGTTAGTCCCTGAAAGAACTGTCCAGACTGCACTTCTTCCTTGGCCTGGCTGTTCAAGTTCTGGCATTTCAGGAGTTCAGAGCTCAGACTGGGGAGACCTTGATTTACATCTCAGTTCAGCCATGGATATGAGATCCATGGTGAATCTCTGTCTCTCCATCTATAAAGCACAGGGTACAGCTGGTTTCTCCAACTTGGTGGCCTCCTGATGCATGGGATCAAAACAAAACATTATTGGGGTCATGGTGCAACATGTCTGGGAAGTGCCTAGGTGGAGAAGGCAAAGTCACAGTATTTATCTTGGGGGGGTTGAGCAGGATGGAGTCTAGAATTCCCTGCTAAAATGTTCCCAGTTCTTTGGATGATATCAAATTCATTGCACCACGAGGAATTTGGCTGCTGATGTTAATCATGGGACACTTCCACCTACCATGAAGTCACTAGTTCTTCCTTCTAGTTCTTTCCCTATTTTACTTCCTGTAGGGTCTTAGTTATGAACTAGCTTACAGCATGATTGGTAGCATCTCCTTTTAAAAAATGCTCTTTAAATCCTAGGAGATCCGTAACATTCACAATGATGAGCTCATGGGGATCCGACGAGAAGAGGAGATGGAAATGTCGGACGATGACACAGAGCTTCCAGAGACCAAAGAGACAAAAGAGACAGAAGAGTCAGGTAGCCCCACATCAATTTCAGGCTTGTTTTCTACATTTTTTTTTTTATATAAGAGTCCCAAGATTTATTGATCAAAGCCAGCCACAGAATGGTTGCTTGTGTAACAGCAGTATCAGTCATAATTATTTGCTGCATGCCATCAATATTCTAAGCTGATTTGCTTATGCATAAATCTGAGTTACTGCAGGACGGGATTTTGTTTAAGCAAATGCAATGCTGTACCAGGCGAACTACACAAAGACCTGACCACAGGCACCAGTTAACGTAGAGAATGGAGCTGAGAAAAGGTGCTTTGTTTCTCTGGCGTACTGCCTTCTGTGTGTGCATACCCCTGCCACAGAGCTCACCATGTCTCGGCTCACACAAAGGCGGTCCAGCACAGTCCAGGTGTGTCACAAGCACAAAGCAGGCAGGCAAAGTACAGGCAGTGGAACAGACTCCTTGAGCTGGTGAATCCAGGTGCAAACCAGCTACCTGTCACGTGCATGTATGATACAATTGCTTCCAGCAAATCGTTAAGGAATGCAGCATAGGTCTGGAAGAAGGGCACCCATCCTTTTGGCCCCAGGACAGCCTGGGTGTTTGCTGGCCTGCCAGAGGCCACACCCTACGTGCATGCACCAGAGTGCACAGGCACATCCCAGGCTTCCTTTAGCTAACAGGAGCACAGGAAACTGTTTGCTTTATCTTTAATCTCTCTCAAAAGTTGGAGGGGATGGGAGGGATTCCCTTACTAATATAAGGTAGACAAACGCCAGGTTTTTCTTTTCTAGCACTGGCAAGGTAAATCTGGGAGTGATTTCCATGGCTCTACAAGCTGCACTGGAAGTGCCCATGGGCCATAAACTGCCCATGCTGATGGATTTGCACACCCACGGTTTAGAATAAGACCAACTAGAAAATATTTACATGCTGCACTGAGAGCAGAATACTGAAAGTAAAAGTAGTCAAAAGGACAATGTTTTTTTCCCCTTTCCAACCCATTATTTTCTGTGCAGCTTTAATAACTCAAACAGAATCGCTGAAGGAAGAAAATGACAGCTTGCGGTGTCAGCTGGATGCCTACAGGAATGAGGTGGAACTTCTAAAGCAAGAGCAGGGCAAAATGGGCCTGGATGAACACCCAAGCAAAGATCAGCAGTTGGTGCTCCTCCAGCAGTCTTTGCAAGGCATGCAGCAGGTAATGGTTCCCTCTTTTCCTGTGTAGGGGAGGCACATCTTGAACAGTTGCCTTGTGCCAAAGGAGGTTTCTCTTTCCCTGTTGTGTCCCCCTGAAACAAGACGACGACATGCTGTTGTGACGCTTGTAATCTTCCCCAAGTCTCTCCCCAAAATTGCTCCACTACTAAAGGCATAGAACTGACCACAAGTCACTTAGGTAGCATCTGATGTACTTTTGACTATTCTACTAGTTGCTGGATTGCGGTTTTCAGGATATTTTTTAATAAATTGTTTAGTTATTTGGCAAGAAACCCAATAAATGAGGAAATAAATGCTGAAAAGCCACAGGGGTAGGTTGTGAGAAAGAATGCAATGCAGAAAATTGTTGAGAAACCGTCAACTGAAAGGTCTGTTGAACTCTATTTCTCTCAAAGGGAAATGTGAGGTGATATTTTATGTATTGATTTCATCTGTACCCTGCCTTTCTACCAAGAAAAATGGTACTCAGGTGGTTTACAGATGTAAATAAAGCACATACATTAAAACGCAATTAAAGCACAGCAATAACAGAAACAGTGCTCCCCTGGGAGAGCACTTAGAAGAAAACTGGGGGTAGGGCCTAAGTGTGGGAAAGCAACCATTGCTTTCAGCAACAGGCCATGGGTTGTTTTGAGGGTTGTTTCTCCTGCATGTCATCCGACCAAGTGATAAGCAAGTTAGGCAAATGATGACTGACACACGCCGCAGCCTGAATGAGGCATTGCAGGCGTGGAGTAGGTAATAAACTCTATTCTGTCTAATTTTATTTAAGAACCTGAGAGCCATGCGGAATGAAACCAAGGTATTCTGTGTATATTTTAATTTCTGCATTTCTGTATATTTCTGCATTGTCAGCCTAGAATGGGGTGGGCTAAAAATAAAACCAGTAGTTTAAAGCCATTTTATCCTCAGTCGGTAAAGCTCCTGGAGCACCTTACATGTACTTGGAGAATTAGCCAGTTCTGGTGTGCAGGCTTACAAAATCTGAAAAGACGCAATGCACAAGGGAAATGGGATGAGGATGGAAGTTGAAAAAATTCAGTAGGCTGTCAACAGGTCTGACACTGTTTCTCCTGCTTGCCTCTGAGGGGGTGGGGGTAGAGAGTCCAACTGGAGCAAGACCGGATGATGCCCTTGCCTGCTGCCGTCTCCCTCATGCCTTCTGGGATGTGAGTTGATGTCTGTCAGCCTTGTAGATGGTGGGATTGGGATAAAATTCAGCTTCAGTAAAACCACACACGTGTTTTTCCAACCTTCCAGCTTCTCCTGAAACTACAGGATGAATGTGAAAGTAGAGAAGCTGAACTTGAAAAAACAAAGGAGGAAAAACTGCAACTGGACAAAGTGCTTGGAAACCTAAAAGAAAAGGTAGGGGTGGTTGCTGGATTCTGCTTTTGCATAGCAGTCATCTGAACATGCACTACAATGCTTCTCCTAAACATTGTGTGTGTGATGTTGTGTGTCAGCAGCATTGAGTTCTGGAGGCTGGCACAAATATTTGTATCTGCTGCTATAGCTTAAAAAAATAAACAGGTAAGAAAGTTTGTGTACTTCAGATGTTGTGGGCTATGGCTCCCGTTGTTCCGTATTAAGAGCCACAGTGGCTTGGTAGTTAGAGCCTTGGAGAGATCCAGACTCCAGCTCAGTCATAACACTCTGTGCCTGCGCCTGTCCCTCTGTCAGCCAAAATCTACCTCTCAAGGTTGTTGTGGAGATAAAATGGGAAAGGGAAGAACCATGCATGCTGTACTGAGCTCCCTGGCAGAAGCGTAGGATGAAAGTGTGTGAGCGCGTGCAGAATCCAGCTCTGTCCAAAGCCACCCTAAATTTAACTAACTTGGACCCTGGCATTGAAATGAACAAAATGAATATATGCAACATTCCGAAACTTGCATAACGCACAAAGGGGATTCAGATCTCCTACATGTCCAAAGTCACTAGTATTGCCTTTCATATCAACTTGTCTTTCGTTCAATCTGCTCCATGTAATAATTTTATACAATCATTTTAATTGTGTGTATTTTCATTCCTGAACTGCTATGGAGGCTTTCACTGAGAAGTAACCTGCAAATTTAAAAATACTAACTGCAGTGGCCTAGAGGCCACACTTGTTTATTTCACTGGATTATTCGTATAGCTTGCTGCCAAGTTCAGTAGCTATGACTGTTTCAATGACATTGAAAGTAAAGGACTAAAGAGGTCAAGTAATAAAGATAACAGGCTTCTGGAACTATGCCTTCTTCTTTCTCCAACTAAATACAGCAAGAGCTAACGGCTGGACCAGACTGGGGAAAAGACTGCACTGATCAAGAACATGTGAGTTGATGAACCCTTTTGAGTAGTAGTAGTTCTGTATCAGTTCAGGCTTATATCTTTACCCCACCTCTGTATCAAGTAATGGGGAGTATTTACCTTCCTTTGCCATAAACCCTAGATGGAGTCTGAGCCAAGGAAATAGATGACAGCCGCTTTGGAACACAAAGCCAGCCTTGTGCCACTTTTTCCTTCTGCAGTGAAAACCAGTGCAAGAACAGGAGCAGGTGTAGGTCCAGAGTGCCAGGGTTTGCAGCAAGGGTTCACACAGTAAAAGGAAACCACACAACAAATCAGGAGACCTTTGTTGTTGAGGCAGTTTCTAGAAGGAAGAACTGGTTCTTTTAGAGCTCTTCCCTCAGGGCTCCCAGGTGATGCTCATAAGCCCCCACCCCACCCCACCCCATAGTTGCCTCAAGTCCTGACTCCAGGCATCTGTTGCTCATAGGTAGACTATTTTGAATCTACACATTCTGCCTGTGTTAAATATTGATAGCCTATAGCCATTGGTAGACCTAAGCTCCATGAGTTTGTCTGTTTTTTAAAAAAGCTATCTAATGGCTGGTGGCCATCACTGCAGTAAATTCAACCAGTTCATTCCATGTTGTGTGAAAACGTGTGTCTGTTGTTCAGTCCCGACACTAATCACCTTCGCTGGGTGACTCTGGCTTTCTAATATTAGGACATGTTGTCGCACACCAATGTGGAACTGTATGCTTTTGAGAAAGTGTGCTATCCTGATGTGGCGTGTGCAGAATGCAAGAAAAACATTTGTAAACCAGCCAGTATATCTATGTGTGTGCATGAGGGAGAGGAAAGATTTCACCTCTAAGGTGCTTGCTCCAGCTATCTACGCAACATCCATTAACTAATTTTTACTAGTTAAGTGTCTTACTGTGCAAGATGCAAATTAATTGACCAATGGCTAAGATGCAAATACCGTGCTAGAAAGTAACTGTCTGCGTCTGCCTCCAGGCCAACAGCTTGTCCCCGATCTGCTCAGTGAACCAGGAAAAGGAGAGCATACTTGAAAGAGGACTTAGCAGCAACCCTATCAAAACAGAGAGGGAAGCTTTATTAGTGGGTAAGGACCGCTGGGACACAGCAACTTGGAGGCCTGGAAAGAGTCCTCGTTGGACCACAAGTAACTGCCTTAGATCAAGTTCAGGCTGTTGATCTGTCGAGTTCTGCACTGACTGATGGCAGCCTTCTAGGGTTTCAGACAAGGTTTTTCTTAAGTCCTACCTGGGACCTTCGGCCTACAAAGCATGGGCTCCACAGCCCTTCCCTCCATCCAGCTGGTGGAGATGCACCAGCTTTAGGAGTTGAAGTCAGAAGGCCTCCTGAACATCTCTTGACCTGTGTGCCATTTAAATTCATTACACACTTCACGCAGCCTTGTATTTAGGTACCAACTTTGTAGTCAGAGGCAAGCGAGCAGAAATCGCAGGAAGGCAAGTGAATGGCTGGTAAAGAAGAGACGTAGTGCTCTACTTGGTGCCCAGCAAAAAAAAAAAAAATCCAAGCAGGCTGCTAGAGAAGGAACGCCACCACCCATCTTTTACTGGTTGCCAGCAATCTAGCCCATGCTGGCTTGGAGCTAATTGGCCTTCTTCCACAGATTGCATTTGCTATTGAAAGAAAATCCATTCCATTTGGATGGGAAGGGAGATGTGGCCCTCAAGCAAAAGCAAATTGTGAGCTCTCCAAGCACTATGGCATAAAGGTTGGAGTGCTCAGTAGGAACCTCCAGCTGCACTGGAAAGCGGGGGGGACACACATGAGCTGTATGCAGCCTCCAGTCATCTCTGCTGCCTGCTGCTGCATTCCCAAAATCAACAGTGGGAAAAACCCAATCTGTTTACCCCTGTGGAATGGTGAAAAGGTCAAATCTAGCTTGAGAACAAACTCAGTTTGACCTAATCATGGCTCTAGTGATTTGTTGCCATGTTTTGGTGGCAAACAGCTGGCTTTTTTGTGTGTTAAGGGACTTGGTGGGGGGGGGGCGGATTCCACAGAGTGTCAACAGGAGTATGGAAGTGGTTCAGTGTCTTACTGGACCCCACTCAGTTGCCCATCTCTGCCCTACACCAGTGGCTTGCTGCGTGATTATTCCCATAGCATTCTGCTAAGCACAGGAATGTAGCTCATCAGCCAGGGTTGTGGAAATACGTTATCACAGACAGACTGTGCACTCTGCTGTTCTACTGAGTCTTGGGAGTAACTCCTTAAATGTTGATTTTTCTAGGGATAATCTCCACCTTCCTCCATGTTCACCCTTTTGGAGCAAATATTGAGTACATCTGTTCCTACCTCCAGCGCCTTGATAGTAAGGTATGCTTTGGCACCTCCAGCTGCTGGGCAGATTGAAAGCTGCTGTCATGAGCTGGTCGTTCTTTCTTTCCTTCTGATTATCAAACCAAAAGCTTGCCCTGAGATAACTACATGAAGGGCCCATACAGAGAAGAATCCAGGAGTGTTTATCAGCTAGTACTGTTGATGCCGCACTAGCACGAACCATTTGCGCAGCATCAGAGACACCTGTGGGTGCTGTGTGGCAGTGGCAAAAATGAGCTGTTCCCTTTTCAGGGGGGAATTATTCCTTGTTTTCAAGGCAAATCACACTACCAGCAGTCTTCTGAGATCAGGAATACACCTCATGCGCCTTATTTTAGCAGGGAGATGGCCCCTTTTTGCTGCCACTGCATTGTTGGATTTTTCCATTGAACTAGCAGATGCAACTGATGTTGCACAAGCATTGGTTTCCTCCAGCACACGGATGCCGTTGCATTCTTCCCAAGGTGTGTAAGTTTAACTGTTTGTGAGAGGTTTGGCCCTTGCTTTTGTCCTTAATTATGTGATATTCACCAACCTGGGTGTTTTCTTTTGTAGATTTGTGCTAGTGAAGTGGAAGCCCTCATGATGCGACTCCAGCACACTTTCAAGCAGGAGATGAGTGGGGTTGGAGCAAGCCTGGAAAAAAGATGGAAATTCTGTGGCTTTGAAGGACTAAAAACGACGACGTGAACTTGAATGAAGGGGAGTCTTGGACACTGGCATTCACCCAGGATGTGTAGGTTGCATTGTGCAGCGATCTGACTCTCCTCTGCGCATCCAGTGGCTCACCTTGCAGTCCTCAAACGGCATCAAGAAAACCAGGGGCCAATTCTTAAGGGCTGTTGATATTCATGTTGTCTTTGTTTGTTTGTTTGTTTGGGGTTTTTTGTAGCAAACTGAGCCCTTTTGCAGGGTCAGGCTGGCATGTTCTAGGATCAGTCCTAACACTGCTATTTGGAACTTTGATACTTTTTACAAATAAGGTTGGCTAAAAAAAATTACTAGCTTGTTTGTACATGGCACTCTCAAAGCCACTGTTAACCCTCAAAATGTTTCTACTTTTGAGAGTAACTATCCAATAGAATACTGCATAATCGCCCAAGATAGCATATTTGTTGTTCCTAGCATAACTTGGCAATAAAGAGATATGCTAAAGGTTTACAAGTAGAAGCTGACGCCATTTCGCAGCAGAAATATTTTATGAGTTTGGGAACCCAAGGGCTAGGTGGGTAATTTTTCAGTGTCAAAGCGGAGAAAATATAAATTTTCATGCCACTGCTATGATTAGTGTTTCATTAATTTAGTGGGGCAGAACCAACCACATTGTAGCAATATTTCTTCTAGGGCCAGGAGTTCAGTTTCGCTGGACTTATCGAGTCCCAGACAGAACTGTTTTGAGCAGGTCCTGGTTGTTTTCTCAAGCTTGTCTTTGCCTTCATTGCTGGTGTATATTATGAAGAACTGCTGCTCCCCGTTCTCCATATTAATAGTCGAGAGTGGTTGTCTTTGCAAATGAAGGGTCAGCTTAGATGAGATGTTGGCGATCCATGTTTCCATTTCCTGTTTTTGTTAAATTTCTCTTAAAAGCAACTCTGGGGAGCAGGGGATCTGACTGGGACTGCAGTACTGGAGGAAAGCATTTTAAAAACTCTTTCCACCAAACTGTTTCCTAATCTAGGTCTCCCTCAACTCACCCAAGCTGCTATTTGTCCCTGTGGGAAAATAGAAGTGGGGTGGAGTTGGCAGGGAATACGGTGCAGAGGGATGCTTTGGCTGTGGAGGGGCAATCCAATTTAAGCCCCTCCACAGTTCCTTTTAAAAAAAATGCGGGAGGTCTGCTCTGATTGCAGGGAACTGCCACTTCGTCTTGTTAGTCCTAAAAGATTTAATTTCCCTTGCTTATTTGCTAAGGCTTGTCTTTTTTATTGTATTGAAGCCTTATTGGTGAGGATGTTTAAGGATAGGCTGGACATGTACATGGCAGGCATGTGATGAGTGAAGCTGGCTGGAGCTGGGGATCAGACTAGGTGGCCTGGGAGGCCCCTTCTGACTCGCTCTGTTTCTATGTTTTTTCACAAGAGGTGTTACAAGCATCTGCAGGAAATTCACTTATGACATACCCTCTCTTATGCCTTGATTTTTTGCCACCAGTGCGCTATCCCATTTTACTGTCTCTGTGTGTGCCTTTTGCTCATAGACTTCTCATACTTGTTGAGTGCTTGCCCACAGAGGCAGTTCTGTGTGGAACTCAACTGTCAGTCAACTATCAACTATGAGCAGTTCTCAGCTATCAATTTAAGAGGCCCGTGGAGCTCAGGAAGTTGCTCAGTTTGGGTGATGTAGCTTACCAGTAGATGCTGGAAAGCACACATGAAGGAGGTGCAGTTCCTATCCTTTCATCTTCACGTATCTGGGGCCAGGAACTGCTGGTTGTCCAGACCTCCCAGTCTGCACCCCCAGACTTACATCAAGCCAAATTCTCACCGTTTTTTCTCTGGGTTGTTGATAAGATCATAAGAAGAGTCGTAATGGATCGGACCAAGGGTTTATCTGGTCCAGCATTCTATTCCCATAGAGGCAAACCAGGTGCCTGTGAGAACAAACAATTCATTTTACATTATTTATATCTCATATTTTCCGCAAAAGTAAAACTCAAGGCAGCTGTCAATGATAAAATGCCAACAATAAGCTTCCATCTAGCCTGAAGTGCTTGATTTTGCTTAATCTTGGAAGGTAAGCAGGGCTGGGCCTGGTTGATATTTGCATGGGTGACTTAAATGTTGTGTACTGCCCAGACAGCTTCGGCTATGGGCAGTGTAAAAATGTAATAATAACAATAATAAAATACAGTTTAGAAACGAATCCAGAATAGAAACATGACGTAGAAATGGAACCATTAAAACACAATTCCAAATACAATAAAAGAAATGGACAACACCCAACCAGTTCAATCCTCCTTCAGCAGTGGACCCATTGGCTTCCCAAAAGCCTGCTTGAATGAGGTTCTTTGATTGCTTGGCTGGCAGAACCACATCCCAGTGGGGGCCTTTCAAGGCTTTCCTCTCAGGGAGTTCCAAAGAGACCAGCAGGAAGGCCCTCTCATATCCTCTCTGAATGTGCCTCAGTGTGGGTAAGAATGTAAACATGGCTGTCCCTGAAGTTCTTAAACCCCAGCAAGCTCACACATGAGAAGCTATTTTGTTTGTTCTGCCCTGCTTTTTTCAAATCTGCACTTTGACAAGAGATGCCAAACAAGAAGGAATCAAAAACTTCTATGCAAGCCTCCAGGAGGAAATTGAGAACACACCAGTGGATACCATGCTGATAACCATAGGTGACTGGAAAGCAAATATAGAAAACAAGGCAGAATCCAGTGTTGTGGGAGAATTTGACCTAGGGGTCAGAAACGAAACAGGAGAACAACTCAGAAGTTAGTGAAGCCAACAATCAATCTATCGCACCTGACTAGGTAACTGTATGCATGGCTGTGTGGACATAATGAGATAACCGATACAGAGCTCAAATACATTATGTAATTGGAATCAGGAGATGGAGCGGCTGTATTCTCACTGCCAAAACAAGAGCTGGAACAGATTGTGGTATCAACTATGAATTCTTAATATCAAAAATCAGAGTAAAAGTGAAAGAACAGTGCTAAAGAAACGTAAGAACAGATTTGCATTACTAAATTGAACCAGAAGAACTGTAGACTGAAAGCAGAGTCATTAGGAAGAACTCAAAAAGACAATCCTCGTACCAAAAAAAAGGAAAAAGTCTAGATAGCTGACAGAAGTAACATAACTGATGAGGACAGGTGAGAAGCAAAAGCAAAAGGCGACAGGGTAGGCTCCCAAATACAACTTTCCAATGACTATCATGCATAGATAAGAACTATTATGATGATCAATGCAAAGAGACAGAAGAGAACAACAAACAACAAAAGAGGAAAAATAAGACCTCTTCCAGAAGAGCACAGAAATTAAAAGGAAATTCAAACCGACATCAAGAATGCTGAAAACCAAGAAGAGAATGCACTATCTGGTTAGGATAAAGACAAAGTAGGAACAATAGTATATGAACTATACAGACTTTTTGAAAGAGGAATTCTATGGGGAAGAAGCTACAAAAGAGAGAAGCGGAAGCTTTTTAAAAGCACTTGGAAGGGTACGAACAGAACTATTCTAAGCTGCAGAAACTGAATCTGGCCAGAATCTAATGAGAATATGCCAACCAATAAGGAAAATAAAACCATGGTCCACAGACTGGAAATGTTCAATATACATTGCAATCCACAAGGAAGGGGATGCTAGAGTGCAGCAACTACAGGGCCACTGCACTCATTTCCTGTGATGTTCAAAGTGTTGCAACAAAGCATTTTGCTCCATATGGAGCAAGGTGGATTCCAAGAAGGAAGAGGTATTTGAGATCACATCACAAATATATGTCGGCTACTAGAGTGCACCAAAGAGTTTCAGAGCAGTCTCTGCTTCATAGATGACGGAAAGGCCTTTGAATGTGGGGACCACAGGAAACTCTAGGTGGTCCTGAAAGAAATGCATGTGCCTCAGCACTTGATTGTCCTGCTGCATAACCTGCATTGTGACATGAAGCTATGTTGGGACAGAATATGGAGGGGTAGAATGCTATAGGCAAAGCATCAGGCAAAGGTGTATTTTATCTCCCTATCTGTTCAGTCTGTGCATAGGACCTACCATAAAGGAAGCTAGATTAGGATCAGGGGAATCCAGAGTGAAAATTGGCTAAAAGTATAACAATTTAATACACAAATGATGCCCTATGACCTGCAGAAAGCAATAAACAGCAGTTAGGAAGTATTGAAAAATGTGGCCTTTTCTCTCTAGTACTTTTTCTGCTTATTTCCATTTCATAGGTAGATAAACAGCGTATTTTGTAATTTTGAGTGAGCCGATGAGTAAACTTGCCCTTACCCTTCTTCCCTCAACTGTCAATATCAGCAGCCATTCCAAAAGACTGAAATGAAGGAAGATGAAAAAGGAAGGTGAACTATTTCCCCACCTCTGATCGAGCTGTCCTTTTTCTTTGTATTGTGGGTCTTTTTCGATTATAGTTGCCAGGTAGGGAGATTTAACTAGTTGCCTGCAACCCAGGGAGATGTTTTGTTGGAAACTAGGATAAAAATAACACGAAATAATGCGGATGATGGGCGGCATCTAGAACCACCCCACCTTCATTCTGACCGTCATAGGAGCTACCCGTTGCGCTAAACTCCATCCCTAAAGGAGATTCACTGTGCAGAGCTGCTACAAAGCGCAGAATAAAAGCCGCGGAGCCCCCTGCCCTAGGCGTCGCCAGCACCAGATTGCACGGATGAAGACGAGAAAGAACCGGGTGGTGAGAGTCGATCCTTGCCCAGCGTGTGAACTGGACTTCGGCTGGAACCTCCGCGCCGCCCCCCCGCCCCCAATGATCACTGGGCAGCGACTGGCCGGCACAGCGGCAAGCGGCAGGCACTGGTGAGCCCCGCCCACCCGCCGGCGCCTCATTGGGTAGCCCCGCCGAGGGGGCGTGGCCCTGCGGGTGCGCGTCCCACCCGATGACGTCGCAGGGGAGCGACTTCCGTGCGCTGAAGAGGCAGGCAGGCAGGCAGGAGCCGCAGCGATGCCTCCGAAAGGGAAAGGCGGCGGCAAAGCGGGGAAAGGTGAGCGAGGGGGATCGACTCCAGCTGGGCCAGAAATCCCTTCAGCTTCCTCTTCCTCTTCCTCTTCCTCTTCCTCCTCCTAGTCTAGCAACGGGGGGACCCTGTTCTTATGGCCCTTCTCCCCAGCTTCCCAGTAGGAAGTAAACAGCCTGGAAGACGATGCTTCCTCCTCTTTATTTGGAGGAATCTGGCGAACAGGATGCATGCTTAAGCCGGTCTGAAGTAGGCTTAAACATTAAGGTAGAGGTTCATGGGGATGAGAGTTTTGCAAGGACTGCCCGAGTAGGTTTCTAGCCCATTTCTAGATGTGCGGTTCTCCAGCCAAGTTTATTAAAGCCGCTATGACAATTCTGTATTTCTCCAATCTAGTGTCCTCCAGATTTGTTGTATTGCAACTCCTGCCATCCCCAGCAATTTGGTTGGATTTGACAAGAGTTGTACTATAACACTGTAACACATCTGGGAGTCAGTGCATTGAAGGAGTTTGGTTGAAACCGATCAAAATGTTCACAATAAGGATCAAGCTTCCTTGTTTTCTCAAGAACTCTTAATTTGGGCTGGATGTTGAGCAAAACAGAGTATGGGGAAGAAAAATAAAATACAAGTCGTAAACACCAGTAACCTTCAGTTTGTGATGTGTTCCCACTTGCTGTCCATAATCAGATAGGAGCAAGTTAGCTTGGTTTTGGAGTAGGTTTGCCTACCAGGTTGAAATCAATAATGTGGAGTTGGATTCCACATGACCCACATAAAATCCAGCACAAGTCACTAGGCTTAGCCCTACTGCATATAGAGGGATGCTGCCACTGCCCAGCCAGAGTGTCTCACTGTTGCCTTTGGTTCTTTTGTTTTCAAAGGAGGAACATCCTCTGGCAGTGATGCTGCTGATAAGAAGGCCCAGGGCCCCAAAGGGGGTGGCAGCACTGTAAAGGTAGGTGCTTTGCTCATCGCATCTTGAATAGCATATCCGGGAATGCAACTTCAGTTAAGAACGAATGTGGGAGCAAGTAGTTTGACCCACCTTTTTCTCAGTCTTGTCCAAAATATTCAGAGAAAGAGAGATGCCATAAATTGACTGGTGATTGGTTTAGCATGACTGCGCAGTATTCAAGACCCCCCAACCCCAAATTCTTTTCCGTGTCACAAATTCCCTTCCACAAGCTTGCACAAGGAGATTTAGTGCTTGTGGAGGGCAAGTAAAGTTTGTTTCTGGAAAGAGGCAGATCAGTGGAGCTTGCATAAGGGCACTCTGCTGATCTGTTTCCTTCAATGAGCATTTCCACTTATTTCAGGAAGTGGTATACCTCCCTAGCATAAGTGGTGGTCACATTTGTGTGATGTAATCAGTGGGATCCACTGCTTCGCAGGGATTTAAGCAGCCTGTTGATTATCTGGAGTAAATAGTAACTAAACCATCAAACTAAAAAGTAAGCCTTGTTAACTCTATTTGCTGTATAAATATCTCATTTTTCCCAGTGACTGAAAGTGTTTGAACTGTAGTATTGGATTAGGGGGAAGCAATAAGGGACGATTAATGTGGTTTATTCAGACTATCTCAAAGATTGCTCTGGAATCTTAGAAGTCTCTGTTGTCATCTAGTATCCAATCCTTTCCATTCTCAATGCCACAAGTTAAATCTGCAGCCTTTTGCTTTGTTTTGCACCAGCAGACATGACCCCTGATAGATTACCCTGAAATGTGTCCCTTGACAGACAAAAGACTCCTTACTCTAAAAGAGAGACCAGAGCAGTGGCCTATTAGGGTTTGCAGCTATGGTACGTGCTTTAAGCTAGAGGTGTAGAGGGTGTCTAATTGGCATTTTGCCTTTTTCAGGTGAGGCATATTTTATGTGAGAAGCACAGTAGAGCCCTGGAGGCCATGGAGAAACTGAAGGCTGGGATGCGCTTTAGTGAAGTAGCCGCCCAGTACAGTGAGGACAAAGCCAGGCAAGGGGTAGGTGCCTCTTTCTGTTCACAGGCGTAGAAGCAGGACAAGAGCATCAGGATGTTCAAGGATGGGGAAATGTTCCTCCAAGGTGCTATGATATTGCTTTAGATACCATCTTTGCGGTGGCAGCATTGGTCCAGGGGAATCGTCTTTCTTTTTATTTTCCTGTCCTATTTAGATGCACTGAGATCTAACATTCAGGAGGAAAGCTTTGTTCTGGCAGCACTGTGACTGAGCCAAGTAAAAGTGTGTGGAGTGTGTGTGTCTGTATGTGTACTGTAAGTGGTTACACTTGTCATGTCTAGCAACATATGCGGCATGTTTGATTTATTTGTAAGCCGCCCCGAGGCTTCGGCGGATGGGGCGGCATAGAAATTTTCTGAATAAAAATAGAAATTTTCTAAATAATGTCCTAGCAGACATGACATGCTCATGTACGTGGCGTTTTGCAGGGCTAACGTGAGCAAACGAAGCCAAGCGTTCACATTTGTTATCTCAGCAACCCATCCTGCCCGAGAAGCAGAACAGTCCCGTCAGCAGCATGCGATGGAAGTAGGAACACTGCTGCATTTTGGAATGGGGACTGTGCTGCAACTGCTGCCATCACGGCAGGTTGCTTTCCAGCAGGGTTGAGTGGCAGGCAGGTTGCAGGGAGTGCAGCCCTTGCGGCCTGGAGAGCCACAGGTAACGCAGGCCAGGAGTCAGGGCTGTGTGCGTACATCACAGTGAGACTGGTAACAACCACCGTTTCCTTGCCACAGACAACAGCAGGGAAAATGCCATCTCTTTGAGAAGTGCACGGGGAGGGATCGTTCTCTCAGTTCCTTCCCCCTCTCTTACTCTCCTCATGATAGCATTTGTGGGAAAGGCGTGATCCTAATAAAGATCCGTGGAGGAGGGAGAGAGCTGGTGTCTGGGGTGGGCTGCAGTTAAGGTTTTGGGGGGGGGGCATGGGTGATGCACCATGGTAGATGGCACTTCTATACCTCTGGAGGATTTGTGTAGTTTGGGCAGTGTTTCCAACTCCTCTTCATTTCGCAATAGCAGCCGTAAAAGGTTTTCCCAGCATCCACCCACATTAACCTACCACTCTATTACAATCCCTTGCCTGCGAAATGCTAGGAGAGTTGACTTTCTTCTGCCTAAGCTTGTGTACGATTGTGCCCTTGGCATCACTGATCTGTAATAACTCGGATGTGGATCTGCTTGGCACGTGGGTGGTAAGGAAGCTAATCTGCTCTGCCTCCGAGCCACTCTTGTCCTTCTGGCTGTGGTTGATGGACTGTGAGATTCTGGTAAAATACAAAGCAGATCACAATTTCCTACTGTGGAATTCTAACTGTTCCCATTGTGCTTCTTCTCCAGGGAGACTTGGGCTGGATGAGCAGGGGCTCCATGGTAGGACCTTTCCAAGATGCCGCCTTTGCCTTGCCTGTCAGCAGCATGGACAAACCTGTATATACAGACCCTCCCGTCAAAACCAAGTTTGGCTACCATATCATAATGGTTGAAGGGCGAAAATAAAAAAGTGTTGCGTGATGCCGTGAGGTTCCTGTATTTTGCTCAAACCCTTGAATGCATGTAATGGAAACCGGGGGCTGCTTTTTTCTCCAAGCCTGGGAATTACATGCATTTTGTGGGGTGTCAGAGGAAATGTGTGGATACTGTGGACCGGTGGAAAAAGCTAGCTGGAGTACCTGTATAAACTTGTAGAGGAACTAGATTCAGACAAGGTAACCCATTAAACGGAGGGTGGTGGTTAAAACATGGACATTGTGTTGTCTCAAGTCATGGTCTCTTAACCGCAGACTACCTATTTAGAGAACCCCGTTTGTTGAAGGAGTGGAAATTACCAGAAGATGCATCAAAAATTCAAGATTTGCTGATGATACCATGTTACTGGCAGGAAAGCAGCAATGAAAGATGGGTTACAGTCAAGAAATTAGAAGAAGGCCAGGGCTTGGAAGGGCAGCAGTTAAGGAACTAGAAAAACTCATCAAATGTAAGGTTGTTTCACTGGAGGCCAAGGCCAAGATCATCCACACCATTGTATTCCTGATCACTGTGCACAGGTGTGAAAGCTGGACTATGAAGAAAGCTGACGGAAGGAAAATTGATGTCTTTGAAACGTGGTGCTGGAGGAGAGCTTTGCAAATACCCTGGACCAGCAGAAAGACAAACATCAAGCTAGAACTTCAGGCACATCCCTAGAAAGCAAGACTCATTGGAGAAGAGAATCCTGCTAGGGAAGTCAAAGGCAGAAGACAAAAGGGAAGACCAAATATGAGACGGATTGATTTCATACAGGAAGCCACATCCCTGAGTTTGCAAGAGCTGAGCAGGGCCGTCATGGGTGGGGCATTTTACAGGGCTTTCATTCATAGGGTCGTCGTAAGTCAGAGATGACTTGGCCATTGTACCAAAAACAACAAAGACCTAGCAGTGACTTTCGGCTGGGACAGACCCTCTCACTTCAGGGCAGTCTACCTCTGAATAATAGATGCTCAGGACAATAAAACATGGAGGGGGTGGGCATTGCTCCGCTATCTTGATAAGTAATCCTATGTCCTTATTTGTAAATCAAGGTATATATCAGTAATAGTAGTAGTAATAGGTTTAGATTTATCTATTACTAACTTTAAATTAGAAATTTAGTTATTACTGTTTTAAGTCCTACTGATTTCATTTGGTCTACTGTAAGTATCTCAACTCTAGATCTAATCTTTTATTATTAGTAATATCGAATGTGTATTGAAATAGGTGTCTGTGCTTGCATGTGCATATGCACATATATTATTATTGTTATTACTCTGTAAAATACGTCCCAGTGGCCGGAACGCTCAGGCCAGTGGTCTTTTTGGCTGGATCGGTGCATTAAGAGAAAGGTCGCCTCCCCTGGTGCCGCCACGTGATACTTTTGGGGAACTTGCGGCGCGTGATTCTTCCGCCCCAGCGAAAGAAGCTGGCTCCCCTGTGCGGTCCCCGTCCCTACGCCAAGCTCCGAGGACGCCTATTGGTCGCTGCCCCGCCCTGACGCGCTCCGTGACTGGTCGAACGGCGCGGCGGAGCGCAGCGATTGGTCGCGGCGCCTCGCTCTTCTTCCGCGGCCCGAGTGCTTGCGGCAGAGCCCGTGGGCGCGGGCGAGAGCGAGAGCGGGGCCGGGATGGCCGCGGGACGGAGGGGGCCCGGCGGAGGGCTGGCGGTGGCCGCGGCGGCGCTGCTGCTGCTGCTGGCCGCGGCGGCCCGGCCGGCCGGCGCGCTGGAGAACGGGCTGGCGCGGACGCCGCCCATGGGCTGGTTGCACTGGGAGCGCTTCCTCTGCCAGACCGACTGCGCCCAGGAGCCGCACCGGTGCATCAGGTAGGCGGCTGGGCCGGCGCTGGCCTTTCGTTTTCTTCTGCTCTCGCGTGCGTGCCAGTGGAGAGAAGCGGGTGGGTGCCATTCTTCATATGCTCAGGAGCACGCTTGGAGTGGAGCAGCCTCCTGATTTCCGCGGGACAAAGGTCCCAGGTCAGTCATCCTCGGCTAGGAATCGAGCTGGAGAACCCTTGCTGCCATTCGGTGTCGACAATACAGGACCGTCGTCCGACCGTTTCGGTCTCTGCGTCTTCCCAAAGAGCAGCAGCTCCCCCTCTAGGACGGGAGCTTGCACGGGGGGATATGATAGGGGTGCATCAAAAGATGCATGAGATGGAGTGGAGCACGGGGAGGTTTTTCTCCCTCTCTCAGTGTTAGAGCAGAGCTCAGAGTCACCCGCGGGGCTGAGTAGGCGGGTTTATGGAGATCATGTGAATGGGAAATAGGCATGATGGCTGTATATCACCTTCAGTATCTGAGGCATTTTTGCTGCTGAATACCAGTTATGGGGAAATAGGAGCAGGAGACTGCTTTTATCTCAGCCCTGATCGTGCAGGGCTTCTTGGCGTCGGTCTTGAGTTACAAAGTACCTTTGAAGGTTTGCATTTGGTTTCACTTAGAAAGTGAATTTACACATCTTCCAACTCCGTTCTGATCGTTCACAGAGTTGTTTCACAGTAAAACATAGTATTTCAAATGCAGCAAGACTCCAGTGAGCATGTATAATGACTGCCATCTTTTTTATGGGCCGAACCTAAGCCTGCCAACAGGCTGCATTTTATGCACAATGCAACTTTTTCCCCTCCAACTATTTTTACTGGCCTCTCCACTTTCTGCAATCTTCACAGCAATGCCACGAGAACGGTTAAATTAATGATTTGTTCAGAGTTGCCCAGTGGATGGCAGCACTGAGCAAGATTCTGAGCTGCTGTTTGCTCCCGCTTTTCCCGTTATTGTGCAAAATATTGGCCACCTTTGCACAGCGCAAATTTGAACGAGCTTTCTGTGTTTGGTGTCTGCAGCCTGCTTGGCTCCTCTCACTAGTGCAACCAAGCTAACAAAGCAGACATTGTGTTGGGATTCTTGCTCAGGTTGTGATCGATTTCCCTTTCCTGAGGGAACCCCAAGACGAGCCTGGTCTGTGGAGTGTGCCCCCGTGTCCTTCTGGGGTTCCTTAGAAGGCTTGCATAGCGACAGCCACAATTTCTGTGCAAGCAAAAAAGCAGGGCAGCTGGACTAGACCTTTCCTTCCTGGCTGTGTGTGTTTGCATTTGTTTTTAATAGCAAGGAATTATTTTATATAGGCAAGCATTAAAAATGTGCCACACTCCTTGTAGTCTGAGATGGTATAGTCCACTGCCCCAGCTTTGCTGGCTGTATGTTTAGATCCAGGCCTAAGATGCAAAACGTGCAGTTTGCACCAATGATCTGGCTGACTTTTCATCCATTCTAGTATTTGATCTTGCAGCTGGTTGATAGTAGAGCTTTCCTTTAAAGATCTATATAGTTTCTAAGTAATCATTTCCACTGAGCAGGGATGTTTACTGAAACAAGCAGCTGGCTAAACTTTCCATGTCCTAGAACAGAATTTGCTCATGAGCTATAAGATTCCCCCTCCAAAAAACTGACAACATTTTTCCAGGGCAGGAGGGAAAAGAAATGTTAACAGAGATCATGTACATGAGATTATTAAGGAGTTGATGGGAGGGAATAATAAAGGATTACCCCCAAGCAAGAGTAGGAAGCCTGGTTCCCTGCAAGAAGTTTGAACTTCAAGTCCCATAATCATTTGTCACTGGATGGGGTTTATGAGAACTGTAGTCCAAAACACCTGGATGGAACTAGGTTGCCTGTCTTTACTTTACACAAACATAGCTCTAGAAGCAAGCAAAAGGTTTTCACTGGAACACATGCCAGTGTTTTTTAAATCCTGCATGTGGAAGGGTAACTCTTGCAGAGATGCTAACTTTTTTTTTACAATCCTTCCAAATAAAACTTGTGTGGAGGAACATTTCATCAGTGGTACAGCCTTGTCTGCAGGATTTTCACTCACACACATTTGAAATATACTTAGCAGTGAGACCTCTGGATTTTACTTTCCATTACAATGCCCAAGTACCTCTCTGAGGTAGCATCTGACTTTGGACAGGGGCTGTAGAGGCACCTGGTTTGCACACAAGCGGCCACAGGTTCAGTTCCTCCACAGCTCCGGGTGAAAGGCAACCGTGGACTGAGGCTGCTTTGGTGCCTGAGAGCCTGCAGTGTGTCAGGACGGAGCTGTGCTCGGTGGGCAGATACTCGTCCTGGCAGTGTCCTCCCATTTTCCTTTCCTTGCTTGGTCCTGACTTTTCCCTTTCCCTCCTTCCACAGTGAGCAGCTGTTTATGCAGATGGCGGATGTGATGGTGTCGGATGGCTGGAGGGACACTGGGTACCAGTACTTGTGCATTGATGACTGTTGGATGGCTCCGACCCGTGATGAGCAGGGCAGGCTGCAGCCAGACCCAAAGCGTTTCCCCAGTGGGATCAGCAGGCTAGCAGACTACGTGAGTGGGCACTTGCCCTCGTCTCCTTGCAGCTGGATCAAGAGAGCCAGTGTGGCCCTGCGTTCTGAATGCTAGACCGGCCCACAGGAGGTCTGGGTTCTGGTCCCAGCTTGGTGCTGGAGCTGACTTTGGGCCAGTCCGTGACTCTTGACCTGACCCACCTCACATGGTAGTTGTAAGGGTAAAATGGAGAGGAGGAAAGTCATGTTAGCCACCTTGGGCTTCTTGGAAGAGGTGAAAGGTTGAGCTATGCCAAATTAATAATATTGGACACTGAGAATATATGTGAAGAGTGTTACTGATATTTTCTTTGTTTCTGAAGTCTGTCCCTGACTTAGAGCAATTCATACTTTGGCTTTTCTATCTATCAGCCTTCCTAACCTGATGCCCTCCTTCTTCGCTGGACTGCAGCTCTCAGCTTTCCCCATTATTATTATTATTATTATTATTATTATTATTATAACAACATTTCTATGCCGCCCCTTGCCGAAACCTCGGGGCGGCTTACAACACAATAAAATACATTGAAATACAATAGAGCATAATAAATTACCATTAAATACAAAAATACAAAAAATACACTGAGTTACAAATATAAAATTAAAATTATCAGTATAAAATAAGTAAATAAATAATATAGGAGGAGAAAAGAGAAGGAAGAAGAAGTTGCCCTGGCCAGATCATATGTTTTAACAATTAAAATGATGTTTAAATAAAAACCCATCTAGCATGGCTGACTGGAGCTGTAGCCCAGAGCATCTGCAGGCACCAGGCTGGGGAAAGCTGCTTTATACCCATATTTGGCACATTTTCCCCTCTGAAAAACATCAGGCGCTGGCAGTCATGTGCTTCTGACAGCTATTATACTCATACCAGTTTTCCCTTGGCCTTTTCCAGCTAGTAGTATGTCTTCGTATTATTGCACGTTTTATAATAAAATGAGAATAATGGATTGCTTTAAGTTACAGTGAACTGCTTTGAGACAGCGGTCTATAAATTTTAAAATAACTACAGGCCCGTGTAACTCCAGCCCCTGCTCTTTAGGTCTGATCATAAGAACTGCTAAGAGATGTGGTGTGGGATCAGACCACAGTCTAGCATCTGGCTCCTGACAGCAGCTCTTGCTGGAGCTTCAGAAACAGGACAGGAAAGACGCTGCTCCATTCTCCAGCAGGGCATGAAGTTTCAGTTTATGCTGACTGGGTGGCAGTCATTGATCGGCTCCTCCTCTCAGGTGTGAATCCCCTCTGGACAGCACTGCATCCTCTGTTGGAGAACCACCTGACCCCTCCTCATCCCTCTTTCCCTACCACCTATTAGCTAAGCCAGCCAAACTCTTCTCCCTCATGACCTGGCTGAGTTCTGCCTCTCCATACCTGTGATCCAGGTCCACTCGAAAGGGCTGAAGTTGGGCATCTACGCAGATGTTGGGAACAAAACCTGCGCCGGTTTCCCTGGCACCTACGGCCATTACGAACTGGATGCCGACACCTTTGCCAGCTGGGGTGTGGATCTGCTCAAGTTCGACGGCTGTGGTTTTGGCACACTAGAGCAGCTGGTGGAAGGTACGTGTGCCAGAGGGGGCCTTGCTGTGAAGGGAAGGGAACATGTAGCCTGGCTGGCCAGCTTTCATTGCCTTCGGCTTTGTGGCCTTCGCCCAGCTTACTTGACTGGAAGATGAGCGAGATGGAGAGCAGTACAGGAGCCAGTTTTGTCCTCTCTTCCCACGTGGCCTGCACTCCCAGTAGGTTTTCCAGATTAGGCATCCCCAGCTGGAGCAAAACCCCCAGTATCGCTGGCTAGCCCTGGCCATACTGGCTGGGCATGCCAGGTGTGGCAGCCCTCCACATCTTCAGCCCTGCGTCTCCTTGCACGTGTGCCTCCAGGTTGTTCCTGCAGATCTTGGAAAGGTTAGAGTATTTTTCACGTGTAATTCTGGGGAGTTCTTTTCTTTGACAACAGGTTATAAGAGCATGTCTTTGGCTTTGAATAAAACCAGCAGAAGCATTGTGTACTCCTGTGAGTGGCCGTTCTACCAGAGACCCCTGCAGAAGGTAAGGAGAGCTGCTTTGTGACCTCAGGCCCTTCCAGGACATCCTGCTCCCAAAATGGCCTAGGAGCTTTACAAAGGTTGGGCAGGCCCAGAAAAAGAGAACATCTTTGTCCTGAGTCTTGCTAAAGAAAAAAAAATAGAGCATTCCTTTCTGATTCTAGACCAATGGCAGAAAACCTCTTCCAGCTCAAGGGCTAAATTCAGAGATCCTGTGTGGCTAGACCAGGACTTGCAAGATCCGGGTTCCCATCCCCACTCAGACCTGAGGGCAACTTTGGGCCAGTCGATGAACCTTGGCCTCCTAAGGTTGCTGGAGGATGATAACATGGAGAGGAGGAAGTTTATGTAAGCACCACAGGATACAAGTATAATAAATAATTCCAGCTTCTGAGAAGCTTTCCGGCTGCTTTCCTGAGGTGGGGCCACCATGCAAAGCCACGTCAGCATATTCCAGCTGAACTAAACCTTAGGAGAGGCATGCCAGCCTTTTAAAAGGATAAAACTGCATGGAAGCCCCCAAATGTTTCGTAGTTGGCAGAGGCTTCGGCAAGGGACGGCATAGAAATGTAATAATAATAATAATAATAATAATAATAATAATAATAATAATAATAGGCAGCTTGGTCCTTTAGGAACATCAGAAGGATGGACTTGGGCCCAGGTGAGCCAGATATAGTCCTCAGACTGAGGGTTCCCATCCTGTTTTAGACTCTGTTTAACCCTGGTTTGGGGACCTGAAAGGGCAGGAAATACTGCTTTAGGTAAAATATGAAATTAACAGATCGTTGTTGCCTCTTCCTCCTACTTGCCATCTGACAACTGCCTGGGCAGCCCAACTACACAGAGATCAAGCAGTACTGTAACTATTGGAGGAATTACGCTGATGTCTCCGATTCCTGGAGTAGCGTTCAGAACATCTTGGACTGGGTCTCATATAACCAGGATGACATTGTGGACATTGCTGGCCCAGGAGGCTGGAACGACCCAGACATGGTGAGAGAATCTGTTCTCGGCTTGCTCAGCTCGACAGAGTCCACTCTGTGGCCAAAGGACCCTGTTCAAGCCCACATTGCATTCGCTTATTCCTAGCAAGGCTAACAGTCAAGTCAAACCTGGCTCACTCCCGTCCTGAAGTGGGAGGGAGCATCACTGCTCAGGTGTGTACCTTGGCATGACTTCTAGGTGCCTTGTGAAACATTCCCACATCCTTTCTACAAGCTCAGCTCCCTGCTTTGCACTTCGGTGGGCTTTACCTTCATTTCCCGGTGAAGGCAGTGCGTGGCCTTCCCATTTATAAGCAGGTTGGTGGTGGTTCTTTGAAGAGCTTGGGGAAAGGATCAGATCTGGCAGGAATGAGGAGGATGTTTTTATATGTGACTGGAGTAGCTATTTGTGGATGCTACAAGTCATTCTTTAGCACAGGGTGGGCTGAGATGCATCTGCACCATAATATCTCACCTACCACCAGTCTGGATGCCTTCAAAGCAGCCTTCCTCAGCCTGATGTCCTGGAGATGTGTTAGACTGCAGCTCCCAAGTTTTGGAAGGGCACCAGGTTGGGGAAGGCCAACTTAGACCATTTTAAACTGAAATCAGGAGGTTTCTGTGTGTGAAACTGCTGGGTTTGATTAGACACAAAACTCTGAGGGGGAACTCAGTAGCCTTGTTCAGTGGTCAGTGACTTAGTTGAATGAACCGGCAGCTTTTGAGGAAGGTGGGGCAGACTCACAGCGCCCCCCCCCCCCATCGATAGCATAGCCAGCAGCTCCCCCCCCCCCCCCCCCGGTGCCTGTTTGGCAAGTGCAGTAGGGGCTACTGATGAAGCTGCCTATTTCAGAGCAGACTATCCTTTGGTCTAACTCAGCCTTGCCTCCTCTGATGGGTAGCCTCTCTTCACTGCCTTGTCCTTTTCAGCTGGAGACTTGGCCTTCCGCAGGCCAAGCAGGGGCTCTGCTACTGAGCTGTGGGCGCTTTTCGCCACCAGGGCGGTGGTATGGAGCTGGTGGTAACCCAAGGTGGGATTTTGCCCCAGGGTCTCCAACAACTGACCTCTAGCCTATTTCATCAGGCTGAGTACCAGTGTTAAAAAAAGTGCTGACCTCTTCCATTTCTGCCTTTCAACCTGTTCTTTCCTGTATCAGCTGGTGATTGGGGACTTTGGACTCAGCTGGAACCAGCAAGTGACTCAGATGGCATTCTGGGCCATTATGGCCGCACCGCTGCTCATGTCCAATGACTTGCGTCAGATCAGCCCACAGGCCAAGGCCCTGCTGCAAAACAAGGATGTGATAGCCATCAACCAGGATCCGTTGGGCAAGCAAGGATATCGAATTACCAAGGTGAGGCCTTCTCTGTGAGTGATGTGCAGAAGAAAGATCCTTCTAGAAAGTTTCAGCAACTGTGCGCTGCTCATACATAAACATAAAAACAGAGCGAGTCAGAAAGGGCCTCCTGGGCCATCTAGTCTGACCTCCGGCACCAGCCGGCTCCACTCACGACATGCCCACCATGTGGACGTCCAGCCTATCCTTGAACACCCGCACCAATGGGGCCTCAACGACCTCTCGTGGAAGCCCATCCCACACCCTCGGGGTCTTGACTGTCAGGAAGTGCTTCCTGGCATCCAAACGGAACCTTGGCTCCCTGAGCTTTGCTCTGTTGGAGCGCGTCCTGCCTTCCTCTGCAGGGGAGAACAGGTCTCTACCCATCTCCATGTGACATCCCCTCACATACCTGTATGTCGCCAACATATCCCCTTTGAGTCTCCTCCAGGCTGAAGAGACCCAGCTCCCTCAGTCTTGCCTCATACGGCATCCCCTGCAAACTGGCCACCAACCTTGTGGGCTCTGTCTTTTTTCAGGACAACAACTTTGAGCTGTGGGAGCGGCCCCTCGCAGACGGAGCTTTCGCTGTCGCTGTGCTGAATCGGCAGCAGATTGGTGGGCCTCGGGCTTTCGCCTTCTCTACTGCCTTGCTTGGGAATGGCTTGGCCTGCAACCCCACCTGCATCGTCCAGCAGATCCTGCCCACCAGCAAGGATTTGGGGCTACACAACTGGGTTTCATTCCTGAAGGTGATGGTGAACCCAACCGGTACTGTGCTGCTGAAGACTGTGACGACTGAGGAGAAACTGGTTATTGATCACGGAAAGAGCCGCTCTCCAGATCTCTTGTAACACAGCGGCCTTTTTGTCGAGCGTTCTTTGGAGGAATATTTTCAAGCAGAAACCAAAGCAACTTTTAATTTAAAAGTCCAGGGCAAGTTACTGCAGCATCACCCTGGTTCTACCATTAGGACACATTACCCAGGCCTCTAGTGGCTTTTAAAGCTCCCCTCCCGAGTGTCACGCAACCTGCCTTTCTGAAGGAGGTGGATATCAGTCTGTGACATGACTGCCAACACCCACAGAGTATCACCATGGCTTTAGGCTACAGTGCAAGATGAATTATGCTAAACTACAAGGATGTAAAAATCCTTAAGCTAGTTTCTTAAAAATCTCAAATCTTACGTAGTGCCTATGAAATTTCAACAAGACCACTAGGAACCCTAAGGAAGGATTCTGTGGGCTTGAGTGCTCTAAAGGGCTAGGAGATAGGCTTTAGATTATTTTAACCCAGCACCTGCACAATCCTAGTCTAGGTTCATTGCGAAATTATTACTTGAAACATTCTACCCATCTAAAACAAAAATTAGAACAATCATTAATCCCAGGTCCCTGGTTGCTTAGGGCCAAACCAGATAAAGATGCCACTAATGCATTGAGAGCCAGTGCAGTGTAGTGGTTAAGAGCACAGGGGACAACCTGGGTTCTAGTCCCCGCTCAGCCACTGAGCCAACTGGGTGACTTTGGGCCAGTCACAGGCGCTCAGCCCAAACCCTACTTTACAAGTTGTTGTGGGGGTAAGATTGAGAGAAGAATGGTGTAAGCCACTCCGAGTTCACAAGAACACAGTGGGACATAAATCTAATAAATAATACAAGGAAGGAATTGACAGTGAGTGGAGAAAGATACAGGTGGGGAGAACAATGCACAATATACAAGGGAAGGAGATGAAACTGGCTCTGTATTTCTACAGGCATCCAGTCTTTAGTAAATTAGTCAAAAAAAGGTATTATCCCTGACAAAACCTTTGTTCTGGCCTCAATCTGTATTCTATGGGAATGACCAAGAACACTTTAAGTTCAGATGCTCCAAGCAGCAGCAAAAAAGAGAATATGCTACCAGTGTATTTTGATAGGATTTTAATCATTTCCATGATAAAGAACAAAGATGAATGTCTAGAACTGGATAACCTGCCCCTGTGGAAGAGAAACCAAACACAAACTAAGTAAATATCATAACAATTGGAAAAAGCACATATGACTTGGTGGTTTTTCAGGTTTGCATGAAAAGCCTAGTCAGTTGCAATCAGATGAACCAGAACCAGCCTGAGAAACCTCACAATACATAATAGCAGATGATTTCAAAGCGGCGTAATTACCACAGACCCACATAAGGGGAAAAATGCTGTTCTACAGAGACTCTCGAGTCTTCCTACTGAATTCACAGCACCCATGCAGAGATTTTAAAACTTTTAAGAGAAGGTTTTGGTGCTTAGCTCTGCCACAGAGCTGCCCTGAACAACCTCACTTGAGCAGCACATATGCTCCCCGCATGCACCTGATTATGGGTCCAATGCCGCCATTTCTCTGTAGCCAGTCAACCTTTGCCATCTGTCTAGGGCGCCAAAGGAGCACAATTGTTTCCTACAGTCCCTCCACACACTCAGTTTTGCAAACAAGAGGCATGGTCTTTAAAGGACAGTATGGCAGGCACGGGGAACTCTGGCCAAGGGAACCTCACTGGAGAGGGCTTCACCTGCAAGCCCAACCCCTTGGAAGAATGTGTGGTGATCTCTTTTTTGCGTTCACAGCAAGGATGTGGGTGGCAGGGGCCTGAGCCGGCACTGGGAGGCCAACACTACCAGAAGTGGCTCCTCTGAGCTCCAAACAGGTCTGTTCATGATTCCTCCTCACGGGCTGGGGCTATCTGTACACATGGTGAAGCGCTCCAGCCCCACTGGCTAGAGCAGGTGACTACCTGGGCAGCACAGTCTCACATGAGTGACTGAGGGGCAGCCTGACTACCACACATGGCTCAGGGTCGTACCTTTCTCTTCTTGTCTCCTCCCAGTTCAAAGTGCTTGCACCTCTTAATGGCCAACATCCTCTTTGATCTGCAGTTGGGCTCCACACACTCCAACCTCAGCACAATCTTCTTTGTGGTCTTTGCCTGGAACATAAAGTCACATGCCCTGATCTAGGCCGACTTCAACAACTTTTGAGGCAAACAGATTAGACTTGCATCAAAGGGAGAAGGCTGTGGAATTGTTTGAAGCAGCTTTCTGAAATCCTTCCTCGGCTTGGGAGAGGGTCTACTGTTACACCCTCGTGAGCCTCACAATGAATAGGATCATGTTCTGTCGGTCCTGTCATCCTTTCATTCCTCAATCACCAGCACACACAGCTCCACATAGTAGCACGAGGCAGAATTACCTTTTTGCGGAAGATAGGCTTCGTCTGGCCACCGTAGCCACTCTGTTTGCGATCATATCGCCGCTTTCCTAAAAGGAACAAATTAAACCTTTCAGAGGTAAGTTATTTGCTTGAGGCAGACATCCAGGTCACCATGGGTGTACAGATATGACCAGCTTTTGCCACACAGTTGTTTGGTTATATGTATTTGTTACCAGATATTTGCACTGGTTTCCAGATATGCATGTAGTATTATTTTTAGAGAAGCATTTTATTAAATGTTTTCCTTTGCTGCACATACTAAGCTAAATGGTAAAGGCTGAAGTCTTTATTATGTCGTAAAGGCGCTCCACATTTTCCATACATTTAGATGTTCCTCTTGACTCATGATCCATGGCGGGTGATGGTGGGGATACATGGGGAAGATCAGCCCTACTTAAGGCAATTATTTACTGCTCCTTAAGGAACACTTTGCCTTCCTTGCTTCCCCCCACTCCACAGTGTTTACGTTTCACAATCTCAGAAGTCTTTCTACTTTGTGGGACAATTTGTTCTTTTTTTGTTTGTTTTTAAGTGGACAAGGTTTTTTAAACTCAAAACCTGAAGTGTTGCACAAGAAAGGTGTTGAATGGGTGTGCATATAATTTATCTTGATATCTTAATGTGAAACGAACCAGCAAGAGGTGGGGAGCACACCCTTGTTTTATTTTTCTTTTATAGACTGGTGTAGATGGCCCAATTAAAAAAGTGAGTAAAATCCATTTAGTAATTTTTAAATACTGCATGTATATTTAGAGACTAATGCAAACACCATTATCAATATGAGTAAGTGTTTAAAAAGCGTGAACAAAAACAGCCATCTGCTTTTATAAATGGAGTAGCAGGAAGTGCAGCCATGCATGGAGGTTAAAGGAGAGCATACTAACTTCCTATCAACAGATTGTCTGCCGTTACCAGTGGAGCAGTGCTAACAGTGCAAACCTGCCAGGCTAGCCATGGGTGTCTGCACTGTCTTATCAAGGTACTTATTTAAGAAGTGAGCCAAACTCAGGTTTTTCACTTAGGGTAACACTATGCGCACACCATAGATCTTGAAATAATGAGATGTGCCCCAAACATTTTGCAAATGGCAAGATGAGTTTCCAACAACCAACTCAATTGTTTGGCAAGTTTTTCTACCATTTTGCAGGTATGCTTTTTGCGATTCACAAAAAAGCAGAGACAGGTGCTTAGTTCTGTAACTTACCTTGTGCATACAGAGATTCTTTGCCCTTCTTATACTGGGTTACTTTGTGAGGCTGGTGCTTGCCACATTTCTTGCAGTAAGTCCTGCGAGTTTTGGGGACGTTCACCTAGCAAAGAAGTCAGTTTTACAACAGTGAAGATATTTCCTTGGCCATGCGAAGATGTGCCTATAGTCTATCTCTGGGAAAGCGGCATACAGATGGGAAAGTTAAGGGGTTGCTCCCTTCATAGGATAAAGCTCATGAAAAAAATGTCCTGAAAGCTCAGTGACAAAGCCTGCAGAAGGCTCCAGGTTCAATCACAGGCCTTGCTGCAGAGAAGAATTTCAAGCCTGGGATAAATCCCCTACCTGAACCCTTGGAGAGTCAGTAGCAGTAAGAGCAAGTCACAATGGACTGGATGGTATAAGACAACTTCCTACTATTCTACTACTGCTTATTTGTTTAGATCCCAACCTGGTACTCGCAGCACCCATGATCCTTAGTCAAATAATAGAATTTGTAGTCCAATATATCCAGAGATCACTAGGTTGGGGAAGGCTGGTTTAGCACTTCCAAGAGGTTAAAACATTAATAGTGTTGTCTATCTGCTATCTTTACAATAGCCCTGTAAAGTAGGCTAGTTTCTTGAAGATGATGGGGATGCTTCTTTGAAGCTACCGAGTATATGGCAGAAATGAGATTCAAATTAGGGGCTGGCTATTGCTCAGCTTACCACACCAGTTCTCATCAAGGTCTGTTCACTTCTAGACCTGGCAATCTCCAAACATCACAAAAAAAGTAATGAGCAATTCTTATCCCACGATGAGCTTCAGGGCTTCACAAACTCATTATACAGAGGAACACACCAGCTTACATTATCTCAGAATATTGGTCAGTTCATATACTACTGTATAATCAACTCAGACCAGTTTTAAAAGCATACTATACAGGACCCAAGAGAACCCTTCCTCTTGGCACACTAGTTTTCCATGGACAATAAATTCCAGCCTCTACCTGTAATCTAAACTAGCAAACCAAACACTTTATGTCATGTTCCTTTCCCATTCTTCTGCCAAAAAGACTTCCAGTTTGCAGGTTACTGATAAACAAGACGGCCCGTACCCTCTTGCCTATAATCTAAAATCATACGTTCCAGACAGAAAAAAGGATGCAAAGGAAAAAGGAACCAAGAGGACTTAGGCAGCAATTCTTAAAAACCCCAAACCAGCTGGTTGGAAAGCAGGCCGATATATGGACAGCACAGCAGCCAGAGCCCTGGAGAGTAGCCGGCTAGACACAACACGAAGAGGAAAAGGGCCTATCCATTCATGCCCGTCCCGGTCTTCCAAGCTCTCCGGCCTACTCCGCCGCCTTTCCCCCTCGACCCGCTAAGCAGCCAACCGGGCCGCCACCGCTGGGTCACCGGGCCCCGCCGCTTCTCCCAGCTCCACTCCCGCGCCCCCGCTCGCAGCCCCCGCCGCGGATGCCTTCGGATCCCACCGACTCACCATCTTGTCAACGTCGCCTTCACCCAGAGAAAGAGCTTCTCGCGGGAGCGGAAGGGAACAGCGAGCAAAGGCAGACAAAAAAGGAAGACGGGGCTAGAGCGTCACATTCTTAAACGCCATAGAGATTTTGGAAGAGGCAGGAGGACACAAGTGGGCCATGCCCGCCCCCTACTGGAAAGGAGTAGAAATTGTGGGCACGTGTACTTTAAAAGCCGGCACTCCTTTACACGCGCGTGTAATTTGGGAGCGACTCTATTGACTCTAAGGAACCACGAGGAAGATCGCGCTGCTCGAGCGTGGTATAAGAAGGCGAATTTTGCCAAGCGCAGACTTTCATGTCGAGCGGCTGGGATATCCCCCCTTTTGCACGGCATTTAAGAGGTTCAGCAGGCGGGCAGTCATGGAAAAGTCAAATAATCAGATATCCTGGAAAACGCCTGGATTAGAAAGATGTTACAATTGAGACTGAACAAAGGAGTTGTTCACCAGTGCCATTTTCTTTCTCCTCCCTTTTTTCTTAATGTAACCTTTTTTCAGAATCCGGAAGAAAGCAGATCTTGAACTCCTTAGCACAGTGCGGTGCGCAAAAAGAGGAAGCCTCTCGCTGAGCAACTCTGGGGACTTTTCCTTTGCAGATTGTATGCAGCTTGAGGCTCATCCTGCCAAAGTTTGTCCCTCCACCTTGATCTCGCCCCAACTCCCTGATTTCCACACTGCCTAAGCGCGCACTCCTTTGCTCCTTTAGACGGAAAAAGGACACCTGACTGCCAGGAGAGCTGGCTAGGGTCCGGGTGAACCTTCCTTCTACCCACACTTGCATAGGATTGTGCCTTAAATCGCGGATTAATTGAGCGTGCGTGCGAGAGGGAGAGAGAGAGAACAGCAACCGCTTGGGTGGAAAAATCCTTTTTGAAGGTGGCACTCATCTCAGATACGTGGGACAGGCTGCGGTCAAATTGTTATGGATATTAATACATTGAACACATCTGGATTTTATCTGTATTATGTTTTATTTTATCTATGTAGCCATCACGAGGCTATGCGATGGGATGGCATACAAATGCTCTAAACAAACAAACAAACACACAATGAAGAATGTATAGCTTGCATGTGCTGAGAGGTAATCTTTTTCATCTTTTCCAAGGCCATCAAAAACGTGGCTGGGTTTAAGCCTCAGTTCAAATTTGCACCCTGTTCAGTCTTTATCTGCTCCTACATTACCATAGTTCATCTGAAATACATCCCTTCTTCAAGCTGTTCCACTTTATATTGGGAGCAGCTGCACTGGGCGCTTTTCTGCCATCATTATTCTGTTGGGATTTTTAATGGGCTGATTGGATAAGGGCAGATGCAGCACGGCTTCCCAGGACACTTTAGTGGGGTGTCCCAGTTTTGTGAGGAATTATGTGCAGTGCTTATGGACCCTGACAAAACCCGGCCCGAAAAAGAGATGGTTGATTCAGTCAGAGTCTGTGTGTCTATCACCCTGCTTCTCTTCTTCCTACAGTTGCCCTATTCCAATCCACTTCTGTCTGCAACCAAGACCTCCAACGTTTTTTGGGCAGGTAGGACTCGCCTCTGCTGCACAAGGACTGAGAGTGACATCAAGCTGAAAGGAAGCTCAGATAGTTTGGTCTGATACCAGAAAAGGGGAACTGAACGGGTGGGGTTTTCTCCGGATGACAGTCTTTCCCTGCAGTTCAACACAGCTCTTCAAACAGGTCTCCTGCGACCGCCATACTCTACCACTGGCTGTTCAAATATTGTAAAACCGCCCCATCTATGTGCCAGTTCCTGAATCCAGAGGGATCCACGGGGAGCTTGTGACAGAAGTCGGGTGTGGAGAAGGTGGAACCAAAGTGAATCAGTAAGTCTCTTTCCTTATTTCTTTCTGGGTTGGTCCAACTGCAGCATGAATAGGGCCGGTGAAGGAAAAGACGTTCTGGTGGGAGGGAGAGAAAATGGAAGTAGTGTAAACCAAAATTGCTTCGTTCTTCTCTGGATCTCCTTGGCATGGATGACCCTCCGTGTGTGCATGCTGTCGCTCGGCCGGATCTATAGCTATAAGTCAGCAAAAGCTTCTTTTCCTTTGCTCAGGAATGTTTCCTGCCCTTTGCCGTTGTTCCCAGTACACAGATCTTGGGCATTTCTCTAAGATGCTCGATCTGTACACGTTTCCCTGTGAGTAGTTGTGCAGCATTCTTGGGAAAGCAAGGGGAAACTAGAACAACGTGTTGCACTGTGACATTCCAATCAGCCTTGTTTTCTGTCCCCCCCCCCCCATCAGTGTTGTCAGCATGTCACTGAGCATGCACCGTTCTGCTTGGGTTATTTTGGGTTGTCTTTTCTTGTCTTTTCTTCTCTTTAAACATTGTTTCCTACTTCAAACTTTGAGGTGCCCCTCCCCGAGCCCCCCAATTTCCCCCATGCGTGTGGGTAGTTTTGGTTCCGTCAGCAGTTGCACTCACAACCCAGACGTTGAAAATAGGAGCCACAGAAGCTCAGTTAGTCGTCATAACAAGATGTCTGTCTGTCTGTCTGTCTTGTTTATACCAATGTTTAAACAATTGCATACAAAATGAAGTCAGAAGAATCTGTTTAAAACCTTGCATTGCAGAAATTTCTTCCAAAAATATCAAATGCTATGTTATATAAGATTATGACTATCGTAGAAAGCAGACTGGAGATTTACAGGCGATGAACAGAAGTGTTACAGATTAAAATTCTTTTATTCTGTGTTAAACTAATAAATGCAAACAGGCTTAACATTTCTATGGCACTTTCAAGAGTTCAAAATCTTTCACATGCACCCTCTAGTTACAGTCTTTACAACAATCCTGTAAGAGACAGCATCATTATTACCCCCATAGTACAGATGGGGAGACTGAGGCTGAGAGAGCTTGGCTTGCTTATGGCTATTTCATGACTTCATGCAGAAGGAAGGTTCAAACCAAGGACTTCCTGATGTGTAGTCCCTTTTCTGAGCCACAATACTTCACCATCTCATATAGTAGATCAGAGGTGCTGAGTTTATTGCTCCATGAGGATCCCACAGCATGAGTTTCTAAACACTATCCCCTTTAAAAAATAAAATTTCCTTGTGATCAGTTCTGGAGAACTCAAAACTTGATAATAACTTCATGATATTGGGATTGGTCCTACACTTGATGCATTATTACATACACTTAAGAAAGAAAGAAAGAAAGAAAGAAAGCAAGCAAGCAAGCAAGCAAGCAAGCAAGCAAGCAAGCAAGCCAGATTGTCTTATTGGAAACCCTCCCTCCAAAATCCACAATTGCACAACTGTGAATTTTGGACTTAAAAAAAAAAAAAAGATTCTGCCTGAGGATGAGTCCTGTGTAACTCAAAACTTTGCACATTCCTTTCTGAATATTGATGGGATGTAATGAAGGGTTTTCTTTCTTAAGTTTGTGCTACTGAGCTCCCTAACTCTGATTAAACTCTTCATAACCTCTTGCTGAGAGGGCCTGCACGTTTCATGCCAATTTGGAGCTTCATCAAGACCTTTAAGAGATAAGACAGGTCTGCTGCTGCTGCTCTCTTTGGCACGACATTGACCATGCAGCTCAAGCGCCAGCTGTGGCTCCAGCCGTGAAAGAAGGGGAAGGGGAGAGAAATACATGTCTCCCACTGCTGGGTTCCCCCCACCCCAAACACCCCCCCCCCTTTTCTGGTAGGGATCTTCACAGGAAAGAGAGGAGGGGGCAGGCAAGCGCCACCCAGGTGTCTGGTCCAGCTGGGCTGGGGTGTTGAACTTCAGCCCCACAGGCCAGGCCAGCCTTTCAGGGGGTCCTAAGAGGGTCCCCCCACTTTCCCTTGCCCAGCATTCCTAAGACATATTGGTGGCAGCCAGAGAATGCCCACAGTTTGCTTCAAGCGATTCCAGTGGCCAGAAATAAAAGTTGTTAACTGGAAAAGGAGCAGAGTGCCCTGTGCACAGCACAAAACATATCTTGGGACAATGCAGGTAGAGTTGGTCTGATGCAGCGTAAAGCAAATTCTTCTGTCTGTTCTTTCCTTCCTTTTCATAATTCTGCTTTAGTTAGCAACCAGAGGAGGAAAGAGCTATGAAAGACACTGAAGACACTCTCATTTCCTTTGCCAGAAGAAATGCTGGCCTAAGGACTAGATACTCATATATTAAAAAAGCATTAAATCTGAGCTTGGTTGGATCTTCCAGTTCTGCACACACAATAAAAATGCGAGATCCCCAAGCGCACAAATGCAAGATCCCCAAGCGCTCCGTTTTCTCTCTTTCTGGCTGTGCTCAGCAGTGATGCACAGGTAGCAGTCGGGAAGTTGTGTGCTGAAGTGTCATAAATAAATAAGTGTATGAATGACATCATGCCTGTGTCTCTCCTTCAGTGCCTTTCTCATCAAAAGGAAGGGGAAGGTCAAATGCACCAAGGTTTTTGCCAGTTTCTGGAAGAAGGACTCTCAGCCAGAACCCATCATTAAGGGTGTTTATACTGTGCCAACTGCATGGGTTACTCGTGTGTTTCTGAATCCAATTTGAAGTACTGCTTTTTTACTTTATTTTTTGATTTATATCCTGCCTTTTTTCCTCAAAGGGCTCAAGGCAGCTTACATCATCTCTCCTCCTCCATCTTATCCCCACAACAACAGCCCTGTGAGGGAGGCTGGGCTGAGGGTCTGTGACTGGCCCAAAGTCTCCCAGTTGGCTCCATGGCTGAGCGGGGACTCGAACCCGGATCCTCTGAGTCCCAGTCCCATGCTCTTAACCACTACGCCACACTGGCTCTCAGCCCAGAAAGTGCTGAGGAAAATTACTTGAACCCTGCTGTCACTGAAAGGGGCAAGGCCTTTTTCGTAGTGGCCCCACTGCTCTGAAATGGATTGCCTTTGGGGATCAACAGGCTGTATCTTTGCTGGTTTTTAGGAAAGCCCTGATAACCTGCTTGCTTGCTTTGCTCTTCCCTCCATTATGGATTCCTTGATTCTTCCAATTCATAGTTGCAATTGTGTTATGGATTTTAGTACTGTTCAGCCAGGATGTTTTCAATTCCAATATTTGCTTTTTTATTTTAAAAATGTGCTGTTTTAATAGTGTGCTGGCCTATTTTGTTGTTCCAAACTATCTTGGGAGAGCTCCTCTCCCACAAGGCAGCCCAGAAATGCTTTAAATAAATAAAAATAAATATTTCACCAGTTTTCCATATGTAGAATTTTGGTACCAGCCACCAAATTTAGCATCGTGAATATCTTCTGTTTTGAAAGCAAGCAAGCAAACTGTGTGCAATTCTCAGAGCGAACCTACTATGGATGTTTAATCATAAATAATTCGCACTGACCAGTGGGGCTTACATGCTAGTAAGTATGTCTTTGATAGCAGCCAGCTTAAATCTTACTTTATTGGCAGCGGCAGTCCAGCAAATACTCCACAGAAGAGGCGGAGGAGTGGGGGGAAGAGGAAGAGGGAGCCATGTCCAATGTTATCCTGGAAAGCATCTTTCTGAAACGTTCTCAGCAGAAGAAAAAAACTTCTCCCCTAAACTTCAAGAAGCGGCTCTTTCTGCTGACAGAGGACAAACTCTCATACTATGAATATGACTTTGATCGTGGGGTGAGTCCCAAAAGAGAGAGAGCGACAATGTGTGGGCCCCACGCCTTAAATGCCAGGTGTGAGCTGCCACAACACTGGGGTGAGCAACCTGCAGCCCCAGAGCTGGCCTTCACCTAATTCCAAGAGTTGTCTGGCGTGTCCCTTCCTTTGTCCGCCTACCTGGTCATAGAAGTCATCCGATGGCTCTGCGTGGTCTGGAGGACCATGTAGAGCAAGGGTGGGAAACCTCAGGCAACGGGCCAAAGCCAGTCCACCCAGGAGGCCCAGTGCAGCCCTCCTGTCTTTTCAATAAGCCTGTGAGGCAGCTCAGGGCAAGCAATGGAGGCCAGCCTATGGTTGGCTAGTGCGCTTGCTGGCTTGGTGGGGATTTGAGCTTGGGTCTTAGGAGCCCCAAGCCTGATGCTCCAACACACTTGCTCTCCAAAGACAAGAGCCCCGATCTGGCCCAGAGTATCTGTCCCACACCAGGGCCTCTTTCTGGCCACCTCTGTCCTGCTGCCACCAGCACAAGAAAAGAGAAGCATGGTTTGCCTTGCTCCTCGGTTGGAAGGGAGCCTGTGGCTTTCTTGCCACCCCAACTGCACTGGCAGATGTTGGTGGCAGAATCGGCACTGTGGTGGCGGCAGCTGCGACTGATGCTGCCCCCCGTGTGGGTGGGTTCATGGGAGGAGGCCTGCCCTGGTGCAACGCATCCTTCATTCTCCTCGCAGCGCCGAGGAAGTAAGAAGGGCTCCGTGGATGTTGAGAAAATCACCTGCGTCGAGCCGGTCATCCCCGAGGCCAACCCTCCTCCAGAGCGGCAGGCCCCAGCGGTGAGTCCTTGGTGTACCTTTGCTGCAGCCTGGATTCAGCTGCCACAGGTGTAGTAATCCTCCCTCTCTTCCGCACACAGCGAAAAGGAGAGGATTTAAATGAGAAGGAGCAGATCACCATCATCGAGCGGTTCCCCCACCCTTTCCAGGTGAGCTGTCCTTGCCTTCCTGCAGCCAGGGGCCATCGCAAGCCGAGTGGGTGGATGCCTGTTTGCTTGGGCCTGCTCCCCCCGTCTCTCTCACCCCCTTGGCAGTTCTTCATGGCACCCAAAGTCAGCCTCTTGGTGCAGCTAGCAGCCTACCCCAGGTAAAAATGACCCAGGTAAAAATGACCCAGGTAAAATGACCAGTCAGCCAGAATGTGTAAACGGGGACAGAGAACTTCTGTTGCTTCTGCTGCAGAGGGAAGAGCCCTTATTTCTGACCTGCAGGTGGACAGAAACCCACATTTTCCTGTTTTAGCCTTGGAAAAGGCTCCCTTCTTTGTGCTTAGCGAGGGAAAACAACTGACCCCAGACAACCGCTTTTTCCTGTGCAGCAGAAGAGCGGGGTCAGAGAATAAGAAGCCATGAAGAGACTTGGTCCTTCCTTCTAAGCCTTGTCCTCCGTACTTTTGAACAGTCCTGCTGCTCATGTTTATTTCTCATAAACATGCTTTAAGACCCTGATGCTGGGAAAGAGTGATGGCAAAAGGAGGAGGGCAGAGGTTGAGGTGGCTGGGTGGGGTCACTGGGGCGGTGGGTGTGGGCTTGGGTGGCCTCCAGGGGATGGTGGAGGACAGGAGGGCCTGGGGGAATGTTGTCCGTGGGGCCCTGATGGGTTGGGCACAACTTTGACTTTGCGACTAACAACAACAAAACGTGCTTTCCTCCTACTAGAAATCGGTAACAATGGAATGGGAAGGGTTGGATTTTTCAGGCCTGCCCACCACTGGCATGTAGCCCCTGGGGGATTTGAGAGATTTTCCGAAATGGAATGCCATCCTCAGGGCAAAGCATGTTCCCCACCCGTAATGTAAAGGCTTGGTTTCATTTGTGTGCAAGCCAGTTGGCTTGAGACAAACTCCTTATCTTCTTTTCAAAGGATTGCTCCTTATCGTTTGGTCTGTGCATGTCTAGAGAAACATTTCCTGCTTACTGTATCTCAGGAAACCATATACCATCCACATTTATTATCTTAAGACCAGTGTCCATGTGTCACAGATGGCCCAGCTCCCCCACCTTAAAACAGCCCTGGAAGGGGCAGACAGATTGAATGTAATGCCATCTATTTTTAGCCACATTTATAAACAATTTGTAGTCCTACGCTCACTTATTGCAGGTGTGGGGGTGGGGGGAGGTTCCATTGGGCATTTCTCGGGAAGTATCTGTATGATCATCGAGCAAGTATAGTTTGTGCTGTCCTGGGGCCAAACCCACAAACTCAGATTTCAAAAGAGAGGGTTTTGGGTAAACGCAAGTAAGGCTGTCTTCTCTGTGCAAACTATCCAGTGCTGGAATAGACCTCCTCTCCCTTGTTAGAATTTTTTAGGCAGAAGCTGGGTGCGGCTGCCTGGAGATCCCAAAGGGGACAGATATGGCTTTGTTCCTGAACTTCTTTATTCCAGTGCTAGCCAGATTTTGAGATCCCTTCCGATTCTGTGATTGCTGTGCCTTGCAGGTAGTTTGCATGTAAAGTTTTGGCACAGGTGGTGGTGGGGGGATCTTCAAGCTGTGCATTAGCAGCATCACTCTTTTATTTTGTGGTTTTTAGGTGGTGTACGATGAAGGTCCCCTCTACATCTTCTCTCCGACGGAGGAGTTACGGACCCGCTGGATTCAACAGCTGAAGAGTGGTGAGTCTCTGTGAGGTTTAAATGTGTAATATTAGTGCAGGAGCTGAGCTGACTGCACGAAACCCTGGTATGTTTGAGCAGTTCTGAACTAGAATGCTGTCTAGAATGCTGTCTAGTGGTTATGCAACGAAACATGCAGAAAGACTGAGAAAGAAACCCCATGGGGGATTGAAACATGTGTAGAGGATTGTAAACCTGCAAAGAAGTAGGAAGCAGACACCTTGTTTTTAGAGCCTCGTGAAAAGAGTGCCTGGTTGAGATAAAAACAAAAAAGCAACAGCAGAAATACCAAAAAGCCCAGAAGAAGTTTTAAATCCATGTTTGCAGGCCTGCTTCTTTATATTCCTGAGGGTCTTGTGCCCCACTCACAAGGTTTTTCCCTGAATTGTATAATCCAAAGTTCAGGACCTCAGTCCAGGCAGCCAGTTCCTCCTCCTCCTCAGCCAAGATGGTTCCTCCAGAACAAAGGGGTTGGGGGGGGGGAGCAAGGACTGCTTCAGGTGCATGCCCCAGCTGGACCAGGTGTTTCGGACCCAAAGCACGTGGGCCCTGTGTGGTTTGCTTGCAGTCCTTCCACATCTCTCTCCCTGGTCCCTTCCCCTTCCATTTGCTGACATGTAAGTTTCTGCACACCTTCCCTTATTCTAAAGGGGTGAAGTGCCTCTTTAGAAACTGGTAGTTTTAAGCAAAAGTAGCCTAGTATTTTGCCCCTGTACGAGCTTTGGTCCCTTCTGCTCCTGGAATGTGGCCTGCCTGAGAACATGCCCAAAGTAGAATTGGGTCCGCGGGAGGAAAGAAGCTGGTAATCTTTTAGGCTGAAAGGCAGAGGCTGCACCTGAAAATAATAACACATTGCTCCTTAGTGCAGGGTGCACGAGATTTGTAGCCTTGCAGAACAATCCAGTATATTATTTATTCATATTACTTTATCAAATCAGAACTTGTGTGTATAGAGAGTATACGCCAATTCAACCATGTTTACGCTAAAGTATCTATGCTCGGTCTGTTTATCCTCTTCTGTAAGTGGGAAGAGCAGTCTGTGCACATTCTGGTTCAATGAGCCACAATTCCTGGCTTAACGTGTTACTCAAATTCAGCCAATGTGTTCCTTACGTGTTCGAGTTCTTCACATGGCAATGGTAATTTGTTTTCAAGTCCCACTGAGTTCAGTGGATCTAAGCTCCCAGAGGAGTATTTGTTGGTCTACTTTCCCCCCATTTTTCATGTGTCCCAGGATTCATTGCCTTAAAATCGAACATCATGCCGCCAGAAACGGTGTGCAGAGTGGTTATGCTAACACTGCTTTCTCTGCTCAGTCTGACTGTGCTCAATTGTGTAGAATCGAACTGAGCATCTGGGCTATTGCTCCCCGTGGGCCAGGATGGAACTGGGCTGCCAGGGAAATCGGGGTGCTGGCATGGTGGGTTGGTGCTCTTGTGCAGACGTGGATGAAGATGCCATGCTTCCTTCCATTGCTGCAGCGATCTGCTACAACAACAACCTGGTGCAGAAGTTCCACCCCTGCTTCTGGACAGACGGGCAGTACCTCTGCTGCAGCCAGACGGCCAAGCTGGCCATGGGGTGCCAGGTCCTGGGAGGCAGGAGTCGAAGTAAGGCCTTCCCCCGTCTTCTCTTCCCCACCCTCCTTGCGCCTCAGCCTCCATCCTCCCGTTTCCTGTGGGTAGCAGTGGCCCCCTCAGTTGTCACCCGCTCCAGCCCTGCTGAAAGCCGTCCTTTCTCCTCCTTTCTTCCCTGCCTTTTCCCTTGTGTTCCTTGTCTTTCTGGAGTGACTGCCCCTTTTCTCAGCTGCTCTGGGAGCCCTTTGGGCTGAGGAGCAGGATTACAGCCAACACCTGAAGTAATAGCCGTTGCTACCTGTCGGTCCCTTTCCACCTGCAGGCTTCCGAAGTGGCCGCTCTCTTCTCAAGCCCGACAAGCCGCTGCCCCCAACCCCGGAGGAGGATCAGGTAGGAGCAAGAGCCCTGCCAGTGGTCTCACTCCACAGCCGTTCTCACGACCAGCATCGCCGGCATGGTTGCTTCTCGCCCCCGTTCTCCGAGTGCCTCGCTTGGCAGGTCGGGCGCCAGGAGCAAGGGGGCTGCAGCGCCTGCTGCTCCTTCTCCCCAGCGCCAGCCAGAGCGAGGGGCAGGGAAAATGCCGAGCGTCATGGCGAGGGACAGGAGCAACTGCCTCGGTGGATGCCCAACCGTGCCTGTCCTTGGCACCAGCCCTGCGTGGCAGCAGGCACAACTCGGGGAGCGGTGAAGGAGGGCATCTGGAGCGCCTCACTTCTCCCTCTTTTCCCTCCAAATCTCCTTGAAGATGATGAAGAAGCCGCTCCCTGAACCGGTCCCCAGCACCCCATCCAGGAGCAGGAAGGTCGTGGCTCTCTACGACTACGCCCCGATGAACGAGCAGGACCTGGAGCTGCAGAAAGGGGAGGAGTACCTCATCCTGGAGGAAAGTAACGAGTCCTGGTGGAGAGCCCAAGACGTGAATGGGTAAGAGGCCCGGCACAGCGGACGTGGAGTGCTTGCCTGGCACCTCTGGAGGCCGCTGGAATCATTCATTCATTCATTCATTCATTCAAACATTTCTATGCTGCCCCTTGCCGAAGCCTCGGGGTGGCTTACAACACAAAAAAATACAATAAAATACAAAAATAACAATATAAAATAAATAACAATGTAAAAGAAGTCGCCCTGGCCAGATAAATAAGCAAATATTGTTAACAATTAAAATGACGTTTAAATAAAAACGTCTTCACCTGGCGCCGAAAAACAAATAACTCCCCTTTTATGCTGACCTCCAGGGCCAGATCAGCCGCCACACTTGCATTACACTGTTGGGTTTGCTAGTTTGCTTACCTGAAAAGATTATATGCTCCACTTCGGGGGAAAAGCGCTCCCAAGATGATGCTTAAGGTTAAAACCATGAAACACAGTGGAACAATGATAAAACAATGGCAGGAATACAATTTCCATATGTTAACCCTTAAAAGAAGCTGGCCCCATTGATATAGCTGTCCTATATTATTTTAAATATTTGTATTCCAGTCCTTTTAACAAGCATGTGCAAAGCAGCTCGCATGGAAGCAAGCACTGCTTTTCATTTAAAAAAGAGTTGCAGCAACAGACAATGCAATCGGCAGTTCAAAACAGGAGCAGGTAAACAACCTGAAAAGGCAGCTTAATAAAATTATCGTCAGTGCCTATCTAAAAGCATCAGGCCCAGTAGCGACGGCCAAGTGTTAGGTGCTGTGCAGGTGATGCAAATGCCATTGCTCTGGAGTCAGTGCGATTAGAACTAGAGAGTCTGATGCTGTCAGTGGAAAGATTTAATACGGAGCTAATCGCCAAAAGAATTTCACCCCCTTTTTCAATAGAAAAGGCTCACAGGATGGCTAATATTGGATCAGTAACAAATAGGAACATTTTGTGTTGTGTGTTTTTTTCTTGTGATATTTTGTTTCGTTTTGAAATAGACTTTAGAAAGGCAAGGAAAAGGAACAACTTACAGAATAATATAAGAAAACTAAAAAAAAGAAGCAGGTTACTTGTATGTAAGGTTACTATAAGTAGTGTACTTTTTTATTTGTAGTGCTCATACATTTGGTTAAAGCAGCCTCATGAAAGACAGAAATGGTAGCTATGTAGCATATACAAGGAGCGTGTGTATTATTCTGTGTGCAAGTTTTACAGTCACAAAGGCACAACACAAAAGGAAAAGGGCAGAGTTGGAAGAAAACAAATATTTATTTATTTATTTATTTATATTGCGATTTATATCCTGCCTTTTTCCTACAAAGGTCTCAAGGCAGCTTACATCATTCTCCTCCTCCATCTTAGGCGCCAAATAGGCACCAATTCTGAAAGCCAGAGAATAGTTCTTAGGATAAGCAGCCGAAATGAAAGCAGCCTAGGAGAAGAAGCATCAGCGGCAGCTGGTCTTGTGGATGAGCGGCTGGGGCGACCTTACTTCCCTCTGCTGGTCGAATGGCGGCTGCGGGATGGGATGGCCCTTGGGGATGGGAGGCATCGTATGTCAGCCAGCTAAGTGGATGCAGCGCTCCCTGTCTTGCTGCAGCTTCCACGGACTCTGAAGTTAAACCAGCTTAGGAGTCACTGCCTTTCTCCAGTAGTGAACAATTGCTCTTTAGGAGGGGATCGGGGCCGCTCCTTACAGACCGTCTTTTGCCGTCTGAGGGGATTGCAAGGCCGGCATTCTCTGGAGGCTGCTGGCAGGGCGAAATGGTCTAAAATCTCATCCTTTCTGAGGATGCGGTGCTGCCACAGGGCGAGTGCCTGGCCTTCTGCCTGCCTAGTCCTGTCTGTCCGAATGGACTGGGGCTGCTCTGAAAGGGTCTCAGCCAGAGATCTCTTGCAGCTAAAACTTTTAATGTCAGATCACAGGACTTGAGTTCGGGACCGTCCACATGCCGAGTATGTGCTCTGTGGCTGAAGTGGGGCCCCTTCCCTTTGTGTCCTGCTAGTTTCATGGAGAAGAGTAGGTCAATATTTTTATTTTCTCCTTTTTCTTCCACCCAACAGGAAACAAGGCTATATTCCCAGCAACTATGTCACTGAAACAAGAGATTCTCTGGAGATATTTGAGTGAGTCTTCTTGGAACTGTGGGCCAGAGGAAAGGACTTAAGTATATTTGGGGGAAGGCATGGGGTTATTGATCGTGATCATAAGGCGTGGAGGCGAGGATGTGGTCTGTTGCCAGCTTGCTGAAACTTCCCTGCAAAAGTCTCCATCCACAGCCATTTTTAATTATAGTTTATCTTTCCATCTGGGAACAGAAACTTAGCTAGGGAGATAGCAGCCGCAGGGCACTTCTGGTAACAGAAGGGAGAGGAAAATCTGGAGTTTATTTTATTTATGTTTATTTATACATATATTTATAGGCCACCTGTAACTGCAGAGGGCTCCCCAGGCAGCTAGTGAAGCATTCCGCTGCCCCTCCCGCCAACTCTTCCCTTCCCTTGCAAAATCTTCTTCATCCTCCAGAACTGCATTACTTGGCAAATGTAGGCTTGGGAATACATGTTAACCAGGATAAAGAACAATAGTGCTTTAGTTAGAGTGTTGGATCAGACTTCTTGTCTCCCACTCGACCGTGAAATTCAGTAACTTTAAGCCAGTTCCTAACCCGCAGGCTCTCCTACCTCACAGGGTTGTTCTGAGGATGAAAATGGAGAAGAGGGCCGAGTACGTGGCACATAAATGCCATAAGTAAAGACTGGAAAACATCTGGACTTGTGTTGACCTTGTATCCACAGATATACATTCCCAATAGCTTTCCCATTCCCCAACCTTCTGACAAGCATGTTGTCTTTCAGGTGGTATTTGAAAAACATAACCAGAAGGCAAGCAGAGCAGCTGCTGAAGAAGGAGGTGGGTGTAATCATGCTCCTTCCTTCCGTCTTTCCTTCCATTATGAGCTCCGACTCGAGCGTGTAAGAACCATGCTGGGTCGGAACAAAAGGGACATCTGGGGCAGAGTCCTGTCCACGCGGTGGCCAGCTGGTCGCCCGCAGAAAAGGCACAAGCACGGATAGCCTTCTGTTCCAGGAATTTGTCCGGCACCCCTTAAAGCCATCCAAATTGGTGGCTATCCTAGAGAATTCCAGGCACTGTGACAAAATCCTCCCTTTTACATGGCCTTATAGGCCCCTTCCAAGCCTATTCTATGAGTGGCCCCCACTCACTTTGCCTTTAGAAAGGGCAGAGAGAGAGACACCTTTGAATTTAGCCATTTAAAGTGCATAGTTTTATTAATTTATTAATATTTGTGTTTCTATTATTTTAGAGGGTTGTTTTGTGCATCTTGCAAGTGTTATAATTTAAAATTGTTGTGCATCGGCTTGGCAACCTTCTGGTAGAGAAAGGCAGTATATGCAGCTTATTATTAAATAAATAAGCAAGCCAGCAAGCTGTGGCATGGCAGGGCCTCTTGCTTCTTCTGGGCTTCAGCCAAGGTTATATTGGAAGTCCGTTTTATCTTCCTCTCCACCCTTCTGCTGACATATTAATGCTGTCCTCTGTTTCAGGGCAAAGATGGAGGCTTCATTGTCCGAGATTCCATCAGCAAGACCGGAAAATATACCGTCTCTGTGTTCGCCAAGTCAACTGGGTGAGTGTGGGATGCGGAGGCGGAAATGGGCCAACGCTGCAGGGCAAGTGACAAGATTGTGTGGCCCCCAGACATCATTGCCCCCCCACACTTCTGAAAGTGACTGGTGTGCCCCCTCAGCATCTGGCCTGGCCTGCCTCTGCAACCTACTTATCCCATGACATGACCTTGGCTATTTGCTTTTCTTACTTTTCTTAGGGTGCAATCCAATTCTTCTTTAGATAGAAAACAGAGGCCTATTTAGAGGGGGTTGTTTGTCTTTATGAGCTACAGAGCACCAAGATGGTCAAATCTAACCCGTTCGGAAGCTGAATTTGACCCTTTTAATATCCTTCAGTGGCTAAAAGCGCCCCTGACCTTTTAAAATACCATTCACCCCACGCAGTGCAGTGGGGACTCCAGGAAGTGAAAATTGCCTCCAGCCCCCTTCAGTTTCCCAGTCCTGTCCCGGGAGGAGCAGTGAAAAAGACTGGCTAGGCTGAACCTGGAGAAAACAAGATGGAGGGGACGGCCTGGGACCTGCATGCAGAAGATGCAACCGGTGTTGTCTCTGTGCTCCAGAGGGAAGGTCTAGAACCAGTGTGTGGACGCCACACCCAAGTAGGGTGCAGCTGAACATGAGGAGAACCTGCCTGCCAGTTAGGGCAGCTGGAGAGCAGAGCAGAGCAGAGCGCTGGGGAAGAGGGGGCTTTCCTTCTCTGCAGGCACGGAGGCAGAGGCTGCACACGTGTGACCAGGATGCTGGGCTTGGCCGGGCTCCAGCACGGAGCAGAAGGCTGGCTAGAAGGCCTCCCCGATCCGGTCCAAGCCCAGGGTTCTGTGGTCCCGCACCGCCTCCTCGCTCTGCCCCCCCCCCCTGCACACAGTGGTCCCCCAGTGCAGTGCCAGACTCCCTGCCAATGTCCCCTTCCCTCCCGCTCTCGGCAATCCCACCCACCCGTCCTCTTGTGTCGCTGATGCACAACTGCTTCCACAGGGACGCCCAGGGGACCATCCGCCACTATGTTGTGTGTTCCACGCCCCAGAACCAGTACTTCCTGGCAGAGAAGCACCTCTTCAGCACCATCCCGGAGCTCATCAACTACCATCAGCACAACTCAGGGGGTGAGGATGAGCAATGCTTACAGGCTTGGGAGTGAGGACAGTTGCCTGGTTCGCACCGAATGGCAACCCAGACTGCGGTTGTGCATAGGCTGAATCAGGGGTTGTTGTGGAATTGTGTGTTGTTCTTACATGAGAAACCTGCACTTGAACTGTGCTTAGGAACTGTGAATGACCCAGAGTTCACAACCCAACAGCAAACCCCGAACTCTCTTCCTGAGTGGTGTGTGTTTAACAACCTGTAGTTAAACCAAAGAGCAGCTGGGCAATAACAACCCATGATTCAGTGATAACCCATGTTCTGGGTTGTTGGTACATGCCAACCAGGTCAGTGGCTGGCATTCATCAGGGGGATGCAGAGTGGGGAGGTTGAAACTAAGCAAGTGCGGATCTGGTCAGTACCGAAATGGGAGAATGCTGGGGACACCCCCGTCCCACATTTATGCCCCCTTGAACTTCAAGATGAGAGGGACGTGGGATATGCAGGTACTTGCATAAGGAACGTGGGAAATGGGGCACATGCTTTCCCCAACTGGCGGTGCAAGACTGGTGTGGAGTGGCCCACCCAGCTGTGAATGGGAAACGGATTCCTTAGGCTGGCAAGATCCTGATGAGGATCTGCTGTCCTGCCCTGGATGGCGGCGCTCGAATCCATAACCTTCAGCAATCACTAACGTGGGAATGCTGGGCTAGATGGAGCCTTGACCTGACCCAGCATGGCTTTCTTGTCGTTGTGATACACATGCATGATTATGAACGCACATCTTTCGATGCACTCCAGGGCTTATATCCAGACTGAAGTACCCTGTGTCATCGCAACAAAAAACCGCTCCCTCCACAGCAGGACTTGGATACGGTAATTGCCGAGTGCCCTCACATTAGAGGTGGCTCTCTTGTTTCAGATGAACCCTTCCTCTCCCTCTCTTGCCTGCCTGCAGCTGGAACAGGCAAACCCCATTGCCTTCTGGCTCCGTGTCCCACAATGCCCTGCAGCAATGCTACACTGGGTGCCCCCGGGCTTTTAGGGGAAAGGTAACATGGCAAATGGCTTCCAGCTGTTGCTCTCCCTCTGAATGGCCCCCTGTCTCTTCTTCACCATGACTTGCACCCATCCTTTGACCTGTGTTGCTTCCAGGAGCATGGGAGATTGATCCAAAGGACCTGACTTTCCTGAAGGAGCTGGGAACAGGGCAGTTTGGGGTGGTGAAGCACGGGAAGTGGAAAGGCCAGTACGACGTGGCTGTCAAGATGATCAAGGAAGGTTCCATGTCGGAGGACGCCTTTATCGATGAAGCCAAAGTCATGATGTGAGTGGCACCAAATATCCTCCCCACACCTCAGTTTCTTTCAGCATCGATATCCCCAAGGGAGGACAAACCTTTCTGTGCCTTCTTCTCCCACATTCGGGTCTTTAAACCCTCAAGACGATTGTAATATGCTCCATGTGTATCCCTTGAAGATGGTCCTGATACTTCAGTTAGTACAAAAAGGAGCAGCCAGGTTAGTGACAGGGATCCACTGGAGTGGCCACGTAACACGGGTCCTCTGCCATCTGCACTGGCTACTGACTGAAGTCCAGGCCCAATTTAATGTGTTAAGTTTGACATACAAAGCCATCAACAGTTTAGGGCCTGCATACCTGAAGGAGCATCTCCTTCCAATACACCTGTCCGAGCCTTAAGACCTTCCACGGAGGTCCTTCATCAGGAGCCCTCTCTGAAGCAGGTGAGAAGGCTGGCTACCGGGGAAGGGCCTTTTTGGCAGGAGTACCCAGCTCTGGAACCGGCTCCCCAGAGAGGTGTGTCTGGCACCAAGACCTCATTCATTTCAGCGCCAGGCCAAAATCTTTTTATTCACCTAGTGCTTTAAAGTTTGATGACATTTTAAGATGAGATTTTACTACATGCTTTATATTGTATTTTAATTGTGCTGTTACTGTGGTGAGCTGTCTTGAGACCTATTCTGGTGTAGACAGGATATTGTCTGGTGATAAAGTCATGCCCGACCCATCACGACCCCATGGACAACATTCCTCCAGGCTCTCCTGTCCTCCACCATCCCCCGGAGTCCACCCAACCCCACACCCACTGCCCCAGTGACCCCATCCAGCCACCTCGACCTCTGCCGTCCCCTTCTCCTTTTGCCATCCATTGTTCCCAGCATCAGTATCTTCTCCAGTGACTCCTTCCTTCTCGTTAGGTGGCCAAAAGATTTGAGTTTCATCTTCATGTTTTAAATAAACAAACATGTTTGACCCATGTAGGAAAACAGTTGCAAATTTTGGATTGCTCTTCTCGAAAAGGAACACAATTCTTGCCTACCCGCACTGGCAAAGTTCAGTCAACGCAGCTGTTCTCAGGACGGAGACCACATTGTGCAATGAGGAACTTCTTGCGTGGTGGTGAGGGAGGGAGGGAGGGAGGGAGGGAGGGAGAGGCAGCAACCTGAATTCCACCACATAAGCAGGGCTTAAAACCCAGCCTGGAAAGAGAGGAGCGCTCAAGACCCACTGGATGAACAAATCTGCCCAAAGGGACAGATTCCAGAGGGAAGGCTGGGTCCCACATCTTTGAATAGTTAAGGGTACCCCTGCCCCCACATCCTTTTAAAATCTCCAGTCCTTTGTGTTCCATTTCTGAAGAAATTTGCAAATGTTGATACTTCCTTATAAAAAACCAAAGACACGAGACCCTCTTGCCAGGTTCTTATTCATATGCCACTTGATGGAGAAGAAGAGTAAAAGATGCAGGAAAACTGGAAAGTCCAACTACGTCTAAAGTCATTCGGACAGTGTGCATGATCATACAGCCCCCCCCCCCCCCCAGTAGCCAATGTCTTGGTAGGCAGCGGTGTGGGTGAGCAGCCAATATTCATGAACCAACCATGGCTTATCACGTCACCCAAACCTGGCAGAAGTCGGTTGTGCAAGGATTAAACAACCCTTTGTTTAACCCATGAGTTTGCAGAACTCTTCCCAACCCAAACCACGGTTGTGGCTTGAGCATCTAAGAGCCACCCAACATGTGCTCACAAACCCACCGTGACTTATTTGAGCCCTGGTAATCCTCTGAACCAGCTTAGTGTGTTTCTTGCTGTATCCATCAGGAATCTCTCTCATGGAAAGCTCGTGCAGCTGTTTGGGGTCTGCACCAAGGAGAGACCGATCATGATTATCACGGAGTACCTGTCCAAAGGTTGCCTCCTGAATTACCTCCGGGACACTCGGCGGTCTGCCCAGGCCAGCGAACTTCTCGAGATGTGCAAGGATGTCTGTGAGGCGATGGAGTACCTGGAATCCAAGCAGTTCCTGCACAGGGACCTGGTAGGCAGTCGCTTTTCCCCACAGTGCCTGTTGACGTGCCTGCAATGCGTCACTCCAAACCGATTTGCCCTGTTCTTGGATCAGTGTGCATTGGGTCGCAGATGGAGCACTTGAAAGTTCTTTCCTTTCCTTTAAAAATCAAATCAATTATTACAGGCCCAAGTCAGCCTTCAACAGCTCATGGCGTGCCTCTAGGCAAGCCTGAACTTTGAGCCCGCTCTTTTCAGGAATTATTAGCTAGGGTCCACATGCATCAGGACAGGCACAGTTTCTTATGGATCTGTACAGAATTAGTAGTCCCGGCCCACCAGGGATCCCGGTCTGGCTCCGGCTCTCCAAGATGGACACCCCACTTTTCCATGGTCGCACTCCTTCCTTCTCCTGCCCCTGCCCCCTTTCCTCTGGCCACGGTTCACTCAGTGCCCCCACCCCACTCCCATTCGCAAAGGCTGAAATGGCTCTAAAGCTCAGTTACTGGCAGGACGACGGACGGGGTGCGATGCCTCGGAGTTTCATTTCGGCCTCTGCCGGTGGATGCTGCTGCTGCTGCTGCAGTGTGGCCCTGAGGGCTCCTGGGAAATAGAATTCTGCTTTTGGGCTGAGCGTGGTCCAGTCCCTGGATCTGGGGCCCAGTGGCGATGCAGCTAATTATCAGCTTCCTCCCAGGAAAGAGCAGCTGTGCTGTCAGCATTAGGACAGGGCTGTGGGGTGTTTTAAACCAGCCCGATCCATTAATTAAGGGAACCTGATCCCAGGAGACGGAAGCCTGACATCTACCTATTTTGTGGAAGTATCTACCCCACCTTCCATAAAACATGCTTAGTTTGGCTGAAATCAAATTATACTCTATGGTGTCAATCCATGACCTTTCTAAAAGGCTGTTAAAAAGCAGCATAGCAAAATGGAGAACTGAAAGACCGGAAGTCTTCTGCCTTGTGCCAAATGACTTTGGAGTGGACAGCAGACCAGCCTCTCTTGGGGAGAGCATTTCACAAAGAGGGGACCACCACCGAGATGGTCCTGTCACCACCACATCTTGTGCTGGGCTTTGGCACAGGCTAGTGGTGAGGACTCCCCTATCTGCTGGCTCAGTTGCCTTGTTTTAGCTTAACCACGGGTGCTCCTGGTCCGAAAGAGAAGTCGTCAAGCACTTCCTCTAAGTGAAGGCTCTCGATTTAATAGGGAAGAATTTATGCTGAGGTTGCTGGGATGTACGGTAAGAATGAACGAAATTATGAAAAAAGAAATATATATGTATACAGTGTATATAGTGTTCACTATTATCTACCGTTTCAGACATTCAGCGGGGAGCTTGGAACCTCTCTGCTCAGATATGTGGGTCCTGCTCTCGTTGAGGTCTGGTGGGGATAAGGGAGGGGGTGAGAGGGGTGGGTCTGGTCCCATCAAGGGGCAGTGCAGCCCTCAGTGACACAGCCTTCCAGGGCAGGGCATTGGCCGGGCGGCCACAGGGGTTCAACTTGCAGTAGCACCCGCCTGAACTGGAACTCACAATAAGACCGTCAGGGGCAGACGGGGGTCTGTTGCGTGAGCAGAGCCCAATGGCCCGTGAGCAAAAGTGCCGTGACTCTCCTGCGCGCTCGCTCTGTTGCGCTGAAACGTCCGTCTCCTCTCTCTCTGCCACAGGCAGCTCGCAACTGTTTGGTCAGCGAACAAGGTGCCGTCAAAGTTTCCGATTTTGGCCTCTCCAGGTCAGTTTGTGCCCAAGGGTATGGTGGGAACTGGGCTGACAGGCTTTCTCTCCCTGTGTCTTTTGAGTATTTGCTTTGCTGCCATTCCCTTCGCTCTACCCACCTTTTCTTTCTGAGCCCCATTTTTCAGCCTCTCATCTTCTGCTTTCTTTGCACCCTTCTCTCCACACAGGATGGTAGAGTAGTGGAACTGGAAGGAACCAGAGGGCCATCAGGTCCAACCATCGGCCCAGCGCAGGCCTCCCCTTCCCTCTCAGATGGCCATGCAGCTGTGTCTTGATGCCTCCAGCGTGGGAGAGCCCACCATCTCCCTAGGGCAGTGGTTCTACTGTCCTCCTGCTCTAAAAGTCAGGGCATCTTTCCTGGTATCTAGCCAGAATGCGTCTTCCCGCAGCTTGGGCCCCTTGTTCCACGTCCTGCACTCTGGGATGATCAAGAAGCGATCCTGGCCTCCTCTGTTAGAGGCCCTTTCGAGTACTTTCCACATGACACCTGCTTTCCTGTCCCTTTGTGGCTCCACTTTGCACCACTGCCTGTCACCCCGTGAAGCCAGCGTGACTTGCAGGATTGCTGGCTGGAGAGGCCTGGATGGGGCTGAACTGTCACTGCCTCCCAGGGCCAGGGGCCTCTGCTGCAGGGACCCCGAGTGCACATGCAGAAAACTTAAGTGGGCATAATCTGCCAGCAAGGGTGCTCCTGCCAGCACTGGACTCAGCGCCAGCAAGAGTCCTTATTGATTGATTGATTGATTGATTGATTAAAACATTTTTATGCCGCCCCATTTGCTGAAGCCTCGGGGCGGCTTACAACAACAAGTTAAATCATCATGAATAACATTTTAAAACATATACATTAAAATAAAATACAAATATACAATATAAAATAAGCCGCCCTGGCCAGATAAAATTGACCCCATGGCAGCTGCTTGCTCACCCTATGGAGGGAGGTGCTCCTGCCTGTCCAGCCAGCAAGTGCCCAAAGTCCCATGAAAGGGGATAAGGAGCAAGAACAGCTGGGGATGATGGGCGCCTCTTCCCATGGGGGATGGGGGGTGTCTTGCCCAGGGACTATTCAACCGCTGCTGCAGGCACAGGCTGGGTTCCCAACAGGGCATGTGGGTGGCAGCGTTGGATTTACTGGCGCCTTGGTTTCCCTCAGAGGATGCAGGACTGGGCCTATCAACTTATTCCCCGCATTGCTGGTTTGATAGTCTTACGACATCCAAAAAACTAACACATTTAGTTTAGCTTAAGCTTTCCCAGGTGACTCACTGCTCCATCTGATGAAGTGGGCCGCACACATCTATGCCCCAGTAGCATCGCTTAGTCTTTCAGCCACCCCAAGAGGCTGAAAGTCGAATTAACCAAACCAAAATCTGCCCACAGGTACGTCTTGGATGATGACTACATTAGCTCTATGGGATCCAAGTTTCCGGTCCGGTGGTCCCCTCCGGAGGTCCTCCTCTACAGCAAGTTCAGCAGCAAGTCGGACGTCTGGGCTTTTGGTGAGCTGAAAGTGCACAGAAATGATGGGCGAGGCGGAGTCCCAGAGGGGGATTCTTGCTGCTGGCAGACTTAAGGGCAAGCAAACGCGAGTCGCCCCGACCACAGTGGACTGAGCATCCAGGGCCGCGGATGGGCTTGCGGCTGCAGGATAGGTGTGACTGTGTCAGTCAGGACGCACCCCTCTACCGCCCCACTTGACAGAGCGCAGCAGGCTTTGGAAGTAATCCCCCTCCCCAGCCTCTGCCTGCTGGGAGGAACTCCACTAGCAAGGGGTCTCTGCCACAGAAGCGCCCTCACTGTGCCCACAGAACGCTGCTGCTGGTGACAACAGGCATGGAGCCCCCAGTGGGGGTGGCTTAGAGTGTTGGACTGGGGACTTGGGGAGCTGCGTTCCAGTCCCCGCTTGGCTGTGCAGCTCACTGGGTGAACCAGCCCTTCACCTGCGGCCTAATGTACCTCACAGGATCATTGCTGTGAAGATAAGGCCCTTGGGCTCCTCATGGGATGGGGGAAGGCAGGAGATAAACGCAACATAATAAGTACGATTGGCCAAGGGAACTTTTTAAAAAGCCAAATGACGTAAATCCTCCTGTTTTTCAAAATAGACGAGCAAAGTGGAGGGGAAGAAGAAAATAAATTCTAGGTTATGTGTTTGTATGGATCCCCAAGAAATCATGCCTGAGTGCTGAGAACAGCTTAGTGTGTTTTGTAGAATCCGGATGTAAGGAATTTCTGCAAAACCAAGGGCAGTTTTGAAGTGGAAGATTTGAAAACTGATTGGAATGCTTTGTGTCTTTAGAGGAATGTTTAAACAATTATTTGGTGTTGCAGATGGACCTGTACATTTTCTAACAGTTGGGTATGGCATTCCCATGGTTGTGCTGAATCCACTGATCACAAAGTTGCTTTTTGGTGATGCCCTCTGCATTAGCTATGAAGGGAAAGCACTAATCAGCACAAGACGACAATGGGAATGCCATGACACCCGCCCCACCAGTGACACACACTGTGCTCAAGCAAATTCCCAGAAAGTCCCCATGAGAGTCCCCCATGGCCTAGCACCCAGGTCATACTGAATTTGGAGGTGGCTCAGCAGAAAAGGTTGAGTCTCGCTATGACTCCTGAGTCCCATTGTGGTTTCCTGACCTGACAGGTGTTCTGATGTGGGAGGTTTACACCTTGGGAAAGATGCCCTATGAGAGGTTCAGCAACAGCGAGACAACGGAGCACGTGACCAAAGGGCTGCGTCTCTATCGGCCCCACCTGGCATCTGAGAGAGTCTACGCCATCATGTACAGCTGCTGGCACGAGGTAAGGCTTGCTTTGAACCATCCTGATATCCCATCCCCACCTTGAGCAGCAACCCATATAAGCAGGCAGATGTGCCACTTTATAGAGGTGCATCGTGAAAGAACAAATCTCAAGAGACTGGAAAGCATAACTTTATTTTCAATAAGGATCTTTCTTGAAAAGAAAGGCACATTTTCCAGTAACTTAAGAAGCACTCTGTGTATAGCTGTAGTGTCAGATATACAGAGGATGGCCCTCTATTTGAATGGCTATCAGAAGATAGTTGTATATTTTAAGGCGTCCGTTCTTGGAAGGGCTATCCAGTTCAGGTCCACATTAAAGGGAAATGAACCCCAAGAAAGGAAGGCTGGTGCCCTGAAGTTGACCGTTCACAGGAGGCATTTGGGAAAAAAAAAGTGTCACATTTTCTGCCTCCCAAAAGGAACAAGAGAGGGTTTTCCAGAGCGTGGGCACCACTATCCAGAATGTCTTCTGTTGAGATATCACATGGCAACATTATAAACCTTATCTTTAAATACTTTGCAAAAGGTTCGTGCACTCTCTCCCCCTCTCTTTTTAAAGAAAACCCCCTCCCCCATGAAGCTCCTTTATGTCAACTCATCTTTCTCCGATGTTATTTTTCTCCAGAAAGCAGAAGAGCGTCCCACCTTCCAAGTCCTCCTGAAACACATCACTGATTTAGCAAATGAAGACTCCTGAACAGATCCCTCTCCAATTGCTCAGTTGCTACAGTTTGTTTTTCATATGTTTACGTTTGCCAAGCAATTTCTGAATGGATGATGGATGGAAGAGGCTGAAATGAGCATATTGCAGCAAAAATAACTGGACCCATTCCCCCCCAAGTCACCAGATTCTTTTTCTCTGGCTCCATGCACTAAATGGGTTGTGTTGGAAATCACCAAAGTGCTACCGAGAAGATAACCTATGCCGGAAAGTGCCGGTTACTTATCTTCCTTGTCAACAGCAAATCCTTTCTCTGCAGTGTCAAAATGCTTGCATCTCTCCCTGTAATTCAAAACGGTACGCTGGGATTTGAGAACTTCACAGAGATGCAACAGCGTGCAATGCCGAAATAGCAAGGATCAGAAATGATCTGAGAATGAAAGCGCTTATAAAAAGGACATACAAGTGATCGTTTCAGTGTTTTCCTGAACTACCATCTCAGCACTGCCTGGCATTTTGCTGTCTTGCATATTTTCTCACTCCTCACTCACAAATGCTTCCTCCTGCCCAAATAACAGATGTATAGTTCATTTTGTTGTAATGGTTGAGTTTATAATATTACACTTATGCTCCCACACATTTCCCTTCACATAAATTAAATGTAGTGTGTTAATATTCTTTGCTCCTAGAGTTTGGGAGGGGTGATGCAACACATTGAATATAGGTCCCCAAATAACAGATGAGTTTTAACTTAAAACATGAAAATTAGTAGAAGTTAATGTAATTAAGGAGCAGGGGCAGAAGAATGCGCAAGACAGAAAGAGAAAAGATTGCGCCATTTAGAGCCTACTGCACTGTAAGAGAAAATCCAGAAGTGCAGCAAGAAAGAGGAAGAAGAGCGGGATGTCTCAACATCCATTGTGGACTAAGACTCTTCTCTGTAAGAGAGACAGTATGCTGGCTTTGTAAGCAAGTCCGCAAAAGCATGTTACCAGCTTGGGCATTTTCACTAACCTGCTAAGGGGTCTAGCAATCTGCATTTCTAAGCAACTTCCTGGTCACTTGTGCCTACCAGGTGAGTTGCTGATTTATGGCCGTTCCCGTTATCATCTCTGCATTGCAAGACAGGGTGTGGGAGACAGATGGTATTGGTGTAAAACAGTCCGCGAATGTAGCTGAACGGTCGATATCGCCGATTGCTACTCAGAGGAACTCTAGCAGCCTGGCCGTGTCGCCCGCTGTTACGCGCATTGCACGGAGGGCAGCGAAGCGTGCGACAAAAGGGGCGTGCAACGTTCCTGCAAGGCGACGCACTATTAATATCCCAGTGTTATTTAGCTATTGAATGCTTGTTACGTGTTATTTATTTATTTATTTAAAGCAAGGCGATGTCACGTGCAGAGGATGTGCGCCGGGTCTCAGAGCCAGCTGATGGCAACCGTGCAACCCGGTGCAGTTATCACTACCTTGCAGAGAGGAGGCTGAACGACGGAATGCCAGTCCTGTTCTAACAAGCTGTGTGCGGACCGTTGCATGAGATTTATGGAGGCTTCAGTCCATGCTCTACCAGCCTGAGCACGTCTATGAAGAGGCAATTTGCGAAGGACTCTCCGTACGGTCTCCCAGTCTGCAATCCTTTCCACCCGCTGAAATGTTATTTCGATTTTACAATAGCGTTAAAAATTAAGCTAACCAAGGACGAGCATAACAAAGCAAAGCCACTCGGCTTAGGCTGCTGTTTTATAGGCATTTCCGTGGGAGACAGTCCCATGGAGCGCAATGGGATTCAGCTTCCGAGGAGACGCGGAGCCATCAAGGAGCCGCCTGGCCAAGCGTCACTCTACCCTTTCCCCTGTTCCTATCTCTACGGCACGCGGCCGTACCGTGCCGGAAGGAGGGCGAGCTTGGCTTCCGCACCTGCGCAGTTGCCCGGAAGTGGCGGCTCGGCTCGCGTGCGCGGAGGCCCGGCCCCGGGTGGCACGTGAAGGTCGCCCGCCGCCCGCCCGCCGCCCCCACTCGCTGCGCCTGCCTCCGAGCCGGGCTAGGCATGGACCCTTCGTCCGCCGCGGGGGACTTGGGAGCGGCGGTCAACGACCCGCAGCTGCAGCACTTCATTGAGGTGGAGACGCAGAAGCAGCGCTTCCAGCAGCTTGTGCACCAGATGACTGAGCTCTGCTGGGTGAGGGCGCCTCGAAGGGCGGGGGGAGGGCTTAGGTCCAGGTTAACTCATCCTGGGGAGGCAGAGCCAGCCCGAGACGTTTCACTGCCCGAGGCAAAGCAGAAGATGTGTTGTTACTTCTGTCCAGCCTCTTTCCCTGTAACGATCTGAAGGCTGTTTGCAGAAGCCTCCTCTCTGTTTTATCAGCCTTGTGAGGGAGGTCAGGCTGAGAATCAGTGACTGACTCAGAGGCACCCAGTGAGCTTCAGGGCTGAGCAGGGGACTAGTTCTCGCTCGTCTCAGCCCGTCGCTCTTAACTATGTCACACTGGTTCTTCGATGGGTCTTTCCCTTTCTTTGTGCAAAACTGAGAATGGGATCTTTATTTAATATCGAGAATTGGCCACCATGCCTCACTGCACCTCAGGACTACAGGCTAGTTTAGGCGGCACAGAGCAGGCGGATTTCATGCAGATGTTTCTTCCTGCAACTTGCTGTCAAGAGCTGACTCACAGGGTGTGCATGCTCCAGGGGCTTGCACTCCAGCAGGGGCCCATGAAAAAAGCCAACTGGGGTTGCTCCTCTTCTTCGCCATTGCAGTTACTTGGTTGGCTCTTGCTCTGGGCTCAAATAATGGGTGAATACTTATTTGCTCCCTGGTCCTTTATTTGTCAAACAAGCAAGGCGTAACAAGGGTGTAAAAGTAGCTGGTGACAAAAGTGGTGAGGAGGTGGATTCATCGAGCGAGAAAGACTCAGGGTATCTCCTCCAAGCAACCTCCAAAACCGCTGCTGCCAGTCCTGTTGCCTTGACTCAGCATCTTCTGCCTGAGAGTACTCTTAATTCTGCATCAGCACTACTTTGAATAAATCCATTGGGATCGGTGGCACCTAAGCGCAATCAATGACTAACATGGTATGACTTGTGTACTACCCATGGAGTGGGAGAACCAGTGGTCGCCTTCATTCTACAAGTATTTAGGCTGTGAAACCTGCTGCCACAAGATGTTTGGGGTGGACCTTGGCTTAGGGGGCTACAGCAAAGTCATGGAGGAAGAAAAGGAAGAGGAAGACAATGCTTTGACAATGAAAGTCTTCTTTATGCTGAATATGATTAATATGGAGGGCATTTTGCCAGGTGAATTGGTGATAGTTCATGGTTTAGGATGCTTACAGGGGACCTTTTGTCCTGCCACTTTTCCTGATCCCCCCCCTCCCAAAATAGACCTTCCTTTGTTAGTTACTTTTCTGCTGTGGGTTTAAAGCTCTTCTGTTTCAGTATTGTAGTTCACATCAGGACCTGACATGTGTACTTTAGAGTGAAAAAGAGAGGATCAGCTACATACTCTGCATTTATACCTTTCTGAAGCTTGATCCTGAGAATTAACACATTCTGACCCCCAGAAATCTACCAATACATTCAATAGTAATCCAGGCTTACCTTTTGTCCATCCCTGCCCTAGATGATTTTCTCTGTTCTCTGTGTCTTGAATAGGAGAAATGTATGGACATGCCTGGCCCCAAGTTGGACAGCCGAGCTGAGGCTTGCTTTGTGAACTGCGTGGAGCGCTTCATTGACACCAGCCAGTTTATTCTCAACCGGTTGGAGCAGACACAGAAATCCAAGTCGGCCTTCTCTGAAAACCTGTCTGACTGAGCTGGGGGCCATGACATCTGTTTTTTTCCTTTAGAGGAAAACGATCTATTGGATGGGAGAGGAAGAGATGGCAAAGAGAGCACAGATAAAAGAACTACTAGCGATCAAGGGCTGTGAGGGAGGCCCGCCTCCTCATTTGTGATGGCCTCTGGGGCTTACCAAGCCACCTTTGTCAGTTCTGGTTTCAAAGTCCCATCTTGTGAACATTAGCAGCCAGACCAGTTAGGCCATGCAACACCACACACTTGCTGCTTAACATGGGCTTGTGCGGCCCTGAGGTTTTCTTTTTTTTATTTTGGTTGGGGGTGGGGGTGGAAAAATTCTCGATAAAGGCAGCTTCACACCGGAATTGTGGCTTGAATAGTTTGCTTTCCCAACACTGTGGTCAGAGAAGTGCTTCTACTGTGCTTGAGAAGTTCCTTCTCAATCTTTCAACATAAGGGAGTTGAGAGGTTCCAGACACTATTGTGGATCTTGGGAACGGCCGGGTGCAAATGTGCCTTGAAAAATGGTACTGCGCTGTAGCACTACTCGTAAAAGTGTTGCGGATCACTGGCTGCCACTTGCTTGAACGTGCAACTGATCTGACCTTTGTAAACCTCAACCGGGTGTCGCAGTTGCACAGAAAGGCATGCTCAGCTCACAGAAGTGTGCCAGCAGAGATCCAGGGTCTTCAAGAGGTGCTTATTCAACCCCTCCTTAGCACAGCTAGGAAGAAATACCCCCAGATGGTTTGGGGCAGTTTGGAACAACCTCTGGTCATGTAAAAGTTTCATTTGCCAAGTGCAAAAGTCTATTTTGACTTTCTCCATTAATTCTTTTCCTCCTGATCAGTGAAATAAACATCAGACCAATCCATTTTAAACTGCCTGTTGAGTTGGTGGTGGTTTTTTCTGCTAGGATTGCTAGTGGTAATGCTCCTGGTAGTCATTATTGCATTTTAAAGAGACACTTTTAAAGAGGAGTGACTCCTGTATTTGTAGCAAGCAATGCTTGTCCTCACATTTTACCTGAACAGTTGTCTCTAAATGTAGGAAGCATATTGGGGGTACTTCATGTTCAGTAACTAACGGATCACTCTTCTGTGCATGAGTAACGTTTGGTTTCAAAGCAGGTGCCTGTGTAAGCTGTTCTGCCTGCTGTCCTAGAGGAGGTCCTTTGTCATGCAGGTGACCAAGTGGGTTGTTGTGCAGGCAATGGCCAAACCATTTAACCAGGCTTCCCCAACCGGGTGCCTAGCAGAAGCATTAGACTACAATCCCCAGTACCAGGTTAGGGAAGCCTACATTAAATGATAATCCTTAGGCAAGAAATTGGCTGGAATGCTAGGATAAGCACAAGCAGATTTCTCAGTTCTTTGCTATAAATGGCTTCAGTAACCTAGAAATAATTATTCAGATACTGACAAATTCTAGTGTGCTGGCTGTTTTAATCTACATATGTATTTTAATCTACATATGAATTGATTCTGGTCAACCAAAGCTTATGCCATAAGACTTTCTCTTTTCCTGAATCAAAATCTCTCTTGACACCTTAAAGACTAACAAATGTTATGAATACTTTTGTACCCTGAATCTTCTGTATAAATGGGAAAGATTGTGGTATTAGTACACAACGTAATTTTTTTATGAGTGTTTTCTGAGTGTTAAGACAAGTGGTCAGTGCTTGTGGTTCTTTGCACATACCATTTGATGAGTGGCTGTTTACTAAGACCCAGAAGATGTCTTATCGTCGGCTTTCCCTTTTGAATCCTCTTGGTGTTGTAATCCAGGTGAAGGTACAAAAGAATGTAAACAGAATGATCTGGTGTAAATCAGCCTTTTAAATAAGCCCGTAAAAGTTACTCTGAGCCTGCTTTGGGGTGGCAGAAAAGAATGCTTCCTTCCCTCTGCCAGCCCTTTTGGTGTCTTAAGTGCAGAATAAAGCCTTCCATCTTTCCATCTGCCAGTTTGCTTGCTCATCTGCATGAAATTCCTTATTGCCTGTGATGACCAGGTGCATGCTAAATTACAAGGTTGCTCTAAATGTAGCAAACAGAGGATTTATTCCTTGTGGTGTTGCATTAAGGTGCCAAGTAGGCAGATCACAGTGGCGGCGAGATATCCATTCTGTTAAGTTTTAGTTCGAGGGGGTGACCTTCTAAATACAAGAGGTGCTTTGTAAGTCTGTTTTGCCATATTCCAAAATTTGGCTGTCTTTAGAGGCATTACTTTTAGGAAACCAAAGATCCAGTTTTTGCAATGGGTGCAGGTTTATTTTTAAAAAGTTTTGGCAGCTATCTTGATCAGTAAGACAAGCCTGAGACTGTATCTCTTCGCCTGCTTTATAATGTCCATCTGGCTTGAGGATGGCCAGCTGAGGGAGGATTGAAAGTTGGAGAAATGGGTTCTGAACCTGGAGAAACTGAAATGTTCAAATTTCCTCTTGCTGTGTCCTCCACCCAAATACTGGAGTGCTTGGGGTGTATTCTTTTTCAGTATTAACATTCCATAGAGTATTTTGAGCTCATGCAACTTCTTTCCAATCTGTATTTTGTTCATGCCAGGTCACTTTTCTCATTCATGGTTGGGAGAACCAGGACCCAGAGAAAATAGCTTGTCCGAGGTTCAGGGCCAAACAAATGGTTCCTGGTGACTTGGGTCAGCTTCTGCACTACAGATAATGATCAAGAGCTGGAGCAAGAGCTAGAAATTCTCTCTAAATCTATCACAAAGGGAAAATGCTATATGAAAGGACACTGTGGTTGAAGGTTGACAGCAGCTGCAGTGACCATTTCTAAAAGAGTGACTGGAAGTGGTACCAAAGAGGTAGCAAAATAAATGACGTTGAAATAAAATATGACACGCTTTGTGTTGTTTTAAAGCATGTATTACATGTGCAACACTGTTATGGCTGTAGGTACTGCATCATATAAAGAAAATAACACTTATTTTAAAAAAAATTAAGTTGTAAACCTTAGAAAACCCGTCAGAAAAATGATAACCTTCAGGCCATTTAAATGGCATTGTCCATACATTCAGAGAGCAGCAAGATATTATTTGCAAGATCGGAAATACGCGGACAAAGTAGTAGGTGTGCTCTCATAAGGGAGACTTGTATGTTGAGCCTAACGGACTGTATGAAATCAACTCCCATTGATTTTGATGGGACTTCTGTGCATTCTGATTTCCACACACAAGCTTGTGCATAAGCTCTGCTCTCCTCTGTTCAAACTAGGTGATAAGCAGAGTTTAGCTGATCTAAACTAGCTGATCTAGTTTAGTTGATCAGTAGGTCACCTTATGTGGTAGAGCCAAGCCCACCCTTCATACCAGCTACTCCATGTTCTTCCCTCATCTCTGTCTTCCTTAAAATGACCCATAGGAACAAACATACATACGATCCCTCCTCTCACCTGCTTCCGCCTGTCCTCATGCAAATCCTTATTCACACACATTTTTCTTCACTTGAGACAGAAGGGAAAGGGGAATCCCTCTTCTGCTAACTTGGGCATTCCTGTCTCAGAGAATCTACAGAGGTACTTGACTTGCATGCTTTTTCTTGTTTTTTTTCTACCGAACAGTGGACTCCCTCCACCCAATGACATATCACCATTTGCTTCTGACACACTGTGCAATTTCCATGTGCAGGTACTGTGCAATAAATACATCCAAAACCCATTCTGGCCCACAAAATACTGGTTCTGGCTTGCCCATCATTCTCCAGCCCATTTCTGGATGACTGGAAAAGAGGGAAGAGATCAGGTTCAACTCTAGGCCTGCTGCATGTTGAGCTTGACCTAATGGGCTCTCTCTTTTTTGGTTCAGGTGCATTACCAGGAAAGAGTTCATATAGTCACATATTTATTAGTGTCTGATTCAAGTCACTTGGTGGAAAGCAGTGCTGGGCAGCTCCTTTGAAGAGCTCAAAGGTCGGTTGTGGTTTCTGTGGGTGTTTGGCCAATAGGTAATGCCTAATGTGTTTACTCTCATAAGCTCTGAGTGCACTGCTGCTCTGCTCTCTCTCCCCCCCTTTTGCAGACGTCCTCTGGGTCTAGAAGGGGTTGGTGTAGACAGGACTGCTGCTTGGTCCTTGCTTTCCAAGAAGCGGTGTGCACACGAGTTCGATCACGCCTCAGGAAGACAGGCAGCAGGTCTGCAGTGAAGGCGACATCTCTGAAAGCATGCAGAAGGAAGATGCCAAGGACTATGGTGAGAAAGCCACTTATGGTGCCAATGATGTTCATCAGGACCAGATGCTGCCACTCCTTGAACAAGATGGCAGAGCAGGTCATGACTGCCGTGGTGAAGAGGACATAATAGATGGGTGTGACCACCGACGTGTCGAAGATATCCAAGGCCCTGTTCAGGTAGTTGATTTGGACACTGACGCAGATCACGAGGCAAACCAGAAGCACCCAGCCCAACGGTTCCTTCCAGACTGGCTTCCCAGCAAACAGCTCTTTCAAGGCAATGTCCAAGCCTTTGACACAAGACACGGAAAGTGAGCCAACAGCAGAGCAGACCAGAACGTACACCAGGACATTGCTCTGCCCATAACGAGGGCCAGCCACGAAGATGAGGAGCACTGAGCTCACCAGTATGCACACTGCAAACACTATGAATCCTGGGAAGATAAGGAAGGAAGACCATTAAAGCCATTTGGGCACAGCTGATTTTTCCAGTATTTGGTCACTGGGGTTGTCTAACTCAGAGTTTTGCAAACTGTGGACCACTAGTGCCCCTGGAAGTCCTTCAGGTAGTCCATTGATAGGTTGCAGAACAGCTGAGGAGATCTGTGCTAGATTCTGCACTTGCTTTTTTTCTTTCGATAACGGAGTTGGAGACCTTTTTGACGGGCTGGATTACTGAACAGGCCAATAAGGACTTGGCTACAGCCTGTGATTTTCCTAATACAGTGTTGATGCAATCTACTAATTTTTCCTTAAACATTCACTAATTAAAGGGGCCTTTATAGTGCTTGTGGCAGTGGTGGAAAAAAGCTATGTATGGGCTTTAATTTTAAAACAAGTGGTCTGTGGAGAAAACATAGTTTGAATCCAGCACTAGTCTAGCTCAATGACTACACTAGCAGGATATGGTTAGTAGACTCTGGCCAGAAGGATGCTTTGGGAAACCCAGTGTATTTAATAGCTCCAGCCTATAAATAGCAATGCTGAAACACTGGCAGACATACAGACTGCAATGTATTAGAAATGAACTCCTGCACTAAAATTGAGCAAAGTTAGCATCTTTCTCCTTCTATTAGTAGTAGCAATAATTACTAACAAAAATATTTTAAAATATTTGTCAAGAAAAAAAATCAGTGGATGGAGAAAGACTGTCATTAGATTTCTGTTCAACTATCTTCCTCAAATGTAGCATGTGTGAGATGCAGAAAAGAAAAGGAACAATGGATACCTGGATCTTTCAGTTTCTCTGCCATGGACTCCAAACTAGAGACTTCTTCTTCCTGAGGAGCATGGATTACCATCACAGTGGAGCCTAAAATGCTCAGGAGACAGCCGATCTTTCCATGGATGTTTAGTTGCTCATTCAGGAAGTAGGAGGCAAGAACTGCACTACAGGAAGGAGAACAGTGTTCAAAGAGGGCCAGAGCCAGGCTTGTTTGGGAAAAGGTTCAGGAAAGTGTGATTACAGAGACCTGATCTCTGAGACTGGTGAAAAGCCTCTGGTCACATTGTACATACCTAACTAAAACACTCAGAGCTCCTAGAGGAGTGACAAGTGTTGCTGGAGCAAAAGCATATGCAGCAAAGTTGGCAGCTTCTCCAATCCCCACTGTAAGAAAGAGGCAGATTTAGAATTGTTGAGAGCAAACAGTTAGCAGAAGAGACAGTTGGTCTGCTCTTATCTGTTGAGTGGAAGACAACAGGAGGCCTGCAGGGCACTGATATAAACTAGGAGGGTTTATGTCAGCCTTCCCTGACCCGCTGCCTTTTGTACGTTTTTGACTACAGCTCCTACTATACCTCATGATCAAGGAGGATGGGAATTGTAATTCAAAATGCAAAAGGAGGTTTACATTGATGAGGACTAGTTTACTGTTTGACCTTTTTCCCAGACTGCAGTGTGTCCCAGATGACTAACAGAATACTAAGTGGGCCGTTAGTTTTGTTTCTGTGAGCAACTTTGCAAGACTTATTTATGAGAAAGTATTGCTATGCCTCCCCATCCCATCCCACCCCCAGCCAGCTACTCAAATGCACAGTACAGCACAGGCACTGAAAAAAGCCAGTTGTACCGATGTTGATCAGAATTGTCAAAACTTGCATGGAAGTACTTACTGGACAGCAGTCCTCCCCACCACAGCCATTCCCTCAGGTACGCATGGCCACCGAGACCTGGGAAGAAAAGAAAGCAACAGACACCCAAAGTGAGACTCTAGACTGGAAAACCATTTCATACTCCAAGGAACTTGGACACCTCGGTGGCTGGGATTCTTCCATCTGCAGCCAGCTATATAGTAACTTCGCTAGCTCCTCATTTGCTATTACCTGCTCTGATGGAGCCTCTGCTATTCAATCTGAGCAGCCCTTTCTTCTTTAGGATAAAGCTTCCTCCGATGAACAGGCTGGAGCTGAGAGCCAAGCCTAGTCCGATGTAGAAGTCAGAACGTTCTGTTAAGACATCCATCCTAGTCACCTCAAGTATCAGAGAAAGGGAGAATGAACAGAGTTTAGATGTTTGTTCCCAAACAGTAGCCACGTTCAATTTACAGTGACAAGAAGCCATGCAGTTGACAAGGTTGACAAGTTATTAAAAAAAGACTAATTAAACAACTGCGTAGTCATACATGTACCTGGAATCCTATACACATTTACTTGGAAATCCATCCGGTTCTGAACATGGGCTCTGTACAATTTTCTAGAAAGTATATGATTTTTCTGTTAAGCTGCCCCAAACCTACACACAAAGCAAGCATCCCTGGCCTGCCCAAACTCCCCTTATAAGGCAGAGGGCCTTTTTGGTGCTAGAACCGCATGACGGAATGTCTTTCCCATAAAGGCTCATTGATTGTGGTCTGCTTGTCACCACGTAAAGATCTTTTGAGTCTTTCACTTTTGAATTTTATAAATGTTCTTGTGTTTTTAGACCTTCACCTATTTCTGGCCTTTACTGTTTTTTTTACTATTTGAAATTGTTATTATTTTATATTACGTTTTATCACTTTGTACTTTTATGGTTTATATTTTTGTGAACTGCCCAAGGAGCTTTAACAATGGGGCAGTATAGAAATAAATAAATAAATTTGCCCGATTTTCAAAATTCTGGGAAGCTCACCATTTTAAATATAACTTCCTATAGATTAGACTCCCCTCTTGTCCTCTTATTCAACTGAGCAAATGAATGGGTGGTCTCCAGTCTCCTTTTCAATAATAGGTTCCCATCTGCATTATTTATTTATTAATAACCTTTGGGGTTATTAATACTCCCGCTCAACTAATCCAAAGTGAAAAATTATAAATGGGTTTGGCTGCACCTGTTGGAAGTAAATCACATGTTTTCATGGGGAACAATAATATTTATTGCTTTTATATACTATTCCAATACCCCAGAGAACTCTCTGGGTGGTTTACAAATATTAAAACCCTTTGTACAACAATAAAATATCCAGATAAAATACAAATTGTTAGATTATTTAACTCTTCTGAATGGTTAGGGAGGAATTTGTGTCCCCCTTAGATGCTGTAAAGTTTCGGTCTCCCATACATCCCAGCCAGCATGGCCCATGGCCAAGGAGCCATGGTCCGAAAGGTTCCCAGTTTCTTGGCTCAGAAATATCTACACTTTCCTCCCCTGTCCCTTTCCTAGCTGGAGACTTCGTGAAGCTATATTAATCTAGGTCTGTCTGTGTGAAAAGATAAATAAGCTCTGTTTAGAGAAATACAGAAGTGAGTTTTCGATTCTGTAAACTTTTCTCTCTCCCGCACTGCGGACCCGTTGGGGGAGCAGTGGCCTCCTGCGGTCTGTGGTTCAGCTGTGCGTCTCCCCGCGTTCATGGCCCAGCCGCACGGGCGCGGTTTCCACCCTTCCCGGATCCAGCCTAAGGGACCCAAGGCGGCCCACGCTCCCCCGTTGCATCCCCACCGAAGCAGCCAGGGAAGAGAGAGGGTTCCCCCTCGGGGGCCGGCGCGGGGTGCTTCTTAAGGAGAAGACAGCCGAGGAGCGCGGGGCCAATTTGAAATGTTAGCGCCGCCACGAGGCTCCCTCCCCGGGATGCCGGCCGAGGGACCTTCGCGCCGGTGGCGAGCGCTGCGCTGCGCTGCGCTCCGGCCGAGGGGCGTCGGTACCTGCTTCTCCCGTCCCGCGCGGGGTCTCCGACCGCCGACCGCCGGCCGCCGCCTCCTCGCCTGCCTGCCTGCCTGCCTGCCTTCCCTTTCCTGCCGAGTCGCCGCCTGTTCCGCTTCCGCAGCGCCCACGAGCCCGCCCGGGCGAGGCCAGTTTTGAGCGGCCGGACCGGCGGCGGGTGAGTCGCGGGAGAGGGCGCGGCGAGCCCCGCGGGAGGCAGCACCCGGCCGCGCTTCGGGAGGCGCCCGTCGCCCCCCTCGCCCCTCCACGCCGCCCCCTCGATCTCCCTGCCCGGGGGGTTTCGTCGCCCTCGCCCCATTTCCCAGCTCTAAAGAGCCCTCGAGAAGGGAGGCGTCGCACGCAAAGAGCCCGTGCCCCCCTTCTGCTAGCTCCCCATCTCTCGGAGCGCCCCCCAAGAGAAGGACAGGCACCTCCGAGTCCTTTCGTGCCTATCTTCAAACCCGCTTAGCTTTTCTTGCCCCAGGTCTCCTTAGGCCTCTTCTTGAAGCCTGCAGTTATTTGCTGCGCCTTCCTTTTCAGAGATAGTCCCAAAGGAGGGCTGGGAAAGAGGCTCCCTAAAGCCTCCTCTTCGCCTTTCTTCAAGCCCACAATCCCCCCCCGCATTTCAGAGTGAACCCCAACAATGTTTATAACGTATTTATTGAATGGTTGTTGTAAGCCGTCCAGAGACGCGTAGTGATTGGACGGGTTAGAAATACCCAAATAAAATAAATAAAGAGCATCCCCAAGAAAAAAAGATACAGGAAGGAACCCTCTCCCCTTCTCTTCAATACTTTCTAAGCCCCAGTTTTTCTTGCTACCTCTCCAACCCTAAACGGAGCCTCAAAGTATGTATGGGGGGCGGGGGAGAGAGAGTGACACCTGCTATAGGAGCTCTCTTGATTTTCACTCCTTTTGGCCTTTGGGTTCTAGGACTCTGCCCTGCTTCAATAAAAACTAGGCACTCGGGATTAAAACAGGCAAACCGTACAGTAAATGTGAGAGGGACACTGATTGAACAGCAAGAGAAAATACTGCAGAACATTAAGAGCCTGATGGTACAGAGTAGTTTTTAGGGCCTGTCCAAAGCAAAATAATGGCAATGCCAAAAATCTCACCTTCCTCACAAGAGAGCTCCGCAATTGAGGTACTGCTACATAAAAGGTCCTATATCCAGTTGCCTCCAACCTAACCCCTCTAGGTAGTGGTGCGTATAAAAGGGACTTTAATTATAATAGTAAACTATGTGCAAATTCATTTGGAAGATGGTCGTTTAGATATATTGGTTCTAATAGTGTGGATCAAAACTAGCACTTTGAATTGTGCACTATTAATATGTAATGGGTAGATGAAAGATTCATATTGACAGCCAATCAAAATAGCTGAGAATAATCTAATTTGGAAGCTTATATTTGCTCCTGTACAGAAAGAACTTTGAAGGGAGGAGGAGATCTCATATTGGTTACTGGGGAAAGAAGCAGCAGTATCGGATCTCCCTTGAGTTACAGGAAATGTTTGCTCTGCCCTCACTTTTCTTTTCTTTTTTAACTGGTTTTTTTTCTGCATTTATGTTTAGTTTTTTTGAATGGTACAAGTTTTTATAAACGTTTACATGAAGCAAGAAGAGGAGAGATGGCATCTACAAGTAATGCGTTTGTTTCTTTTTTGTTTCTCTGGTGCTGGGTCTGTAGTGCTCTCTCTAGCAGAAGGAATGTGCTATCCTAAAAGCAAATATCACTCCTGCCTTTCTGACATTCTGCAAGCTTTTGGGGTGTGGTGGGGGCACGGATGCCACAACATATGATAAACTGTTGTAATTGGTCATATGTGGCATTCCTTGTCATCTTCAGATTGGGCTTATTGATAAGGCTGACCGGCTGTCCTCATTTGGTGGGAGTTGATCACCTTTTCTTGCCACTTCATATGAGACTGATGTTCCCATTATGGCAGGATCTCTGCTGCAGGGGATGCATTTTCCTGATGCTTCAGATTGTTTTGTTAATGCTCCTACACATGATCAGACCTGATTTTCTGCACTGCTGTTTGCACCTTATTTGAAAGAGCTAAGGTTGGGTTTTGCAAAAGATGAGCGGGGCGTGTGGGGGAGAAGAAGAGAGCTTGTCCTGGCTTGGTGCTGCTCCTGTCTCAAAGCCAGGAAAGTTTAGCTTCATCTTAAGATTGTTGTTGCAGCTTAGAGTATGTCATGGGGGAAGCAAAGTGTAGTGACTATTTGGGAAAATGATTCTGCTTTCACATCACATCACACCTTTTTGTTCCTCTGCTTTCGAGTGCTTTTAAGTCCAGAATGCACTTTAAGAAGTGGCTGACATTCTCTAGTTCCCTCAAATAAGGTGCTTCTGAGCAGAGTGTGTTTGTGTGTACTGCTATTTTACAATTCCTAGCAGCGCAGCAGGTTGGATAGCAAAGGCTGAGAGAAACTACTGCCAGGCCGTTGTGTAACCTTGCTGTGTCTTCTTATTTTCTGAACACTCAAGAACAAAAGATGAGCAAGAATAAGGATGATGCTCCTTATGAGTTGGAGAGCCAGTTCATACTGCGATTGCCTCCGGTAAGTGACCCTTAGTGAAAAGCTGCTTTGACTAATAGGTCTTGTTCCTGTCTGGAGACTTACATAAAAGGTTGGCATTGTTTAATTTTGGCTTTCCTTCCTTCCTTCTCTTCACATCTCTACTCTACCACGCCATTCTCTTCAGGAATATGCTTCTACTGTGCGAAGGGCTGTTCAGTCCGGAAGTGTCAACTTGAAGGACAGGCTCACCATTGAATTGCATTGTAAGAGGAAAGATTCATGTTTTAACTTCTTGCTTTTTTCATGATCGCTCACTGACCTCAAATGCTTCAGCTCAGAATGTCCAGGCGTAGTAGGAAGGTTTTCTTGGGTACACCAACCCCCAGAATCCCTTCTCAGTCTCTAGGAGGGATTGAGAGACTTATTTCACTGTACTTTCTAAGCTGGAGATACAGATCCTCTTTCAGCCCAAGGACTGAATTCCATTTCAGAGAAGCTTTTGGGGAGCACCTTCCAATGAAGGCAAAAAGGGTGGGATCCAACTCCCCTGCCCCCAGCATTCCTTCATCGTTTTGCATAAAACTCTTATCAGTAACTAAGTCTTAGGGGAGACATTTCAACCTTTCAGAATAGGGGGAAAACCAGAAAACAGCCAAGAGATCAGTGGTCAGGAGGAAGGAGCACAGCTCTCTGGAAGACCCTGAGTTGTACCCAGCACCTTTGGAGGGCTGGATTTGACCCCAAGGCCTGTGTTTCTTTACTTCTACTCTAGACTATAGAAAAGTTGAATAGAAGATTTTGCAAATGGGAGAGTTACACATCGTTTTCTCAGCCATTTGATTACTTTTCCTTTTGATACGGCTGGTTTACACATAAGCAAACATATTTTGCTTTGCTGTGGACTTTACAACTTGAAGATGAATGGATGAAAAAACCCCACTGAAAAATACTTCCATTGAGGTTATGTGTGGAGAATTCTGTCAGTGTTGGTTTATTTTCATGTGCAAGGCGCCGTCAGATTTTGCATCAGCAGAGTGATTGATTGCCATGTGTGACCCAAGCTAGAGCTGTCTTACGGATTTTTAGTCAAAGTACCCAGTAGTTTCAGATGTTCTAATAAATAGCTCATGAAGGACCCCATTTTCCTGTCTTCCTACAGCAGATGGCCGTCATGGGATTGTGCGAGTGGACCGTGTCCCATTAGCTGCCAAGCTGGTGGACTTGCCCTGCATTATCGAAAGCTTAAAAACCATCGATAAGAAAACGTTCTATAAAACTGCAGATATTTGCCAGGTCTGTGCAAGGGTATTCATGGTGGGAAGAGCCATCTACAACTTCTGCAACAAAGCATTATTTGTTTGAAAATATTTGCCAGGTAAAGATAGGGGAAATTCACATATAATGTGAAGACTGCGTGAGCCAAATTAAAAAAGAACACAAAATGATTATAAAGTTTTGGAATGGAAAATGTTTTATAGCACTCAGTTTTTCTTAATTTTGTCCCACAAACTAAGCTTTTTAGATGTGCATCCATCTGTAGGTCATGCAGTCTCACTAGCCAATTTGTTCAAGCTTAGCTTAATCAGTTGAGATAAGTATTTGGCTAATATATTTTATATTCCTAAATAAGTAATTAAATTCACTTATCCAAATTGGTAATCAGCAATGTGATATAGTGCCTCCAATCAGCATCGGTTTAGACTTTGAAAAATAAATAAAAATAAATGGCCAAAAGCATTAATTGCATCAAAACTGGCATGATATCTGGAACTGCAAAATAAACAGTTAGAGATCAGTCACATAAACAGTTCTAAATTGTGCAGAAAGCAATGACTACTAGTGTTCTTTCTAATGGCACAATGGCTTAGGAATCACCACTATTGTTTAAGAAAGTAAGCCATTTTTTAAATACAAGCATTAAGATTATAAAGTTTTGGAATTAAGAGACTGGAAAATGCTTTTTACTACTCAGTTAGAAACTTATCTGGACTTGGTGATTCCCCTGTATTCCTACTGGTAACGGCGTTTTCAGTTTCCTCCATATGCAAAGGAGCCATGAGAAAATTCTATAGTAAGAATCCATGCATGGAAAAGGAATGAGATTGAGAAGACAAAATAAATAAGAGTTTCCTCTTTTTGTGTGTTGGGGACTTCAGATGCTTGTCTGCACTGTGGGTGGGGAACTGTACCCTGCTATGGAAGAGCCAGCTACAGGTACTGACCCCAAGGGTACTGACCCCAAGGGTGCTGACCCCAAAGGAGCTGATTCCAAGAGTGCCGATTCTAAAGCCAACAAGAAGAAGGACAAGGACAGGGAGAAGAAGTTCATCTGGAATCATGGCAGTGAGTAGAGGAGCTACCTGACTGTTCAGTACAGACCCTTACCTGACTTCCAGCCTAAGAGTAAGGAGCAGGGAGTATTGCTTCCTGCTGCCAATCCCATCTCCACACTCTGCCTTGGATGAGAATATAATCTTCTCTCCTGCTCTGTTAGCAAGGGCTGTTCTTTGTTGTCTTGCTCCCTGCTGGGTCAGGTGGGTGGAGGAATGAGACATTGTCTTTCACTTCTCCTCAGATCTAAGCTAATTTCAGTGGAATTAATTTGACACATTTTTCTAGTTACTCTCCCACTGAAGAATGTGAGGAAGAGGCGGTTTAGAAAGACAGCCAAGAAGAAGGTGAGTTGCGTCTCTTGGCATAACAGTGCCTTTGTATCTTATTACACAAAAGCTAAAGCCAACATTATTATTTGCTTAGAATAGTAAACTGCATTCTCAGATATGTATTAATAGTCCCAGAAATTTAACTTTGAATTTTCTTTAGATGTTCTAAAACTTCCACTTCTTTAGAGAATTAGGGGAAACTTAGTGCTGAAGAAGAACCAATATGTACTGCTGCACTAATAGTTGCTCACCTGTATGGGTAGAGAAAACAAACAAACAAACAAATGAAATAAGTTGTGTTTTCCATCTCTGCTCATTTTCTACTTGATGCTGCTTGTGTAATTCAAGAGGTCATGCATCTGATGATGAAAAGTTGTTAACGACAAAAGTTTATGTTCCCATGCATTTGTTTAGTCCAGCTTTCTGAAACCTTGGCTCCAGGACACTGGGAGTTGAAATTAGCATTTGCAAAGTGATCAGTTTGGTGAGATGGTTTAGTCTGGAATGCACCGCAAGATTCTTGTTTTGATTTGGGAGAGGAAAATTTCAGGTGCAGGCCTACGGGCAGGATCCTTTTGAGAGATGCCCCTAGGCTTTGTGTGGCTTCTCCAGGTAACAGAGAAAATGAGAAGGAAGACGGTGCTTTGCATATTGCCTGTATGCTGCTGTCGAGGTGTTTAGATGTAGCCTAGAAAGGTTCAGCACTTTTTTTCCTATAGGAGAATTTCCATTCCAGGTAATTCCAGACTTTTTAAAATGGGAGGAAATTTACATAACCTATATATAGGAAAAGAATTTATATAGTCGGCTGGGTACGCTGACTAGTGTTGCATGATCTTTTTAACATTGTTACTGGAACGTTTAAGCAAAGTACAAATAATAAATGTTTCCAACAGTCAATCACAAGGCTTTCACAACTGTAGTAACATGTGAAAACGTTATATTAGCACACACACAAGTATTCAGAGAATGCATTTTAAAGGGGACGTTCCTGCTGAACTTTATGTTACAAATGCACAATAAAAATGGGGCCACAGATTGTGCATAATAAAGAACAGGCTTGTCCAGATTTCTGAAATCTGCCTGTTTTGTTTATAACCTCTTCAAACCATTCTTCACAGTAATCAAAATGATCAGTCAGGTGTGGAAATATTAAATATTTCCTTCTGCAAGAACAAGATCAACCTCAGTCAAATAATTACACTTGTACAAACATTGTGTAGTATATGGGTGTATTAAATAGTTATTTGGGAAACAATTTCCTCATTGCGTGTTGTTGGCTCCTAATACTGGCTGGAGTCTTTCCGTTTGTTTGGGGCTCAGACAGGAACACCATAGAAAATGGACATAGAAATGTTGCAGATATGTTTCCGGAAGTCATAGACATGATACTTTGGGCTGAGGCAGCAACCAGCTTGTGAGTGTATAATGTTGTTTTTCGCTTTTCTGTCTCTCTGGCCCAGTATATTGAGTCTCCAGATGTGGAGAAGGAAGTGAAACGCCTGCTGAGCACAGATGCTGAAGCTGTCAGTGTCCGTATCCTTTCTCCTTGAAGTTGATTGGTGTCAGAGAAGCATCCAAGGGTACCTTTGTGCCTAACTTGCTTTCAAATGCAAGGAGAGTGCTTTAGGTTAGGGAAGAGATGGATGCAGAACAGAATATACACATAAAATTATCCACTTTCTACAGAAGACTGTAAAGTGATTTACCGCTATTTGGATATGTTACCGAAAATGCGTGTTACATGTGGAGGTACCATTTCTTTTAAATATTATGCTTCCCTATTAAACTGGTTTTTCCTTGACTTTTCCATTCCTGCTCTCAGGATGGGAAGTCATTGCCGAAGATGAAACAAAAGAACCTGACAACCATGGGTCCCTTGCCGGCCTGGATATTTCCTCTCCTGGGATGTCTGGGCACAAGCAAAGCCATGACCCATCAGGTACTGTCAGATTGCAGTCCCTGTCTGCCTTGGGGGAGGGCCTGCAGCTCGGTGGGGAGGTTTGCCTGCAGACTCTCTCAGCAGGGCTCGTGAGACTCCTGCCTAAAACTGGCCAGGTGCTGCCTGTCAAACATTTGCAGTAGTGACCTTGGTGACCTCATGGTCAGACTCGGTGTGATGCAGCTTCGTATAAGTATTCTGACCTGGTATAGGGTCCCTTCTTTTGTTTATCGTTCTGACTTGCTGATATTCATATGTTGATTCTCCAGACACTTTCACAGGGTGGGTAAAGATAAAATGTGTGCTGTGGGATGTGATTGGTCGGTGGTTCATCTTCCTATTGTTTCCCCTCAAAATACAACTGCTTCCATTGGCACAGGGACCTTTGTGTGCCGAATATTTGTTTTGGGTCCATGGAAGCACAGGGTGACGCAGTTTCTCCTGTCAAAAAGGTGGAGATCTATCTGAGGTACAAGGAAGTTACTGGGTGAAATTTGCAGGCTCAGCAGCACTTCATAGGTTGCATTAAGAGTTTGTCAGCTCTACTTTCCCCCTTCTCTCTACTGCTTCAAACCAGTAGTACGCGCTGAACTCCGGAAGTTATTTAACGATGTCAGCAGCACCAGCAGCAGCAGCGATGAAGATGAGAAAGATCACCATGACGATGAAGATTTGAACATTATGGACACAGAAGAAGACCTGAAGAGGAGGCTGCAGGGCAAGCTGAGTGAATCAGATGGGCAGCAGCAAGAAAATGAAGGGAGCAACCAGATAGGTTAGTGCCTGGAGCCTGCCACAATGGAAGGCAGACTGAAAGATGCTATCGGCAACTCTGCCTTGTGCCAGAGCGTAGTCCTGGGCCTAATACTGGGGATGCCAAGTGAACTGCTCTGTCTTCCAGTCATGGGAATCCAGAAGCAGATTGACAACCTGAAAGGCAAGCTGCAGGAAACCCAGGACCGCCGGAAACGCCAAGAGGATCTTATCATGAAAGTAGAGAATCTGGCACTCAAGGTGAGACCGGAATGTGCCTTCTTCCTTATAAAGAGGGGCCTACTCAGTTTAGCTGCAACTGAAGAAGCTTCATAGCGAAATAGAATCTCATTCAGCCAAAATTGGGCCCTTCGGGGAGAGGGGCACCACTGAAGGAAGTTCACATACTTAGTGGAAAGTCCCATGTTAAATCCTTCATATCACCAACTAAAAAGGATCTGATAGGAGAAGGACATTCCCAGGATGGTAGAAAGGTCTGCAGGGTGTTCAGGAGCGGAAGGAAGAGTGAGTTGTGCATAGAAGTCTCCAAAAAATGTACATTTTCGAAATCCGTATGTCAGCAGGTATCTTTTAGCCTATTTTTAGGGTTAGGGTCCTATCCAGCTTAGGGTTAGGGAAGGAAAACGACGAAAGAATTCCCTGAAATCCCTATGTAGGGCTTCATATCCCTATGAATTTCAGCAGTGATCATCATGTTTTCTGCCTTTCTCCAGACCCGCCTCCAAGCTGTGCTGGATGAGTTCAAACAGCAAGAGGAGAGAGAGAAGCAGCAGGTAAGGTGTTCTCTGTTTCTGTTAGGCTGGCATATGGAAAGGGAGCTGTACAAACACCCGGACCATGGAAATAGGTGTGTGACTTCTGAGAGATCCCTCCCTAAGTCTAATCAGAGATCTCTCATCATGTCTATTGGCAACCTAATTATGGAATGAATGTAAACAGTGATATGAGCTAAGGGGAAAGGCCAGTGTTGCTTGTGAGAAGTTGTAGAAACATCACTCTCAAGGCTGAAAAATAAGAGTTAGAGGTAATTATTTTGAAAGATGAAGGTGGGATGGACTGGAGACATTAAATGTTAAAAATACAAAATACAAAACTACAAATCAGCCCTCTCATTTCCTCGCCTTCTTTTTCTCTCTTGTAAGCTGGCCTCTCTTCAAGAGCAGCTCGAATCCCTTATGGAGAAATGAGGACGTGCCTGAAGCTCCACACTGCACTGCTGTTATGTCAACTGAGAAGTTCCAGAGTCTTCCTTTTTTATGCCAACTCTTTAAATCTGCCGGTGCAGACTTCCTTGGTTCAAGGACTGACAACGTGATCCCTGCTGGTATCAAACTCAACAGGCTCGGAAATGCGTATAGGAAAGACAAATATTTTGGAAGTAAAAATTTTCCTAGTGTCCATTCTGAAGGCCTCTCTGCAGCATCCTTGGTTGCTAGAGATACCTGCATCTTTTTCACTTTCTGATGGGCCTGCATGCAAAAACGGGTTTTTAGAGATGGTTCTGCTCAAAAAGCTGCATGAAATGAGTTCTTATCTTAAAGCTGGAGCCATGGCCTTTTCTAGAGGCTGCCTCTTTCCATTACCTGCAAGCATTGCTTGTGAACAGGAAGAAAACACTGTTCCTATTCTAATGTACTTATTTCTGTTGTCTGTGAAAGGTAGCCTCAGAATAATAAAAGTAATTGAAATGGCATGTGTTGCTGCTTCAGTGTATTATTTAAAACACTTCTCATTTGAGTTGTCTTTCTCATAGTACTGATTGCTGGATACACATCAGAGAATTCAGTCCTGTTTTCTTCTCAGAGGGTGGCTTGCTCAGTCCTCCTGGCTACAGACATGGGGTTGGATTGGGAATCGTCATTCTACTTCTGACAGGATGAACATTTCCTGTCCTCTTCCCTCGAGAGAGTACTCAACACCCTCTAGATCTGTTCCAGCAGGTCTCCCAAACCTTGAGTAGATTTGGAGTCCACGTGGGAAGATTCAGAGTGAGGGCCTGTGCTACCACCATATATATATTGCTGGTGGATTAGTGTTCTTGGATCCAACCTTCAACAAGTGATAGAAGTCCAACCTATAAGTTTCTAAGCTTAATGGAGAACAGGAGGGACCCTCTGAAAGTTAAAAATGGCTTCCCAGTTCATTTTAGTTACCCTGGTTCCCAGGTATGCTGTCCGGTTCCTATGCATTTATCCAGACTATATTATCTTACAATTCACAAAGGAATTTTGTCCTTTGTCTACCGCCACGGAATTTGGACTTGGGGTTTGGAATAAACATAAGAATCACAAAGCTGGAAGAGGTCAGTGAGGCCATTGGAAACAACTCCCCACTCAGTGGAGGGATCCCAGGTTGAGGCATCCCTGATGGATGGCTGCTCAGCTGCATCTTGAATGCCTCCAGCATGGAAGAGTCCATGGCTTCTCTAGGTCATTACTTCCATCGTCATAATGTTCTAACTGGAATTTTTTTCTGGTGTTCGGTTGGGATTCTGGCTTCTTGAACCTGCACTCTGGGATGGCCAAGAAGAGATTTGGCACACCTCTGTGTGACAGTCTTTCAAATACCCGAGAGCTTTACTATCTCAGGCTTCTCAAGGCTGAGCGTGCCCAGGTGTTCCTCACAGGGCTTTGTTTCCAGTCCCCCGATCATCTGAGATGCCATTCCATGTCTCCTGTTTGCATCTTTCCAGACTGTGGTGCCCAGAACTGGATGTAGCGCACAGGATGAAGCCTAACCGGTGAGGAATGCAGGGCAACAAACACTTCACCTGATTTGGAAGTGATGCTTTTATTAATGCAGCCCAAATAGCATTTTTCAGCCTCATCACACTGTTGGTTCATATTCAGCTTGTGGCTTACAATAATTTTCTTGTAATATTGTTGAGCCAAATACACCTCCTCTTATAACTATGAATTTGGTTTCTTTTTGCTAGGTGCAGAATTTGACATTTGTTTCAGTTTCCTTCTGTTGATTTCAGCCCAGCGCTTCAGCCTTGAGTTTGGATATCCTTGAGTGGCTCAGCTATACCTTAAGGGTGAATCTACTCTGAACAAACTGTTTTGTCCTGGCCTAGAGAGGGATGAAATACACAAGGCTGCTTTTTCTGCATTGATGCAAATTGTGCACCAACTCATGAAATGGGCCACAAATGCAACAAAAAAGAAAACGAATGGAAAGAGTACCCGAATTGTTCCTCTCTGATTAGCACTAGTTCATGCTGGGCCAACCGTGGAGGAATGTGATGGCCTCACCTTGTTTCATTTATTTATAATTATTAAAGCACTTACATGCTGCTTGTTAGCTTACAGATCAATAAAATAAAATAAAAGCTTGCCTTTAGGCTAGAAGACATTTAGAAAATCTAACAGCTTTTGCAGATGGAATGTTTTTGTATGGAAATTCATTTGTGTGAGCTCTTATGTCACCACCTCGCTACTGCTGTCTTGAGGCAATGTTTACCACTTCCATGAGAATTAGTTCTAGGAAATTGCTGGCATGATCTAGAAGGATATTGAGAACAGCCTCTGTTTATTAAGTAGCCTAGTCTAATTTCGAATGTACTAAGAAGGCAAATCCTAGATTAACCCAGCAAGCAGAGTGAGGATGAAGAGGGGAAGACGAGAGTTCCAGTGTGCAGCCTCTCCAACACGTTAGAGATGATTAGGGTCATGGGGGATCAGCCTCTGAACAGGGTGTCTCTGGAATAGGACATCCATTTAATTCTTCATAGTGTTTGGGGTCTCTGCTGTTCAGATCTAAGTTACAGATCTGAACGTGAGGAAGTCATCCCATCAGATAGAGAGCGTGTCTTTTTGGGTCTGGCCCAGAAAGATCATAAGAGGAACCAAAGTTATTTGGGAAAAGAAAAAAAGAAAACTCTGCTAGCAGCTCAGCCATGGAAGAAACATACCTACTTAATGTCGAAGGAGTCAAGAAAAAGATTTTACATGGAGGCTATGGGGGGCTGCCACATTTCCAAGATGGGAGCAAGGTAAGTGGATACAAGGCTGCAGATCTTGGCCGCAGAACCTGATGGTCAAGGCAATAGAGACAAATCTTGTACCACCACAATTGTGCTGTGATTTTCAAACCATGCCCATTGGCTTGTTCAGAAAGAGTGAGACAGATGAAGAATTCCTAGTTAGGAAGCCGAGCAGGCAGCCTTTCAAGGGATGGCTGCAGAGACACTGCAAAGAGGTGGTAGGTAGGCAAAGACCGCCGAACTTCCCGTGGTTTCAGTCAGGATAGACTGGAGCCTGAACAGCCTTAACTGTAAGCGGTCTTTGCAGGTCACGTTCCACTTCCAGACGCTGAAGGACAACTTCGAGCGGACAGTGATAGACGACAGCCGAAGGGCTGGCGTCCCCATGGAGATTATTGTGGGGAAGATGTTCAAAATCGAGGTCTGGGAGACCCTGTTGACTTCCATGAGGATCGGTGAGGTGGCCGAGTACTGGTGTGATGCTATTGTAAGTGTGTGGTGATGCCAGGCCTCCAGGCCTCCTGCTGGTGGAGGAGGCAGTTATCCATCTTAGGTAAACGGGGCAACTGCATGTCATATCCAGGAAGACGTCACTGGCTGTGGACGAACAGCAGGAAGGGGCACTTGCCCGTGTGACCTGCTTGTGGCCTTCCCAGAAGATAGCTGGCTATGCCACTGCAGGAAAATGGACTTTGGTCTGATCCAGCAGGACTCAGCAGACCACTGTCCTATCTCAGATGTCCCCAGCCTTTGTGTCCTTATGATGTTTGGGGTGAAAGCACTGAATTACTAGCCATTAGCCCTGCTGGCCAGGACTGATGGGAAGTTTAAAACATGTTGGAAGACATTTTTCCAGTCTGGTGGCCCTCACAGGCATTTGGGCCACAACTCCCAGAATTCCCATCCAGCAGGGTCATTGACTGGGAATTCTGGATGTTACAGTCCATATCTGGAAGGCACAAAGGTGGGGAAGGCTGATCTAGAGGGACCCAGGCTGGGCAAAGCGGCTCTAAATAGCTTCCTATCACCTGATATGGCTGGGAGCAGTAGCCTGAAACATTCTTCATCATCAGTGACTTGAGATCCTTTAAAATTACAGATCAGGGCAAGGAATTTGGATGTGAGATTCCAACTCCCATCAGCCTCAGCAAGCATGGCTAAGCTCAGGAACGAACAGCCCTCCTTTCCAGATTCCCATCATCCTCCTGCCTCCCAGGCTAGCTTGCCAACATCTCTGGAACTTCAGGAGCAGGCCAGTCTGTTTGGTCCATCTCCAGCTCACATCCACAAGGATGGCAACACATTGCCTGGGGTCTTGAGCAGAGGTCCCTCCTGTCTTCTTTAACTGGAGATGCTGGAGATGGATTAAGCATCTGCTCTTCCTCTGAACTATGGTCCCTCCCCAAAGCTTTTCCTCAGAGCAGCATTGGCTTGTCTGGAGATGAGTCCAGGGCCTCTCAGACCCAAAGCAGTAAGTCATAACATCTGAGGAGCACAGAGGCCAGCCAGTGGAACAGGAATGCAACAGCACTCCCTGCCCACGTTCCCCAGCAACTCTAGGGCATAGGCAGATAGCCTCTAATCCCAAAGGTGCCATAATACGTTATTATTTTGTGATTAATGCTCCGTTCTATACTGCCTCATAGCCAAAGCTCTATGGGCAGTTTGGAAACATTCCAGAGCACAAGTGCAAGTTCATAAAACCACATTAGAGAATGTTGAACACATACAAGCTTAAAAAATAAGGTGCAATCTTATGCATGTTTAGACAGAAGAAAGTCCAGCATGCTCCTGGCTGGAGAATCCTGCAAAGCGTAGGACCCCTTTCCCTCTAAGCAAGCACAGCATTTGCCCCTTGATAGCTGAAACAATGGCAGTAGCAGCCAGTGACAGTCAACCTGAGTCCTAGACGGGCCCTTCACAACCCAGCCATGTCCTCCAGAAGCATTGGACGCCAACTCTCCTCATTCATTGTAGGCTAGCTGTGAGGACTCCCTTGCGCTCCTGAGCCCCATCTCCCGGGATCTTCACTGAAGCCCGCCTTGGGTTATTTTTAAGCAGACTCAGAAGACTTTTTCATTTTGCTGAGCTGTTGCACGATTCATTTCAGGCGGGCTCCTTTGTTCTAACTGGAGCCGTTCCAGACACTGTGACATCCCCTTGTTTCTCTGCCTGTGAGCCTCTGTGGGAAGCTTCTGGACTTAAAATGTGGGGTTGAAATCGCTTAAATATAGAGATGGGGTGGAAGGGGCTGGACGAGGAGCTCCCATGGGGATAGGAAGATCACAGGGTGTCTTTTCAGATGGGTAATGTCGGAGGTGGTGTGTGTGCCACCCACGCCCCTTCTGCAGAGGTCTCCATCGGCACCGCTGACTGCCAGCTCCAGGTTTCCGCATGCTGGTGGCACTGGAACCGTGCCTGCCCTTGATGCATCCCTGGCAACACGCCCAAGGCCCTCCTTCGACGCGGAGCGTGTCGGCCTGAGGCTTCTCTCCATTGCTCTTCCAGCACACGGGCATGTATGCCCTCGTCTCCAAGGGCATGAGGAAAATTGCCGAGGGGAGAGACCCCCTGGAGGGGCAGAAGCACCGCTGTGGGATGGGCAACATGTTTGACTACCACAGCACGGGCTATGCAGACCTGGACGACCTGCAGAGGGAGCCTCAGCCCCTCATCTTCATTATGGAGCTGTTCAAAGTGAGTCGGACAATCAGAATGCGATCGCAGGGCACTTAGTCTGGGGGTGGAGAACCGGATCCCACCTGCATGGGATTTCCTCTATGGCCACATGCCTTTCCCATGCCCTCTTTCTCCTAATCATTAACGATTTGGTGTTTTCCTAGCAACTGCGTGCTTCCCCGCAACATCCTTCTGCTGTTGCCAGCAGTAAGAGCTTGAAGCTTGAACTATCCTGGGTGTTGTTGTTAGTCGCGAAGTCGTGTCCGACCCATCGCGACCCCATGGACCACATTCCTCCAGGCCTTCCTGTCCTCCGCCATCCCCCGGAGTCCACTTAAGCTCACGCCGACTGCTTCAGTGACTCCATCCAGTCACCTCATCCTCTGCCGTCCCCTTCTTCTTTTGCCATCTATTGTTCCCAGCATTAGGCTCTCTCCAGGGAGTCCTTCCTTCTCATTAGGTGGCCAAAGT
>NW_025335549.1:9164892-9191598 GCF_004798865.1 Varanus komodoensis | reverse complement strand
TGTAGTCCAAAACATATGGAGGGCACTGGTTGCTTATAGGACATTGCACTGGAATAGGAGAGCCCCAAGCTCAAATCCACACTCAGCCATGAACCTCAGTTGCTTTCAATATAATTTATCTTGCAAGGTTATCGTGTGGATGAAGGGGATGGATGGGAAAGATGCTGATATGGGACCCCTCAAGTGCATTAGAGGAAAGATATGATTGTTTAAAATAGGAACTATACAAATAAAATAATAAACAATGCAGTGGAATCCTGAGGTGGTAGACTGACTGATATTACTTCAATCTGCAGGTAGAGGATACTGTTTTGGAAGGGAACCTCATTCAACCTGAGCATTTAATTCCACTTTGGGAAGGCTTGTGGGGAGAGGACATCCTAAGGGTGGACTGGGAAAAAGCATTAGGGCTCCAAGCACCAAAAGCACCGGCTGAAAGTTGTTAAGGCACGCGCTCATACATCGTTAGCCAAAAAACAGCAGCTCCTAGGTTTGCTGACTAGTGGATGCTGGCAATTATAGGGCCGTGTTCTGTCCAAACATGTGTCACATCTAGGCTAACAATTTTAGGGCGGGCATGTCAAAGTGTTGCCATGGGGAAGAGCCAGGAAAGCAGCACAAAATCACTCATGTGAAAGGGGGCAAGGCCAAATTTGGCTTGCAGACCTGTGTTTCCCCACTCTTATGGTAAGTGAAATGCAGCGGAAAATAAAAATCTTTTATTATGGAGAAATGGAGAGGAGGAGAAGCTTGTAAGCCACTTGGGTTCCTCGCAAGGGAATAATGCTGGTTTCTTTTAGAGAGGAACATCCGTTTCTCCGGTTGCAGACATCTCCTGTGCACGGGCCCCGTCTCAGCTGCGACTCTGCAACAGTTGGACCATGTTCAGAGAGAGAGGGATGCTCCCTTTCATAAATACCACCAGATTATTATGGAAGAAGCAAACATACCGATGCAACTCCCTCCAAGTACTTAAATCTTTAAAAGTATTATCTTTGAAAATACACATCTTGTATCTGCATCCTAAAAATGGATTACATGGAAGTTGTTGCATTAAGAAAATCCCAGACTTTATATTCAACCTATGAGTAGCTTTAAATAAAGGCAGTGCTGATGGTTTTTCTTTAGCAAAAGCTGCTGTTGAGAGTGAAAGATCTCTTTCTCTCTCTCCCCCTCTCCCTCTCCCCTTCTTTAATATGGCCAGCTAAAACTTGAGTGAAAGTTGCTGCTAGGGAAGTCTTCCATTTGTCTCTTTCAATGCAAATAATTTTTTACTTCTCTGATAAAGTGATAAGTCTCTTAGAATCCTATGGAACTAAGGTTGGGCCTATGAAACCACTCTTGCATCTCTTAAGCTCCATTCCTCTAAAATGCAGAAGGCAATTTAACATACCAACAATTAGAATTCAGTGAGCTGTTACTAAGTTTTACTGGAGCCATCAATATGACTCCCCAATGCTCTTCTGCTGACAATACTGGGCTGTGATCCAATTAAAATCCTATATTTCCGGAGAATAAGTCCCACTGAACACATATATGTGTTTGCAATCTTACAGCAGACTCTTACAAATCTCTGTTCAGAAACATATCTCACTGTGTTCAGTGGGCCTAACTCCCAGGTACATCAGTATAGGATCGCAGCATTAAGTTGATTAGTTTTCTGATTCAGAGGCTTCTATCATATACCCATTTACCATTGAAATCAATGTAGCTTGCTTTGAACAGATAATTACAACTACTTGTTGGTTGATTTAGGCTGAAAATCTATATTTGGCATACCCGCTTGGAAATAGACCCGATGAAACTCAATGGCACTTACTCATGAGTGGACATGCCTGGGCTTATGCATTGAATTGATTATATCTGCATATATTTACATAGGAGAAACTAATCATTTGCTTTACAGGGGAAGAGCACAGTTTTAGATGATGCATGTAAATGTGGCAGAGCTATCATCTAAATTATTTACAAGTGTAGGTATTCAGATAATTTTCAACAAATTTCCATTTCCTGACTAATTGGAGTCCCCAACAAATCTACCAGTTATTCCAACTGATTAACCAGCAAAGCATTGCAGCTGAGTGAAATTTGAATCCAGACTCTCTTGGGATGTGTGATCAGTGCTGATCCTTTCTGCACTAACACAAATGGTTAAAAATACTGAAGAGTTGTGAGGTGGCCTGAGGAATGCATTCCAAGGTGGAGTTGGCTGCTTTAGGAGCACCTTCAGCTGGCTGTAACACCTGGGCACCACCACTGCCCACTGTGAGGGAGGGTGATCTTCTTTGAAGTGGGCTCATAAAGGACTCTGGGAGGTTGCCCTGTGTTCCTCCAAGGGAGGCCATGTAGATGCTGTGTCTTGCCCCAGTGGATTAGAGGTAACATGGCAGCAGCCTGACTTTCTAGCTGCAGACTTTTGGAGAAGGGTGAACTCCAGCTCATCACTCTACTCTGATCCATGCACACACTGAGATATGGAGTGGACAATTCCTTGAGGACCCTGAGGCCACATGCAGGAGCCCAGGCCATACATGTAGGCAGTTATTACTATTTATTATTATTATAACATTTCTATGCTGCCCCTTGCCGAAGCCTCGGGGTGGCTTACTGCTGCACTGGATTTCACTGCAAAAGAGGTGGGAAGAAGCAAGTGACTTATTCTTTTTACAACTTTGGTTGTAAATGGGGTTCTTCACTGAATGCAGTGGAAACTTCAGAGAAGCTTCTGCCTTCTGGACCCTGACTTCAGAAAAGTTATTTTCTATGTGAGCGAAAACTGGTTTAGAAATGAGGACTGTTATCCATCCATCCTATCACCTGCCAGAGGGCAGTATGTATTTGCGGAGATGCATGCAGCATTTCTTAGAACACTGCATAATGGAGATGTGAAGGCTCACTTAATTATAGTAACACTAATGGAATCTTCCTTCCTCAACCCAACAGCAACAGAGATCAAAACCTGTTTTTGTTTAAAATATTTACTGGAGAGATGGCAAGCCTTTAATCAACGCAAAGTGATGTTTCCTTGCAACAGCCAAATAATAAATACACAATTACTGATGAGCTGAAATCCAGTCCATTATCTGTTTGCAATGTCTCTTTCCTCCCTTGCTACAGAATCATTTTCAAGTTGCTTATTTTTTTATCTGTAAAGCTTTGATGCAGAGGGAATGAGGCATTCCCTTTGCTCTTGCAAACGTGTAAACAACCTCGGCAAGGCTCCCTTTCCAGTGGAGAGCTGTGCTTAATTTTGGGTACCACTATTCACGAAGGATGCTGGTGAAGTATGGTGGTGGTGGGAGGGAGGGTACAAAGAAGAACATTCAGGAGGAGGATGGGGGGACCTGAAGGCAAGAGAAGGAACCGATGAGGGAGCTGGGCATGTTCTGCCTAAAAAAGTAGATTGAGGGGGAGGAGCAGGAAGGCAAGATATATTGAAGGCAGGAGGAAAATATTTGCTTTCTTCCGCCACCGCTGAGGCTTGATCTTCACACTTGGAGGAAAGTGATGCTCAAATGGACAATGTGGCTTTGTACTGTGATGAGCAGGGCGGGGAAAACTTGCTGAATGCTTCTCTGTGTGATAAATCAATCCCCACAGATAGAAATCTAGCTCAGCAAAGCATGTACTGCTGGTGTGAGAGCCTGTGCCTTGGAGCAGCATGAGGCTCACTGGGGAACGTCAGACCATTCACTGACTCTCTGCAAAGCCAGTGTCACAGGGCCCTTGTGATGATAAAGTGGAGCGGAGGCATATTGTGTCTATTGCCTTGGACTCTTTGGAGGAAAACCTGGGATATATAAGTAACAAATAAATATGCTCCAACTGTCTTGGTATATGAAGGGCACCTGCTTCCTCCCAATATTCACCCCTGATAAAACAATGCCTCATGCACGGTGTGCCTGTTTTGATCTTTGGGGATATTTGTGCATGTGGGGATGCTTCTGTTAAAATCTGGTTAGTGTGTGCACAGGTCTATTGTTTTTCTTCTCTTTGTGTGGCATAGCAATGGTTGAACGTCTGCATGCTGGAGGGAAGAGACTACAAGGGGACCAGTGGGTTGGCTAGTGCTCTAGGAAGTGGCCAATCCTCCTCCTGGGAAGCACATGCTAGGGGAGAAGCCTAAGCCCCATAAGAAGGTTTGATCTTGAAGGTGATGGTTGGACTGGGGAAAGAGCAGAGGCAAGCACATTTATAGAACCCGATAACCATTTTATCAGGGGAAGGTGCTGTTTTGAATGTCTTTGGGGCTGTGCATCCATTCTGGATGCTATTCTGAACCTTTAAGAAGCTATCTTGACTGTCCAAGCTATTTTGAGGCTTGGGATCAGGACCATGGATAGTTCCTTTAAAGTTCAGAATAAGATCTGGAGTGCATATGCAGTTACACTGGCTTTGGAGCCAACTGTCTGCTAGTGTGTTGGGTCAACTAAAAGCTCTCCAGAAATGGGCAAGTTGTGGAGATCTCCAGTTCTCCTCATTCGCCAAGACATTGTGAACACCAGGTTAACAGGGAGCAGGGGCAACAGAGGAGGGAAAAAAGCTGGGCTGGCTGCTGTAGCTACTGGGTGTGCACAGAGTCTTTAGATAATAGGAAGGCGGGAGAGCTTGAGAACATTCAGGCTGAGCTCTGCTGGGACATGCAATGGTTTCAGAGCCTTCTTGAATAACTGGGAAGGAAAAATTGGGAGGTGTTTGTTGACTCCACCCATCCCAAATATCACAGCTGGATGTCAAGTCAAAGCTGTTTCCATTCTGGGTGAACTGGACAGGTTCCATAATTGGTGGAACACAAAATCAGAGATAAACTAGGTAGGCATTAATTAGCACTAAACTAATTAAATGAATTAAACTAGAGAGAAAAGTTATGCTATCCTAAGCTAAACAGGGTCCAGAGAAGCCGAATTGTGAGGGTTTACGTCACTGGCCAATTGGGTGGGGCTGTGAATGAAAGGCACATTTGTCTGATTACTTAGCTCTTTGAGTTCTCTTGCTGTTCTGGCAATAGGGTACAAGAGAGATGTGAGAAAACATTGAGAAAAAATGTGGAGAAATGGTACTCTAACAGTAGCTGATTGTCTATTTAAATTGCAACTTATTGCATGCTCCCTTCGAAAAGAGAAGAAAAATCTACTGCAACAGACAGATTTATTGTAGTTTAACTGATAAATCAATTACTTCAAAGGCAGCTGAGTAATGAACTGAAAATATTTAATTGGTTGACAGGCCTACCAACTAACTTTCAAACAAGCTAACTGGCAACAATGTAAACACATTTCCAAAAGGGATTCTTAATCACCCATGGAGTTTTACATGCATAGACCCAGAATCTGTGACCTTCTCCTTTGATGGAAATGCTAATACAGAAGGGAATGCCTGCTTCATCTAGCTCCTTAACAGTCACTGGGTTTACCCATAGCTCAAAGCAGTTACCCAGAAATGTGTCAGCCTCCCAGAAACTTTTCCCTTTCAACTACCCGCTGCAGAATCAACCAGCTGCTCTTGCTCTCCTTTTTCAACACTGCTGCCCTTCGCTCGCTCACAGGTAAGAGCACCCTGGATGCAGCAGGTGGGGGCATCTGTTCTGCCTCCTTCTCATCACCACTATTGTCTGGAGCAGAATGAGAGGACTTGCAGCTTGCGCAGGTTGTCACATACCTGCCTGCATATTGTTTGGGAATCAAAGACCAGGAACGTCCCAGTGGTCTAAACTTCGCTTCAAAGGCCAGTGAAGCTTGGCGGCATTCTAATTTGCATTCTTGTTTTGTCTGTTCTTTTAATTTAAATGGGAAAAATGTGAACGCTATCTCTAGTACTGGAAGTGTGCCTTTTTAAAATGCACCTTTAATTTCTTTAATTTTGTGATAATGAGTGTAAGTTCAGGCATTTGGGGATATTTGCAGGAAACAGATGCTCCTGTTCTCATTTGGGATCTCTGAATTGTTGTGTAATCTGTGAACTGAAGCACAGGTCTCATACATTCCTGCCTATTGGCTCTCCTCACATCCTACCTGAGTCCTGCGACCATAAACAGAAAACCAGCTCTGAGGTAGCGGCGGATGAGTAACATTCAGGATCCTAGAGGTTCTCCATATCTTGCCTTTTGTGATATGTGCAATTCCTATCCACATTTGTGGTCTTTTCTCGCTCTGTGCAAATGAGGCAGGTGTGCAAACTGAGCGGCAATCCAATGGGTGTTTTGCGCAGATCCCCTCAACTTTATGTAAATATCCCCCATGGATTAAAGTGGGGTTGATTCAGCCTACTGGGAAAATTTGTGCAAATTAGAAAATGTGTGCAAATCAAACGGGAATCAAGACCGAGGTGAACATGAATAAAGTTCAATGGTGGCAAAATGCTTGTGCTCATGGCTTTGGATGGAGTGTGTTTGGATGTTTTGTGAGCAAAACTGAAATTCTTGGGTATCCCTACTTGGAGGCACCTTGCATGTGGTGGTACAGTAGGTGGCCCCATGGAAAGTGCTTTCCCAGGAGTGGCACCCCGGAGGTGGAAGGACCTCCCCAAACAGGACCATTTGGCTCCCTCTTTAATGTACTTTTGGCACCAGGTAAAGCATGCCGATCCTCACCATCTTCTGAAGCTTTGCATTTTTCTGTTGCCATGGTATGTTATTTTTAAAACAATTGCATGAAATTGAGATCACAGAATAGTCGAGTTGGAAGGGGCCTAGATGGCCATCAAGCCCAATTCCCTGCTCAGTGCAGGATTGTTGCAACATTTCTCATAATACATGCATTCTATATGCAAGATTGCCTAATGTACATGTTTTTCCAACATTTTCCCTAATGTAACAGCCCGCTTATTTCCCCTGATGGAAACATTTTTGGCTGAAATAAGTTCGGAGCTCCTGGAAACTGCAAAGTTGGAAAGGTGTCCGGGTTTTAGGTTGACATCATGGTGTGCAAATTCAAAACTAGGTCGCATTTGTATTAAGATATAAAATGAATAAATTTCTCCCTGACTCCTGCATTTACTCATCAGTCACCTTGTGTCTTAAAAAGGATTGTCGAGAGGAAGAGAGGCTGTTGGACGTATACTCTGTTCGTATATGAAGTCCAACAGGCCTGGAGAGTTCAATGCACAAAATACTTTCCCACAGCTGATTCGTGCATTGGAAAGTTAGTAGTTAGAGGAAGTGGAATTTCAGGAAATCCTTTCCACCATTCCTTAGTTTACTTTTTAGATTGTGATCAACACATCTGAGAAAATTTGCTGGGCAGAAGGTAGATCTTCAGATTGTTTTTGACTTCAACTCTTAGAAGCCTCCATGAGAAGAGCCAGTGGCCAGGATGAATTAATTTGAAGCCCCAAAGATACAGAGTCCTATTTTTGTCCCCCTCCCCACCCTCAAGTAGTCCCAGAGACTTGCATTCAGTGTAACTCAGAAGAATTTGGCCTTCGTGAATGTTTGTGATGGCATTTGAACACCGCTTGTTTGCCACTACAACGCCTGACAGAGCTGAGGTTCCTCCCTTGCTACCTCTGGCTCCCCAAGTCAAAGTGGGCTTTAAAAAATTAACAATACAAAAATCACCTAATGTTTTCCTTGTTGCAACCATGCATCATAAAGCATTCCAGACAAGCCGAGATCTTTCATCTGCATACGCTGCCTGCAACAGTGTGAAACTCATTTTTTAATTGCTCTGATTTAGGGGCAAAGACTTGCCCATATGTCTTGGTCTTTCAACACGCAACCTTGCACTTTAGGTGAAAGATTGCCCTGGAAAATAAACAGGACATTAGCTTGTTCTACAAATATGCCGATAAGCACTGCATAAAATACAGCCCTGTTTTTAAACTGTGTCTGTTTTCAAAAGCTTATCACAGTCCATCCCAACCTGCCTGTAAAAGTTCCAACTCATTTCTCCGTGATGTCACTGTTGTTGTTCCATTGCCCTTGGGATTCCTTCCTCCACCCCATTGCTAGAATCCCACCTCATGTTTTTGAGGACTGGGAAATTTCATAACCAGAAGCAGAAGAATGGCCAAACACATCTATTTCTGGGCTGTTCACCTTGGCACATTACCATAATTCCATCCCGTTTGCCTTTTGTGTGTAAGTTTTGCTTTTGTTTTACCTTTCTTGGCTGTCCCTGCTGTGCTTACCTGGTAATAGTGAGCAGAGGCAACAGGACTTTGAGCAGTGCTCTGAGTACCACTGAGTGGTAGGGTGGCCAGGCATTCTACTTCTCAGTGGGCAGTCCTCTTTCTAAGGAAGTATCAGTGGACAGCACCCCATTTGAAGGTGCCTTGTGCCTGAAGGGTTAACTAATTCAAATTACATTTATAAAGAAATATAAGAAGGGAGTGCATCAGGGGGCTTTGAAGATGCTCTCAAGAAGTTGGCAGTTTGTCAACAGTCTGAGGAGGTGTCCTGATCATGTGGCCACAGTCCTTTTTATTCTGGTGGGACGCACCGTGCTCCTATCTAAATGATAGTCATCATTTCGGTCTTTGCATCTAGACATCTGCATCAGGATATGCACTTTTGGTGCAACCGCATGCCCTTCCTTCCTTCCTTCCTTCCTTCCTTCCTTCCTTCCTTCCTTCCTTCCTTCTTTTCGGGGGAGGCTGGCATGTCCTCCTTTCCTATCATGATGCATCACTGACCACCCTGCCAGGAGATTGGATCTGGCCCTGATGGAGCGACACTCTGGGGCATTGTGGGATATTTTAAATGGCACTTGTATCCCACTGGCTGGCACTGGGCAAAATACAGGGCTTGGAATTTTGTTAAAGCAGAGATGCTTGGCACTGTGGGACCAGTCTTGGACATGGGGGTAAGAATTTTAGTGACAGCCACCTGATTGGCTTCAGGCCTGGTTTTGGCCTGAACAATCTTTGCACAATCTAAGAAGGCTTAGTCTGGTGAAGTGTGCATTGATCTGCTCACCATTCTTTGCTGTTCTATAGACCCCCAGTGTGTCCATCAACACCAGGCAGTCGTTTCCCATCCTTGTAAAACGTGCTGCAAAATTCACCTCTTTACTGTGTCTTTTGGGTAATTCATTATTGCCTGTTCCCTGGCTGATTGTTACTCTGCTTCCCTCCACCTCCTCCCGAGTTTTACCACCCTTGTCACAAGTGATCATTGCGCTTCAAAAGCACACTATTCAGTTCTTGTTTTGAGAGCCATTCCCCACGTATTTGTGCCTTTTCTTTTTGTGTATACCCTTGCACTTTTTTTCCTGTGGCTCGGTTATTTTAATTACGCACTTTTCATTTTAATTACGCACTCTTTTATTACGGTGCTTGCTAATTGTTCAATTATCCCTCTGTTCCTACAATGTTTTGTCAATGTGCAGCAGCCTCAAAGTGCCAGGGAAAAGCTCCCCCATTTCTCCCCACTCGAAAAGGCCCGCAGACCCCGAGATGTTCCACTGTGTTCTTTTCATGCATTTTTGCAAAAAGGCTAGCTTGCTGTACATTGTCAGAGGTAATTTCACCACTTACCAAAAGTTTTCCAATGGCCATATGGAGAAAGTTGGCTTTAGCAAGAATAAGCAAAATTAATGGATGTCGAGAACTCAAATGTCAGAAGCCAAATAGCTGGTGCAGTAATCCAGACGTGGTGGCAAGAAGGAATGAAAGCAGGAAAGGAGAGAGAAACCAAATGAGGACGTGCATAACCATGCTCAATGCCAGTTTTAGGCTAATTTTGATCAGAAGTACTCTTTGCCCACAGGACCGCCTTAGAAACATCCAACTTAATGAAGGAATTAGATGCTGAGGATTCTTAGGGACAGTGAGTGCAGAAATAGGTCAGGAGCCCTTAGTGGAAGGAAGCAATGGCGTTTTGGCAAATGGTTGTGCCAACCAGCCAAGGGACAGGCACCCCCCTCCCCACTCCACCACCATTCAGTTGCATCCATTTTACAGCTTTCTTTCGAAAGGTAAGTCACCTGAAGGGGTAGCAGAAAATGCAAAGGTCGGCATGCTACTGCCCAGGTAGGTGTACACCAGGTATTTCTCCACCTGCCTCATAATTTAAAGGTTCCATTTGTAAATCCATTAGGGCTATTAATTTGGAAGAGATGTGCATGGAGGTTGTCTGGGAACTGCTCTTGTATAAAGGCAATGAAACATGTAATAAATCCATCTGGATAGGCAAGAAGCAGGTGTCTATCCCTTTTACTTTGCTTGGTGGGAAAATGAGTGTGTGCGTGCGTGCGTGCGTGCATGCTATACATCACCTTAGGTGGTGTGTATCTTAGGCATCACCTTAATTTTGACTTTCCTGGACTCTTTACATATCACTTGCATGAAGGAATGTGTGTGTGTGTGTGTGAGAGAGAGAGAGAGAGAGGGAGAGAGACAGAGACAAAGAGAGAGAGATTGAGAGATTTAATTAGTAATCACAATTTGAAATCCTTCATGAATTTCCTCTGATAAACACACACACACGCACAGAGTATCCTGCCTTTTTTCCTTTCAAGAAACCCAAGCTGGCTTACATAATTCTCCTCCTCTCAATCTTAGCCTCACAACAACAACCCTGTGAAGACTGACAGGTTGGACTGACAGTCTGTTACTGGCCCAAAGTGAGCTTCATGCCAAAGATATTCACATCCCACCTTTCTTCCTACAAGGAACCCAAATCAGCTTAAATGGTCCTCCTCCTCTCCATTTTATCCTTACAACAACCCTGTGAGGAAGGCTGGGGTGAGAGTCAGTGATTGGCCCAAAGTCACCCAGTTGGCTCCATGGCCTAGTGGGGGCTAGAACTTGCTTTTCCATGTTCCAGTGTGGCACATGAATCAGAGCTCTCTTTATGGTCTTCTTTTTATTCCGTAATGCTTTTTATTATCGTAACCTAATATTGTTTGCTCTCCCCTGTTCAAGTCCTTTCTGTGCACGCGGGCTCTGTATTTTTAGTCTGAAAAGAGAGTGTGTCTGGAATTGTCAGAGGCAGAATGAAGAAGCCAGGATACCGAAATTTCCCCATTGCTCGCTCGCGCTCTCCCCCCTCCCTCCCTGTCTTTTACAGTAATTTGATGCTGGCTGAACACAGTAGTCAACCTTTTTTCCCTACTCCTGCTTGCAGGATAGAACAGCAGGGACAAAAAACCTTATGCTTCAGTTCAGAAATAGCACACATTAGCGCGAGAAACCTGTGTGACATTGCAGGAACGTTCAGGCAGAGGCTGTTTCAAGTTTTTCTGATTGTTGGGGACTGTTACATGGAGAGGGAAACCATATTGTCTCCCTATGAAATTTCATAGGAGATAAGTACCGGGGATGTCTTCCAACACCATTCCTTAACACAGCTCTGCCAAAAATTAAAGGAACAAAAAAGGCAGCCGAGCCATACTTGGCGCAGGAGCTGAACTACACTTTAGACTGGGAAAGATTAGCTTAGACACCATCTCTCATCAGCCCCAACTACCGTGGATAATGACCAGAGTGATGGGAGCTGTAGTACTGCAGGGGTGGTCTCCAGCTACTATAGTCCAAAGCATCTGGGAGGTATCAAGTTGGCTGCCCCTTGTCTGGACAACGCTTTGAAAATTGTCCCAGTGATCTGCCTTGGGATGGAGTGGATTCCTTTATGAGCCTTCCTCACTGTGGGGGCCTTAAAATGTTCTTGGCTACAACTTCCAGCATCTGCAAACATTGGTCATGTGGGATGGGGATGATGTAAGTTGTAGTCCCAAGCATCAGGACCTGGGAAAGGGTTCAGGTGGAATGGCCTGGGACTTGATCCTATGCTGGTCTGAGCACTCCTCAGCCAACCATCTGGCAATGCGGGGAGGTGTGGGACCTTTCCCTGCACCCCTCATCACACTTATCAGTGGCAGCACATGGAGGCGCGATCCTTAGACTGACAGATTGAGTCTAGGCGGCCACAGGGACGTTTGGTGCTATGGCTCTGACCTTGGGAGTTTGGAGAGCCTGGCCTCTGCTTACACTGCTGGCACAGAAAAGCTGGGCTGGCTGGGTCTCTGAGCATGCAAGAGCGACCTGACAGATGGAGGCTGGTGGGTGTTTTGGCCAGAGGAGGAGGCAGGTGCCATCAGCACGTGGAGTGTCTTGTATATGCCTCGGCCTCTCCAGGCAAAACGCAACACTGGCCATATAAGTATTTACAGGGCAGGAGAAGCATGGAGGCAACCTTCACCGCCGTGCCCTCAACCATCCATAGGATGCCATAGATTTTCCTACTCTGTTTCTAAAGATTGCTATTTTTTAATGTCAGAGTTGTGTCCATTTATCCTCTTGCATGGAGGGTGATATGTTTGTCTTGCGCAGAGAGAAGAAGAGCACTTTGGGCAAGTGACTCCATATATCATGTGGGAAGACGAGGAGCATCAGCGTGATGGAGGGGACAGCTGATGCTGTTAGGTGTTGGGACAGATGCAACAAATCTTGTGTCATGAAAACCCTGTTTGTTTTCCAGGTGTCACAATATTTTTGGTATGCTTTATATGATGTTCTCTTCTCTTTGCAAAATTGATTCCTCCATCCATGACTGAACAAGTGGAAGGTAAATGGCAGCAGGGGTGGGGAATGACTGCAGGTAAGTCAGTGCTAAAAATAAGTGCTAATTAACCAATTGTTCTTATTAATTATGTCTTTAATACTTTCAGGATCTCAAAATTTTTGTGTCAATAATCTTTTGTTTCTGTGAAGTAGCTGTCAGATTAGTTAATAAATTCTATGTTCTTTTTTTCTCTGTAAACCACCCAGTACATATTTTGTTTCCTTAAAATATAATGATTCAAATGCCTGAGAAAATGACTGGGCCCATACCATACAATAAGCCATAAGTCTTATAAACCAAGCGTGGCTTATTGTGCTGCCCAAAATCCAGCTGGAGTGGTTAAGAAACCATGTTGAAGGGTTCAGAGAGCATAGCAACCCTCATGGCCCTTATGGTCCACAGTGGCTTATCATGTTCTGTGAACCAAGAAATTCTGTGTAGGAAACAGGAAGATGCTGCCATGCTAATTTCAGTATCTGTCAAAGTGATCCTTGGGGGTCTCCTCGTGCCTTAGAGGCCACGGGGTGCTTGATACACAATGTTGCAAGACAGAGGTGGAGCTCCAAGCCCAGAGAAGACCCACCCAGCGCTGGCTCCGGGGTCTGGAGAGCCCGTGGACAGGATGCCTTCCCTGGGCCCACTCCCCAGTGAGTCTGCTTCTCACCGTCCTGGTCACGTCCTGATTCTGCTCCTCATTCTCTTTCTTAGTACTGCTTGCTTGGCAGGCAAGACACTGTGGCTGAGTTCACACAACATAGCAAACTCTCTGTGCATGATTTGCATAGTGCATGATTTTTTACCCAGACTGGTTGGTCAGATGATCATGTGGTTGCCCGGACAGTGCATTTTCTATGCTTTCCATGTCATCCTCCTGCCTTTGCATTCTGGCAGCCCCCACGAGTGAAATCTCATCCTTTCCCCATTTTTGCCTATGGACTGCAGCAGTCTCCTCCCGATGGGTATGCTGAACTCCTTAGGTGGGCTCTGCCTTTGTCCTCCTGAGTTTATCGGCACATCTGCAGCGCTTCCCAGCCACTCCATCCCACACAGAGATTTCTATTCAATGAATATAAATGGCTTTGCTATGATTCCTCCTCCTCCCTCCATGTATTTGCATGCTCTCCCTCTCTGTTTCCAAAAGTAAAATGGACACATTGCTTGGCCAATGAGAATAAACCGAGCAGTGATGCATCTCTTGCTAGGGTCCTGAAGTCAGTAGAGACAGAAGGCTAGAAGTGGCTGCTTTCGTGGTCACTCTTTCCAGGGGTCTCTATGGTGTTTTCATACCAACAATGGTAAAATGATGATCTTGGGTCTGAGCAACTGAAGAAGCCACGGTGAAGCTTGGAAACTGTAGAGCAGACTGATGTTTCTCTCCCTGGTCTCAGAAAACCAGTCCTGCCATGAAGATTTTGCTATGGCTTTTTGTGTAGTGCAAACCACCCTGTTTCTCCTTCTCGCCTCCATTGTCTGGGATAAAGCAAATGGCGGAAGAACAAGCAGGTTGCAGTGGGGCAGATGAAGAGCAGGTGCCCTACCATCTGTTTCTACCCCAGTGCTGGCCCTGCTTGCATCTCCACTGCACCCATCCTAGTTGCAACACAAAGCCCTGTAGTCACTTCTTCCCTGAGGACTGAGACCCAGCCTCAGGAAAGGGGTGAGGGTGGCCTGAGAGGGTATGTCAGTGAATGAGTGAGGGAGGTAAAGCACCCCGATTCCACCGGCTTGGCAGCTCGTGTCTGTGGCTCCAGAAAGGTAGGCCAGTTAGATGGACTCAGGTCTGTGCAGCGTTTTAGGATGGGCTGAGAGGCCTCTCTCCTGTGGTTGTATGACTGTGCTCGTAATTTATTAGCACACATTCTCTGCAGCCTGGGTGGTCCTGTTTGGCCAACATAATCACTGCCAAGTATTGGCTAACAATGGTGTACAATAGGCAGATCTGGCTGATCTGGTGTCAGCTGATTGGAACTGAAGCAAGTTACATACAGCAGAAACTGTGGACGTTTCAAGGATCAGGCCTGGATGCTTCCACTTTTGAGTAAATCTGTAGCCCTATCACACCATCAGATCTGTGAATAGCAAATTATTCTATTAATTTCTTATTCCTGATGAGTAGTAAATTAGTCTAATAACATTTACTGTTCTATTCATTGATTGTCAAGGGAATATTGGGGGGGGGGTAGCTTTTAAGTCTTTCCTTCTGTAAATGTTAAAGTAGTCTGAAGTTATGATTTTTTTACTCTAATTGCTCCTGAAGATCTCCTACTTCCTGGCACACATAATCCATCCTAGCCTCTCCAAATACTTCTTTCTGATTTACTCTTTTGAGCCTCTTTGGCACCCTCCCCTGCCTTGTAAGAGTGCTTTATAATACTCTAATCCAAGGGTTGATTGAAAATTAGTGTTGAAGTTGCAAAGCTGGGGAAACCATCCTCATAAACATAGGATAAACTGCAATGATAGCCTACCAAGGAGGCCAATCCACTTGTGCAGCCTGTGGCAGGGGTGCAGGAAATGGGTCTGCATTTATTTTGAGGATTTGGGTTCAGGTTCTCAGAGGTAATCTGCTGGGGACCCCTACCTTGCAGAAGGTGAGGTTGGAGTTGCAGTGAGCCAAGCTAGAGACAAATTTGTTGGAGATTTGCAACATTTTAGGATTCTGTGACTGCTGGTTGTTCTGGATTTCTCAGTGGCTTTTGTGTTGATGCCACCAAATGTGGTATCTGTAGAAAGCGAAGCTGACTGCCACTCTTGGTGGGCATCCCAGGGTCATCATGACTGGGATTCCAAAGAAGGAGGAGGAGGAAAACTGAAAGAAGTAGGAGTGGGAGTTCTGGGAACCCAGGGAGAGGCTCAGGTCTTTGAACCACCCTCAAGGTTCCTGCCCACAGTCCATAGACTGGCAAGGAGAGAAGGAACATCTTGGAAGGAATGGGAGGGGCTGAAGAAGAGGAGGAGCGAGAGCTCTTGCCTTGCTCAGACCTGACCCCATGACAAGGTCTCAGGAGCTATAAGCTGCTCAGCTAGAGGTCTCGCTGCAGGGCCATTCACTAGTTACTGAAAGGGAAGGAATTTGGGAGACCTCCCTGTTTGGGTTTATCACTCTTCACATCAAGAGAGGCTTATCTTCCAGATGACTAGAGTGCTTTTAGAGTTGCTTTGTGAAGTGCCAATAAGGATCTGCATTGCAAAGAAACGCTGGTGTTTTGGAGCCTGAGGGAAAGAAGGGGAAGACTGAGCTCACAACAATATCTTTCTGGATAGACTCTTTGGTTGGAGATTGGTAAGGACAGCTCTTCCCAGACTATGGGGGGAACATCATTGTAGAAAGCATATTTTCTACCATCTTGTCACCCACAGAGCTAACATATGCTGACAATTCTCTGCTCAAGGGGTAGAATGCTGTAGTGGGAATAGAAGCTGATCAGGGCATGAAAATCTGATTGGTTTCCTTCACTTGGCCCTTTGGGGTCCTTTCTTTCTGTGCTGATGCTGCCTTGATCTGATCGGAGTTGAGTCAACTCACAGATTCTGTTTTTCAAACGGGCCATCATTTGTGTCCTTTTTTTCAAGCTGGGGAAATTTGTGCCACATTCAGGTCTCTGTCCACAATTTCCACACAAAATGGCCCAGATGTTGCACAGATTTGAAATTAATTTCAGCGAATTCCAGGCGAGGAGGAGGCTTGCATGCTTATGTTACAACAAGAATATAAACAATGACTTGAATCTAATGTCTCGGCCCACTTTGTGCAATTTATACAAGTTGCGTGGAGATCATGCAATTCTTGGCTTCAAGTTTGCACAAATATTTTGAGTGGTTTTGTGAAATCCTCGGCCTGCTTTTGGTAGCTGCGCTGCAAGTGGACTTCAAATGTACTGAACGTTAAGCTCAAACAGAATGCGTTCCCAGTGTAGGGCCTCCCTAGTGGTAAGGCAAGAAAGTTTAAGATGGAATCTTCACCTGTAGCAGCTTGGATGGCGGCGAAGAGCCCTGTCTTGCTTCCCAGCCAGAAACCGGCTCTTTAAAGTCTCTTCACTCCGCTGTCTCTCCCTCTTCCCCCAGTGAGCTGCCTTTGCATGGGAAAGCTGTTGCAGGTGACCTGCAGCCCTTGCCTGACAGCCCTTGCTCCAGCAGCCTTGGTCTGTCACATCATTAGCTCACGTTGCAAAGCAGCACCGCTGCTGCAGAGAAGGCTGGGCTCTCTCAGTGGTGGGGCACCATAATTTAGGACAGGCTAGCGCTGGGTATGGAGAGCCTGGTGTTTGCATGGCAACAGGCACAGGCAGAACCATGGAATGTGGCCTGAATTCCACAGCACATTTAGTCCTTTTGTTTTGTGATTAGAAATTAATACTGTTAGTCCAGAGGCTACTGAAGAGCAGTATATTTTCAGGCATTGCATTCCCTTTTATTCTTTTCCAGGTACTCACAGGGTTGTGGGCAGCCAGTAGAATATATGAGCAACTGCACTGGGGTCACTAATGCACACTCAGGGGCAGTTCTACATCATGATGAACTGTAATAAAAGTGAAGCTCCCATTCTTAATAGGAAGCAACCCTGGCAGAGGCCATACATTTCTCTGCAGGTCCCAGATAATGAGGCCTGCTTGCTCTGAATCTTCTTGGAGATCTGTCTGGCCCCTCAAAATGTGAGGCACTCACCAGCAGAGAGAAAACATGTCCCCCGTGAAGAGCCTCCCCATCCAGTCGTGCTGGTTCTGGATTTCCGAGGGCCTCGGGCAGGACACCCTCCACAGCCCTATCCCTTAGGAAATCTGATGCCTCACCCACACTGATGTCTGTGCTGCTATGGCTTTGCACATGTTGCAGCATCACTGCTCCCCCAGGCTGCCTGAGAGGTCGAGATCCAGTGAGCAAGAAGCCAGGGGCACTGACTGCGGCATCTTCTCCTTGCCCCATGGTTCTCCGGGGAAGAGAAAGGGCAGGTGTGTGGGCAGACTGCCACGGGAAGAGGACTAGCAGATCCAGGGGGTGCTTGTCAGTGGGCCCCTGCTGAGGCTGGGCCCCCAGCTGGAGCCCAGCCATGCCTGCCATCCAGCTTGATATAAACTATGAGAACATGGCCAAGAGTTGCTGCAGGTCGGGGGTTAACTCCCAGTCTTGGGCAAAGCACCCAGACATCTCCTTGGAGACCCAGCTCCACCTGTCCTAAGGCACCAGTAGCTAGCAATACCCATGTGCCTTAACTCCTCGTAAAGTTACCGATTGCAAGTATTGCACAGTTGCATGAAAAGCAGACCAGAGCTGGTTTGTGAATTAGGCTATCTATAGATGAATAAATATAGTTACTCCTCTGCTACAAATTAACTAGGGGAAGATTTAAAGCCTATTTTCATATTTGGTATTTAAATATGTCAACCATTGCAGAGGAAAATGCAGAGGAGATGAGTATCTTGACATCAGTTAATCAGAGTGCTTTGTTATCTGGGACTTGCAGGCTAGCAAAATTAAATGATAGCTTTCACTTTAAAGATGCTTTATGGATGCAAACACACATGGAAATTGGGCTGGAGATGATTAGCTCTGATTCAAAATACCTTTGTTGGTTTAGTTGCTGCTTTTGCCCCTTGCTTCCAGGACTCTGGACTGAAGCCCTGTGCAGAAGCTGAGCAGGTCTCGGCTGGGTCAGTGCGCGTCTGGAAACTCTGTGTCCCGAGATAGGCAGGATATAACTGCATGGAAGAATAAAATACTGGCACTCCCCATGATGGGAAACATCAGATAGTGACAATCCCTTGTACTGGGAGGTGACAGGGCGAGCACTGCTCCTCCTTTGGAATATGACAGCCTGTGCTCCCATATCACCAGCTGTTCAAGCCATCAAAGAGCCCCTGCCTCTTGGAAATACAGCTCAAATAGCCCCTGCCCAGTCCTATAGAGCCAGTGTAGACCTTGAAGTATAGCTTCAATGTTCTCTCGAGGACTGATGCTTTTGGGACCATAGTGTGTTTTTTCCTTTTCTTTACCAGCTGAAGATTATGAGTCATTCTCAAGGGCAGGCCCATTTCCAGTGCCTTGCAGTAGCCTAGCATTGTTTTGTTTGTTTCTTAAAAAAAAAATCACATTGGCACTTGCTAGAGCGAATGTAGACATCAAAATGCTAATTGAGGAAAACTGACAGGAATTCAAATTCATTTTCATTTGTCACTTTTATCCCCTCCCGCTGCTCTTAATTATAGCTCTCTGCCCTGCACAGGTTAAAACTGCCTGATGCTTTCAGAACTGGCAATCATCTGACTGCCATCTCGTCAGATTTTCCTGGCTTCTCTCTTTCAAATGGATCAATCCACTGCCAATGCACAATGTTTTCATTTCCCTCTTTTGTTCACTTCCCTTATTTGCTGCAATTATAATTATACCCCCCAAGTTTGCATGAAAGGGGATAGGAGTGATTTCATGGAAAAGACATAACTGGTGATTGAGATTACCCCTTTTGGTCTTCTTTCATGAGGGGGAAAAAGATTTTCCCCGATGCTATACAAGTCCATCGCTTAATGCTAGGCCCTGTTGGCTAACCATCAAAGGAACCAGGGTAAGCAGGTCAGGGAAGAATAACGAGTGCTTTTTATTTGGTTGATTTTATGAATTTCTCTCTCCCTCTCCAGCTAATAAAATTCTATCTGCATAGAAGAATCAGAGCCCTCATTCAAAAGCATGTAGGGGGACAATGGACTGGCAGTGCGTTCTCCTGTCCTCCTCACTTTCACATCCTGCTATGTAAAGGGGATCTTTTGTTCTGTAAACACTCATTAAGTCCCATTAGTATCCATATTCAGGCTCTAGGCAAAATGTTCATACAGTTGTTAAGGGAGATGAAAGGCAATAAGAAAGAACAATAAACAATCAGTGCACAATATTATTAGGGAGATCCATGCACCATGCAGCAAGATGAAATCCAAAAGATCTTAACATGGGGCGGGGGGGGGGGAGAGCGAGAGAGAGAGAATGGGTATTCCATTAGCACATGCAACATTTCACTGTTCTGGAATAGTGTCAGCTGGCATGACAAGTTTTCTAGAGAAGCTACATTCATCATGCTGCTGGTGTATCATTAGATAAGAATGTATGGAAATTTTGCTTATGTGCACAAATCTTACAAACACACCTTTTACACAACTGGAAAAGGGGCATGAGCAGCAGTGCAAGTTGTCTAAAATGGTTTGCAAATTCCGGAGCAGGTGCTTGCATTCAAAAAAAATGTGATCTTAACTCTAGGGGGTTCCATGCTCATTTGGTCGCACTCTTTTGAAAATATACATTGATTTTTCCCCTTTGAACAAAACCAAAAAGTGACGATTGAACATGCAAAATGAGGAGACTCGAGTGTCCAGTGTTGTTTGGAGCATCAATGTTCACCCATCCCATAAGAGGTGCCCTATATTAGTTTGACATCAATAGCATAGGTGGACTGAGAGCAAGCTAGATATTGCCTACACACACTCACACACAGATGAGATGAACATAGATTAATTTTTGCAAAAGAATTTCAGCTCTGAACAAGAGCCGTTATAATTCAGTGGTAAAAGCCGGCTAATCCCCCAAAGCTTCCTATCTGCTATTTGTGCAATGCTAATGTCTAATTCAGCCTAATTTTGTATTGAACTCCTATGACCCAGTTGGACTAAACAGTCCGAAAGATGCCTCTTGTTCCTTCAGAAAGCATCATGCAACCAAATGCTTCAGCGGCAGCTGAAAAAAATAACAAAAGCCAAAGTCTGAAGGATTAGATGTGGCAAAAGCTTATTAACAAGGTAATAAAATGGAAACGATCCCTTCTGGCTTTCTCGTTGTGCGGTGTCTGCTTTACATTCTCACAGCTTCTGTCCTCTCTTTGGCAGTTGTCTCCTTTGTTGTATTCTTGCAATGAGAAAAAATATCAAAACATTAATTTAAGCTGTCACAATGCAGAGGGCTGACAGTCACATAAAGAATTATCATTATGGCTGAGAACTGAGACAAGTTAAGAGATGGAGAAATAAAGTGACTTGCTAAACAGGATCCAACTTTCTAAAAAATCTAGGGTATTGCCATGACAATTTCAGTAAATAGAATTTTAAAAAAGGAGAAAAAGCGCATTCCCACTTTCTGATTCATGTTGACTTGGTCTATTGTCAGAATGAAAGAAAATGGGAGCAGAAGAGAGAAATCTTCATTTTAGTTGACTTATTTAGATTTTTAAGACAGCAAACAGTACAAACTCCAGTTGACGGTTGGAATATGCACAACGACTCTATAGGCACACAAACTCTTCTGAGTGACTCCCTCCCAGAATGTGCATCCTTCTGCCTCTTTGTGGAATCTTTTAACTCCAACGAGTTCAGAAATCACTTTGCTTATTTCTTATAAACATTTCTGAGCAGGAAATGGGTGCACGCCAACAATTTTCCTTCTATTTTTCTCCTCAAAAAACCCACACCTTCCTTCCTTCCTCTTTTTCTATTTTGGAACCAATGCATCAAATGAGGAAGCAGTTGGATGGGTTTCTGTGGATATTTTCCAAGATGGGGCAGGCAAGTTTTTGAGCTGTGGCTATCTTTGGCAATTTGAGGTGTTGTCCTGAGCACCATCTCAAAAGGACTGTCTTGGGGGATGAGAGGCAGGCATCCTTCCTTCATCCTTCCTTTATTTTTCTTGGTGGTAGAACTTGTGCAGAGGGAACTGCCACCACCCCTCTTCATTGCTTACGAAAGTCTCTGGGCCCATCGATGTGCCAGAGGCATTCCAGGAGAATGGAAATGGTTGTGGTTAGAGGCCCTCCCTTTGCTCTGAAGGGATCCCAGCTGCAGTAAGAACATTAGTGAATTTAAAAAGTGGGAGGGCAGGGCAGGTCTAAAGGGTGCAAGAGTTACTTCACTCCCCACTCCCACATGGGAATCCCTCCACATGGTGTATTCCCATCAGGATCACTGCTTAGCCAAGGTGCTGGCAACGTGCAACCCAAGAACAAAACCAGTGAGATTCATTAGACAGAAAGGAAGTCAAGAAATTATAGAAATAAAAGTTGGATGGAAAGTAAGATCAAGCCCTCCTCTGCCAACTGTGATGCCCAACGATGTGCTTTTCCTTTCCCCACCAACCTTGGGTTCCAATAATCAGATCACACCAACAGAGTGGAGTGTAAAGGAACTGCAAATGAATGTTTTTCCTTCAAGAAAATTAGGGAAGTCATCCTAGCATGTAAGGGGAAAAAAACCTTACAGAAGGGCTGAAGAAATTATTAATTGATGCAAATATTACCAGGTGCAGCACTAGACACTTAACTGTGACAATTATACATGCAATTTTTATCATCTCTAAGCGGCTGATGATTTTTGCTGAGAAAATAGGTTCACACATTTTCTATAGCCATTTATGTGGAAAGAAGAAAAACGCAAGCATACCTAATCTCCGAATAGGCCTTCACTCTTGATAGGCAATAGAAGTTACTGGTGGGATACTTCGGGTTAACTGATCCTTGAAATGCCGGCCCATGATTGGATGACGGCTGCAGTCCAGGATGGACTTATAGGAATTTACGTCTGATTTCTGACATGTTTCCAACTTCAAATCCTATTTCTGTGCACATTTATTTTCACATACCACTTTCCCCAATGCATGCATTTTCTCTCCAACGCTCCCTAATATATGCAACAGCTTAAACCGTTCATTTATTGTTACATTGACAGCCCACCATTTTTAATTCAGGTAACTCAAGGTGGCCTAAACGGTCCTCTTGCTCTCTATTTTATGTTCAGAAGAACCCTATGAGGTAGTTTAGGTTGAGTATCAGTGAGGAGTGCAGTCCAGGTCTCCCAAATCTGAGTCCAGCCCCCACATCACACTGGTTCTCTGTGTGCAAAAGTCCCCAGTAAGCATGTTTCATATGATTTTGAGCTGAGCATAATATTGCGGCAGCTGGAGGTGTGCTCAGCATGAAGAATTCCTGCTTTTTGATCTGCAGAGTAGTTCAGAAAATGCAGATTTGCTCAGTTCACTAATACATGCAGGCCATGCCAATTTCTCTCTTATTCCACCTCAGAACTAAGTTCTGAATTACCTTCCATTCATGGTCTGGTGGGTTGACGTTTGATAACGTGATGGTAAAAGCAGTCGTTTATCCTAGGACCAGGCTGCTACTGGGAGCAACGAGAAATGAAATGAAACGAAACGAAACAATAAAATAAAATAAAATAAAATAAAATGTGTAATCCAAGTTACCTGCTTTAGGTTTATTCCATGAAAACTATGGGAGACCACAGTGGATATACATTTTCCCTGGTGGCACTCATACGATATGGAACACATTTGCCAGCCCCTTTTGGGAAAAGCCACACGATTAACATTCAGATTCTTGGTTAAACATTTTTCATTTATGCTGCTTATGGTGAGGTCTCATGATCTTGGAGGGGGTCACAAATGGGGAGAGTAACAGGATTATCCCCAGGAGCATAGCTTGTTGTGTCTTGCAAACCCAGCCAGGGTGGCTTGTTGTCACCCAGATAAAGCCACGCAGAGCATGGCAGTGGTCCTTGTATTCCGACGCCTGCTGCCTGATACGCTTTTACACATTCCTGTAGAGGGTTTTGTTCTTTGTCACTACTAAGCCACCCCTAACATCTGTATGGATGATTCACCTCTTTCGAATATGTGATAAACCTTCTGCGAGTCAGGTTCTTGGAACAAAACACAGAGAGAACAGGTGAGCAATGAAAATGCAGTGCCCACAATACAGCAGTCTGAGCATCCTGATCCCCAGTGAGGTGGATGCAGAAGTGATTTGCAGCAGGCCTTCATCTGCCTCCCACCTTTGCCCTCCATCTGCTTTCCATAAAGATCCAGCTGAAGCCATTGTCCTGCTGGTGAAGAAGCATCACGTGCTCTAACATCAAGCTGCACAGTATCCTGGGCCAGTCAAGTTATTTAGGATGAAAATCCTAAACATGCTTCTTCCATCCCTAGTACTAACAGTGTGATACTTACGTACAAACAGTGCAGTTGTGTGTATGCATAGCCAGATGCATGCCCCGTGTCGGGCCAGACCTGTAATTTGATGCCCTGGGTCCAGTCTCTGTAAACGCACTGTCCGTGATAGTTCATAATGTGTGTGTGTCTCAGTAAACACCTTCTTAATGTCTGAGTCATGGATTTCTCCTCTTCTCCTGTGTAGAGCATCATGCCCACTGATGGTACAGCAACAGCAACAAATATTGGATCCGGCATTGTGATAATCTTGCCCTTCAAATGTTCTTTGATTAATCCAGCTTGTAATTTTTGTAAACACAACACAAACATTTCCATTGCAGATTAATGTGGTGTTCTGAGCTAATTGCTGCTCAGATTTTAAGTTCCTGATTAGCAGCAGCATGGTGGTGGGGAATGTTCTCCCCCCTGTTCCTTTGAAAGTTAATTCATGCAAGGCCTTTTGCTCTAGGCTTCTGAATGAAAGCTTTCAAAAATCCCATTAAAGTGGATTGTATCCCACTGACCAGGGTTCATGCCAGGGCAAACCTTCAGATACCCACTTCCATAGAAGACACGATTCCTCCATTCTATTTCCTAAAGCAGAAATGAAATTACCTTCCATTCATGGTCTGGTGGGCTGACGTTTGATAACGTGATGGTAAAAGCAGTCGTTTATCCTAGGACCAGGCTGCTACTGGGAGCAACGAGAAATGAAATGAAATGAAATAAAATAAAATAAAATGTGTAATCCAATTCTTTTTAAAATGGAAAACTGCCATTTCAAATAAGGCCCATCTTCAGAGAAGGGAAGATTTAACCAAGACTTGCATAAATGGTCCTGAATGGCGTTTGAAGCCCTTACATCCTGCCACCATGAACTGTGCAGGTGCATGAAGCTTTGGATGTGCAGTGAGGGCATTTTGGAAGTGGCTGCATCTCACATGTCAAAAGTTAAGGAAAGCCTGAGAGAGAGAAGTCTCCTGATGCACATCTTGCATAATTGTGTAGATCTCTAACGCCTCTTCCACACACAGACACACAGACACACACACACACACTCCTGCCACCCAAGGTAAACAATCACAGGGTCCTGTGTTGTGGTGGGGTGCTGTTGTATTTTTAATGAACAAATTAATGACACCTAAAGCGGTGTTTTCACTTTGGAAACAAAAACCCCAGACTGCTGAGAATCCAAAAACCACAAACAAGGAGGCTCTCCGAAGCATCGCTCGGCTAGCAGTAAGACTGAAATCAGACGGCTCATTCCTGAGCAATGCTCCTGGACCCAGCTGGAAGAACTCATCAGTTGCACTGTGAAGCTCCCGTAAATAGTCAATGAAGTTCTCTGTCTTTCTCCACCTCACTCATCATTATTTCACATGGCCTCCTATCCCTGACCTACTCTGTAGTCAAATGATCAAGTTGCAAGAAGGCCTTCCTGAGAGCAAATGCACAAAGAGCGATGCCGGGGTCTTGTGGGATGCTGAGGAGGCAAAGCACGTGTCCAAATAAAGACTGAAATTTTGCAAGTTGTTCTGTTCTTTTCTTATGATGGAGGGAATGGCTGTTTCTTAACTTCACCCCTCCCTCCCCCCCCCATATTTTGCTTCAGGGAAGAGTAGCAAAACCGATTAAAGGCCTCCTCCCCATTAATTTGCAAATGAGAAACAGTGATGCAAGCGGCATATGAAATGGGAACAGAGGAAGGCAGCAAAATGTAGCCTTCCTTATTTCATACTGGAATAAATTGCTCTATAAATGCGAGTTCTATCCTGGTGCTTTCTCTTTTTCTCCCTCTCCCCCACCTTGAATCCAAAGTATTATCAGTCTGCACATCTCACCATTCTAGGATGTTATTTGGGCAAAATTGGTAGGGAAGTACATGGGAATTACAGTAATAAGTTGTTACCAGCTGCTTGGCTAAGAGTGATAACAACAGATAGTTCTTACGTTTAAAGTGTACGTGTGCAAGGGAAATAACTGGTTAGGGTGGCAGTTCTCAGCTCTCTGTTCTTCACATATAGAACTATCTGACGTATTATGCAGAAGGGTGTGTGTGAGTTCATGCTGGCGTGTGTACAGGCATGAAAGAGAAGTCAAATCATCATCGCTGTTCTCAAGGGATAGTAAGGGGATTATACTCTTGCATATATACCTCAGCTGACGATAACTGGAGATTAAATGTCCACTGAAAAGTGCTGCCCTGGAGGGCAGGAAATGCCCAAGTCCTTTCTCTGTGGAGTCTGATCTCTGCCATACTCCTGCAGACATACCTGCCATTGGCAGCTGTTACAAAGGATGAGTATCCACACGCACCTTGTACCTAGCGGTGCAGTGCTGGGCCAGAATGAGAATAGCCAAGTGTGAATCCTTGCCTGGGTGGATTTAACCCAATCAACTTAACCTTCCTCATGGGGTTTTGCGTGGACACGCCTGTGTGCGTTTGTAGTGGGGCTGATCTCCTTGGAGGAAAGTTGGCTTGTCAGTGGGATCCATACATAATACTTCCGAGGTGTAGGTAGCTTGTGCAGCAAGTGGATAAACCATGTTCCATTATCTCAGGAACAGCTGAAAAAGATGGGCAAAGAAAACACATCACATTAGCAGGGGTAATCTGAAGTATGATCAGTCTGCACCACCTGGAAAAGTTTCACTACTGAAGAACATGTAAATACCTACCTGATTGTCATTGCCCTCACTCAACCAGAAAACTCATGGGATACTTTTGTACTGAGAGCCTTGGTGGCAAAGCTGGTCCAGTCTTGAAGCACTTCTATGCTTCAGACAGGTCAGCAAGTTCAGATACCCCTTGGATTATCTTTTTGTTTTCCTTCCTATACTGTGCTGCCATGTTTAACAAGCTAGATATAATCACTGAAGGGGCAAAGAAACCCCTGAACTTCCTTTTCATTCCTGAGAACCAAAGTCCTGTTGTTTTGGAGCCATCTTGAGTCTAGCCTCTGAGTCATTGAATCACCTGGATATGTTGTGTGACTACCCAGGTTAGCTACTCTGGAGCTGGGGGATCAGTTCTTTCTTTTTGCTTGGGCAGTCCTCATGCTTCTGGGTGCCTGCTCTAGCTGCAGATGGCGACTCTAAATTCTTCCCTTCTCAACATTTCCTAGCATAGTTTTCTGTTGTCCTTGTAGCACCTATCCTATATTCCAGGGCCAGAGATCTCTGATAAACCATCTTCCTTCCTTCCTTCCTTCCTTCCTTCCTTCCTTCCTTCCTTCCTT
>NW_025335549.1:8876709-9164792 GCF_004798865.1 Varanus komodoensis | reverse complement strand
CTTCCTTCCTTCCTTCCTTCCTTCCTTCCTTCCTTCCTTCCTTCCTTTATTTTATTCATCTATTATATTTCTATCCCATCCCTTATCTAAGAGAGATCAATTAGCCTGGGATGTTCAAAGGGAAAGTTTTATCCTTGAGTATGTCACTTGCAGTGCCCAAAACCAATTTCATGCATAACACAGCAAAACCTGTGAGGCCCCTACACTCGGTTTGGTGCTTGCAGGGAACTGAGACTGATGTGAGCATTGTTGGCTTTGAATTCAAATATGGCACTGAATCTGCCTTGGTCGCCCTGTACGATGACCTGTGCAGGGAGAGAGACAGGGGGAGTGCGTCCCTGTTAGTTCTCCTGGACCTCTCAGCGGCTTTTGATACCATCGACCATGGTATCCTTCTGGATAGGCTAGCGGGATTGGGAGTTGGAGGCACCACGTGGTGGTGGTTCTGCTCCTATCTCAATGGCCGATTTCAGAAGGTGGTGCTGGGGGACTATGGCTCTGTGCCATGGCAGTTGGAGTTCCGCAGGGGTCCATTTTGTCCCCTTTGCTGTTTAACATCTACATGAAACTGCTGGGAGAGGTCATCAGGAGGTGTGGGCTGCAGAATCATCAGTACGCTGATGATACCCAGCTCTACCTCTCATTTTCTACCAATCCAGGTGAGGCAGTGGCTGTGCTGAACTGGTGCCTGGTCAAGGTAATGGGCTGGATGAGGGCCAATAAACTGAAGCTCAATCCAGACAAGATGGAGGTCCTGTTGTTGGGCGGTTTGGACCTTGGGATGGGGGACTTGGGCCTTGTCCTAAATGGGGTTGCACTCCCTCTGAGGGACAGGGTTGCAAACTTAGGAGTGCTCCTCGACCCTGAGCTGCCTCTGGAAGCCCAGGTGATGGCGGTGGCAAGGAATGCCTTCCTTCAGCTTCGGCTGATCCATCAGCTGTGTCCCTTCCTAGAGAATGACTGCCTGGTGACACTGACACATGTGCTGGTAACTTCCCGATTAGATTTCTGTAACGCGCTGTACGTGGGCCTACCCTTGAAGACGGTCCAGATACTTCAATTGGTGCAGAATAGAGCTGCCAGGTTGCTGACGGGGACTGGGCGTTGTTCTCATATAACCCCAGTTCTCCGTCAGCTCCACTGGCTCCTGATTGAAGTCCGGGCCCGATTCAAGGTGTTGGTTATGACCTATAAAGCCCTAAATGGCTTGGGACCTGGATATCTAAAGGAACGCTTGTTCCCATATATGCCCTCCCGCCCCTTGAGGTCAGCAGCAGATGCCCTTCTCCGGGCGGAGGGGGGCTTTCTCGGCGGTGGCACCCCATTTATGGAACGCACTCCCCAGAGAGGTCCGCCTGGCGCCATCGTTATTTGTTTTTCAGCACCAGGCTAAGACCTTTTTATTTAAAACTTATTTTAATTGTTAATTTATTTATTTAACTAGTTTTTTTTAATTTTTAGCGGAGAATGCACTGAGGTTTTATTGCACTGGGGTTTTATTGTATTGGGGTTTTATCGTATTGTTATTTATTGATGTTTTGTGAGCCGCCCCGAGGCTTTATTGCGATGGGGCGGCATAGAAATGTTTTAAATAAATAAATAAATAAATTCAGCAGTGCAAAAAGTCTATAGAGCATTGAGGAGCTGCTACTGGGGTTCCGTAATTGATGAGAATTCTCTAAACCAGTTAGAAATTCTAGGGGGAAGGCACATTTTCAATACCCTCCATCCGAAGTCTATTTTTAAACCAAATTATGGTGGAATTGGAGTGTTTAATAACTAGGGATGGCCAATCAAGCCATTTTTACAGGACTTACATATAGAAATGTCCAAGATGAAGCACTCCCATTCAGCTTAAGGGCTTGATCAGAAGGTGCGTTCATTGAAAGGCAATTAGAAATGCTGATGGAGTCCAAGGAATGGGAGAGATTCCCACCCTTGGATGGATTCCTAACACATCCCTGGTTAAAACCTTTATTTTCCAACATACACAGTTTCTTCACTGTATTACTCTGCTCATTAACTTTACTGTTTATTCTTTAAAACTTTCAGTGTAAGACTTTTTAAAAAAAGAATATAATATTCCTGTTCCTATGACTGTTACTTTGGTTGTTATTTTATTGTCCTTTTGGTGGCATCTCTGTTTTGACATCTGGCAACTGGGCAGTATGTATGTTGGGTGATGCATACATGCACACTTAGATGCCTAACAGGGGATTTGAGAAGGAAAAATGCTGACAAGCGACCAGAAGGTGGCTTAGAGATGAGTAATGAGTTTCGGCCTACTCCAACAAACTGCCAAGGGAGTGGGTTCTTTTCAGTGTTGCAGAAAAGTTTCACAAGAACTGCACTCCTGTGTCATTTTGTCTCCAGTTTATAACCAGCTTCCAGATTCCTTTCAAGTGTAGATATTTAAGAACAACATTGCAAGCTGAAAGACTGTTAAAATGAGATGTTGGCTACAAAATTAGCACCTTGCTATGAGTTGCATGTAAATTGAGAACAAACTGTCTGTTTTGATGCTACTTTTAGGTTATGAATCGTTTCCTCACAACTGTTGGACCATCTGTTGGGAGAGAGAGAGAGGTCTATGAACGCTTGAGACGATCCCCCACCCCTTATTCTCCCTTTCCCACCAGCCATATGACCAGTACACTGGAGAAATGGAAACTTGCCTTACTCATGCAATAAAAAACAAATGGAAGCTTACATTGCTGTGAGAAGTAATGCAGATTGATAGAAGAGAGAGGACCTTTTCAAACGTGGTACCGAAGATATGGAAGAGCCACTGGGGTCTTTCTTTCCTGTGCTGTATTTCCCAAAATGCATTTATTCAGTCAAGCCTTTGGCAGTTAGCAGTCGCTGTTAGGAGAAATGTGCCCTAAAATACTAATGAATTTTCATGCAAACATTTTGAAAGTTCTCAAAATTTGGGGCAAAAAATCCTTACTTAAAACTTAAAATGATCAATGTCTGAGACACACCACATTCATGTTAAAATGAGAAACACAGAGAAAATGAAACTGGCAGAGTCATCCCTCCTTTGCTTGCATTTAGATGGTGGACTCTCTTCAAGAACACATTTTCTGGAGACCGGATATTATAGCACTCCTTTACTGTCCTTCTTACATGTATCCATAGATATTTTGAGGAGAGGAGGGTTAACAGTTCATGTTCAAGGGCAACCTCCCCAGATCTAGTGCACAGCAGATGTTCATGACTACACCTCCCATCTCCCCCAGTCAGCACATACAGCTATGTGGGGGAGATGGGATTTGTAGCCCATCGTTATCTGCTGTTGTAGTCCTGGTGTCATTTGGGCACCAGGTTCGATCAGATGCTTCAGAGTTTTCTTCTTATTTATTTAGATTTACAGCTGTATCTGTCACCCCATTCCCATAGGCACAGAGCAGTTTATAAGAGATCAAAACCAGCAATCTTTAAAAATTCAATGAGAAACAGGCATATTAAATTAAACTAACCTGGGAAGGCCTGTTGGAAGAGATACATCTGTTGCATCTCCTGGCAGGTCATTCCATAGTTTGGGGCACCACTGAAAAAGTTTTCTAGGTAGTTGGCATGAATCTTACAGAGGCAAGTTTCAGAAGGTTAACCTTAGTCCATAAGACAGAATATATGGGCAAGGGCACTCCTGAAGCTATTTTGGATCTGAGCCATGAAGAGCTTTAAAGCTAATTTCCAATACCTTGTACTACATCCGGAAATGTATTGGCAACCAGTGCAGGGACTTTAATATTGATGTTATGTGATCTCCTTATTTTGTACTAGTTTCAGTTTCTGGAATAGGCAGAAGGGTAGCCCTAAGTAGAGCACATTGTAGAAATTGAGCCTGGATATTACAGGTATGTGTTCCATTGTTTTCTTGCCATTCTCCTCCAGGAAGGGACATAGTTGGTGAATCAGCTGAAACTGATAGCAAAAACTCTTGACCATGGCTTCTATATGAGCTGACATCTGAAGGGTCAAGTCAAGCAGCACCCCCAAACTGTGAACAGAGTCTTCTGGGGGAGTGTGACCACACCTAAATTCAGTTTGTTCTTAGAGGAGTGACAGTCTCCAAGCATCACCAACTGGAATTGACCCAAGAGGTAGGAACAGAACCATTGCAGGGCAGTGCCTCTAGTTCCTCCCTCAGATAACTGACAGGGATCTTATGGTCAGTAGTATCGAAGGCCACCAAGGGATCCAACCGAACCAACAGGGACACCCTCATTTTTCAATTCTGAGTCACAGATCATGCATTAGAGTGATCAAAGCAGTCTCAACTCCACAGCCTCCTCTGAAGCCAGTTTGAATTTGGTCCAGAAAGTCAGTACCACTCAGGACTGCCTGGAGCTGGAGAGATACTGCCTTCTCAAATACCTTAGAACGAAATGGGACTGGCCTAAAATTGTTAAGGTCCAGGGTGTTCAAATTAGATTTCTTGAAGAGGAGCTGTACAATAGCCTCCTTCAGGCAGGTAGGGACCCTCCCCTCTCTGAAGGAGGCAATGCTTCCACCCTCTGGACTACCACCCAAGATGGGCACGGATTGAGAAGACAGGTGTTTTTCCTCACCAGTCCAAGCAGCTGCCAACTTACAAATTGAAATTGATCCAGGATGACCCCATTCACGGAGTTGCTGGACACCTCTGTGTTAATCTCCACCTCGGTGAACCCATCAAGTTTGGCTCTTATCTGAGACATTTTATCTGCAAAATCATTGTTAAAAGTGTCACAGTGAACAATTAATGGCACTGAGGACAGCTTAGGGGTGTTGGGGCTTGAGGCAAATCCCTTACCACCCTGAATGGCTCTGCTGGATGTGAACTTGCCGACATGATTTGAGCGGAGAAGAAATTATTATTACTATTAAATCCTTCTTTGCTGCTCATATCACCACCACACAAAAGCAAAGATAAAGCCATTTTGTTGGGGATGAGCCCAGATTTCTGTCATTGGTGCTCCAGTCATCATTCCTCCTGCTTTATATATCAGAGTTCCTCCATATACTAGGGAGCTCTTTTGGAAGCAGGACAGGGGGAACACTAAACAGCAATTGTGTCTAAGGCTCTAGTCAGCTCCCAATTCTGTGGCCAGAGCTTACCAGGATCACTGGCAGGACTGGCCAAAAACCCATCAGAGATGACTGGAAACTTATTGAATCCATAAGGGGACTGTTCTAATAGGTCCATCTTCTCTACAAGGCACAAAGAAAGAACTGTAATCTCAGCCTTGACCCAGTAATGATTGGACCGAGGCAAGACTGAGGGTATTGAAATCTCAGTCCACAAAACCAACTGTTCAGGACTAGGTATAGCATTGAGCGTGTGCCTAGCAGTATGCCTTGGACCAGGGACCAACTGGGACGTGGCTACTACCATGGTTACCATGAACTTGGAAGCAGCACCTGACAAACTTATGCCAGCTCGGCAGTGATTCTGCTTTGCATAGTGTCATCATTAGAAATATTGAGGCTTCGTCAGGAGACAAAGGCTTTTCAAAGATGGCACCAAAATGATGGAATGCTTTGCCTGGGGAGATCCACAGGGGTCCCTTCCTTCCTACATTTTATTTTATAAAATGCATTTGTTCTGACAAAACTTTGTCAGTTAAGAGTGGCTGTACTGAACTCTAGCAACTAACTGCTTACTTTGGTGCTGCCAAAGTGGATGCTACTAAGTAGACACCCCTCCCTTTTTTATGGTGAATCATTAATTCAGTACCGTTATTTATTGTAGGAAATGGATGTATTAGGAATTTGGATTTTCTTTTCTTTTTTACTGAGTTGTTATTTGGCAGGGAACACTTTGCATTGATTTTATAAAGAAAAAGAAGTTTTCTAAACCCTTGCAAGTCAGAGCTTGCTGGGAGTCTGCTAGCTAATCCTCAGAGAATCTAGTGGCCATCTAACTGAACTGTGCTGATTTCCAACTCGGCACCTGCAGGCCTGCTCAGGTGAGCACACTGGTTTTCCCTTGGGTCTGCCTACCATGAGCTATGACGATAACGGGAGATTGCCATGGCATTCTGGTTCTCAAAGGGTTTCTTCAATGCATTTTATCTGCGAGAACCTCTGTCTTGTCTTTAATTTCTGCTGAAGAGTAGCTACATTGAGAAGAGGTTAATGTCTTGCTAAAGCTGATAAGAAGAGATCAGCTTAATATAAAACTGTATTATAGAAAATTATTGATTTCAGTGGAACGAAAGGCCCAAGACTGTGATTTGATGCACTGCTGCATATGTACATTTAGAAAGGAGTGTACCGAAAGAGATGCTATCACTACATTGGAAACTCTTTTGGGTGTGATGAATGGTAGCGTTAATAACGTTAAAGTGATTCTTTGCAATGGGAATGTGGCAAAGCTGCAGTATTTTCTCTCTCCCTACTACTTTTGGCTGACTGATTTTATGCAAATCTAAAGGTAGGTTAGGTGAGAAGTGAGGTAGGTTAGGCTGGACCAAAGTCATCCAGTCAACATCACGGCTGAATGGGGACCAGAAGCCAGATCTCTGAAGTCCTGGTGTGAGTGGGTAGGACTGTGGGGAGGTAGTTGGAGATTTCATGACCTAAAAAGACATCCACATTCCTCAGAGGCAACGGGGACTTTCCTCCATGCCCACCCCAAATTGTTCAGAGAATTTTGCTTTCTTACTAATCTGTAATCTGTGCATCTGATCTGTATTAGTGGTCCATCCAGATCCATATTTATGTTGAATTATTAAAAGCACACTTATTTTCTCTCCCAGTTTTAATCCACCCTTTAAAAATATTATTTAAATAACAGTGCTTGTAAGCACACAGTCAATTTTCTTTTTCACACAATGCAGTAAAATATCCAAGACTTTCCTGGTAAACAAATTTCAGCAGGGAGGGTGATGCAGTGCAGCTTTATAAGTAAGGGAAAATGCTGTTTAATTATCCTCCATATAAAATCCAATAAAGCATCCCATCTTTTCTTACTTTTCTGTACCGGGGATTAGCACTGGGCTCTTTGTGAGGCAGGATCCATATTCAGGGTTTCTCCATTTTGACTTCAATTGGAATTAGAGTTCCTGGCAGATGAGAGAGCTACTTCAAATATCATTTTTTTGTCTGCCAGGTGGTCACTGCATTGCTCAGTAAACACGCAACCTATTTAACCAAAGCCTTCAGTAAGTATTTATTCCATATATTTATATATGTAGGAATTAAATGTTTGTTTGTGCCTCTGCTCCTGCTGACATGAATAAAAATCCCTCTGTTTCCAAGTTTGGTCCCTTCAGCTGCATTAGTAATCCTAGAGTAGTTCTCTTTTTCAATCTAATCTCTCTGCTTTTGGAGAGTTTAATAACTCGGTGGGCTGGAAATGGACAGAATCAAAATTGGTCATGCTTTATGTCATTGTGGATGGTAATTAGTGTCAAAGGCTTGCATTATTTGGCTGCCAAATCTCTTTTCTGGGTTAAGTTGTGCTTGTAAATTAGGAAATTGCAAAGCAAAACAGAGCAACATCCTTCTTACTTAATTTCTCTCTTTGAACTGGCCTGCTCTTCAAATAAGCATAATGATGATAGTGGACCTTGAACTGGACAAAATGGTTGAGTAATGATAGCAGGGGTTTATACCATGCAGTCCACGGCCTTGGCCAAGAGTGAGACTTTACTGCAAGCCCACGGATCTGCCCATCCAATTTGCAGCATAACATGTGCAAACAGAAAGCAGGTGTGCTACAATCTGATCTTTCGGAGCATCAGTGCACCAGATGGTGGTGAGCCAAACCTCATGCTAGCAAAGGAAAGCAAGCAAACAGATGAGAATGGCGGTCCTAATTGATCTGACCCAGGGAATCAAATCAGTCAGAGCTGGAATGTAGGCGAACCCCATCCATCAATTCAGAAAAGGCAGGAGGCTTTCCACCAGAGCTGCACTCTCTTAAATGGCAGTCGGCTTGGGCAATAATTGGAGAGTACACGATGCACTTGTATTGCAGAAGCTAAGCAGATCAAGGCCTTCTAAACTGCCTGGGTGGAAAGCTGCTTGGCAGTCATAGGTACTGGCCACTCCCTGGGAGGAGAAGTTGGCTCTAATATATGAATACATGCATGGGGACTTTGGGAGATGGTGCTCATTTTTATAGATATGGCATGGACATCATATAAAAAACAGTTGTCACTTTCATCTATAGAATTTTTCAAACCTCCATATGTCGAAGCAGGAAGAATGAAGATATATCAGAAGGCTGATTCATTCTGGAGTGAAAGTTTTTGATTTTTGTACTGCAGTCTTTTTACTGGGTAAAGTAAGAGAAGACCTCTCTCCCATGTACACAAACTGATATGTATTGATAATCAAATGGCGCAAACTTCTCTGAAGAGGTTGAGTGTGAGCAGAACTCAGCTTCATTTGAAATAATGCTCATCTTAAGACATACCTGTCCATCAGCTTCGTCAACAAGATTTCGTGTTGATGTTCCCGGTTTCCTTGGACTCCCACTTTTCACGAGCAAGACATGATGGCACCAAAAATCAGTGCATCTATGTTGGAGACAATCACTTGTTGTACCTGCATGAAAATATCATGATACACCTGCCCCATACACGCTGGCTATTCTGAAATAAATTTAAATTTTACTGTGCCTTTGGGTGAAAAACCAAGTTCACTATCTGAACTGCTAATGCTCATTGACTGAGCCCTAACTTTCAAGGTAGTCCCGCAAAGTCTTCATTAATGAGTTCAGTGTCTGTTTGCTCTTTTGCAACAAATCAAGCTCATGTCATTTGTGATATATAATCACAGCAAACCATCAACATACTTGGAGAACAGATTAGTTCATTTGTATCAACCTGTCGGTTCTGCATGCTCATTAGATTGTCTGGCTATCTTGATACGGAAATGAAAAGTTATCCTGAAGTCAAACAATTGGCTATAAATCAAATCAAATCAAATTAAATTGAAATGGTGCTCTATATAACACAAGCATCTGGTTCCCTTTTACCATACCTTTATGTTATGGACTTCTTGATTTGTGCAATGATGGTTGATATTTAATTGACTTTCACTGTGATTAGCAATCCCAATTGGAGCTGCTCCAAGAGGCTATCACTGAAGAACTGTGGGTGGGGATATGTTTTGAAGTGATGGTAAACATTGTGACACATGCAGGCACATCACACATTTTCAGATGTACCTTTGACTCTTCTTGCCTTGGATTTCACAGAGGATTCTTGAGACAGACATTCCTGTCTGTCAGTTGTATCGGGGGTGGGGGAAACAATGATAACTTGTGAAGTCCACATTAAACCATATGCATCCTCCTGATTAAAACTGGCAACTCCTCAAATAATTAGCTAGCGCTGCTTGCGCGTTCTGCTGAGTTGGCATGCGGATGGTTGGTCTAGGACAACACTAGAGGGAGGGCACGCCATCCACATATATGGCAAACTGTCTGCCTCTGGCCATCTGTCTGAAGGGCTCGTCTGCTTGTGGTGTCTTGTGACACAGTGCTGCAGTCCTGTTGCTCCACTTCTTACTACAGAACTGGTGCACATGCGCTGCCATGCAAGATGGTCAGAACGGAGCAGCCGGCAGTCACTGAGTGGGAGCCAGGAGTCAGAACAAGGCAAGAGTCAGGAGAAATCTTGACCTAGGAAAAGGTATGATCACTGAAGCAAAATCCCAGCTGGACCAGAAAGCCTTTAAGGCCTTCCCTGCTGAAGAGAGCTCCTGCTTAACCTGGGTGGACCAAATCATTGCAATATTCTAGGAAGCGTCAGGCACTGGGTGGTCTAGGAATTGATTCATTTATTAATTAAGCACTCATCGTTCTTCCTGTGTTCCTGTGCCAGTGTGATTATCGCCACTACTGCAGCTGCTTCTACACGGTTTGTTCTCAGGTAAAGCTGCCTTTCCTAACTGGCCTTCCAGATGCTTTGGCGATTCATTTTCAGCTGCAGGGAGGAAACAAGCTTGAGGAAGGCTGGTGTGCAGATATCTGGCCTTTCGGCCTTTCCAACAGGATGTTGTCATAAACTGTGGCTGGCTGGGGAGCCTGTACTCACAACAAACTAGACCTAGGAAAGAGCATCATTGCCCAGGCAAAATCTTAGGGTGAAGAGAGCCAAGGTAGGATGTTAGGTTGGGCTTTAGGGCTGAGTGGAAACAATCCCATCCATTTTGCTGCCCCAGTCACAGGTAGAACATAAAAGGAGAAGCCAGTACATTGTTTTGTTCTGTTTTTAATGGACAGTGGGCAAAATTCTTGCGCAGGTTCGGAGGAGTCACCAGTAGCCTCATGGTGGTAGCAGACATTTTCTACCAATTTGCCTGATATTTCCCCCAGCAGGCTCCTTCACTGGCTGTGTTCTGTTTTACTGATATTCTTGACTTTGTCCCAATCAGGCAACCAATTACAAAGGTGAAGGAGGGAACCTTGCACAAACTGGGGACAGAGAATGCCTGTGTGCAAAACTCTCTCCACGCCCCACTTTGCATAATGGATCAAGATCAGAGTCACACCAGAATGCTGCCCTCTTTTGACTCTGTCTGAACCAAATTTGTCTTCAGCTACACCCACTTCTGAAATGCAGACCCTGATAGGAAAAAGCTTCCCCACTGTAGGCCCCTCTGTTTGCCAGATCACCATTAAAGGATGAAGAGAAGTATATTCCAGGTACTATAGTCCTTTATTGCTGCGTGAGTTTACTTTTCATTCCACTTTTTCTGCATTCCAATTCAGAAGAATTTCTAGCATTATTTCCAGCATAGTTGCATCCCCTACAATGTTCAGAATAATCCTTCAGTTTTAAAGAGTATGGTATGTATGAGATTGAAGGAGGTACAAGAATGTCAATTTGTTTAGGTTTTGACTTAAGCATGGTTTTTAGTATTAATGCAGGTCACATGTTCTTGAACTCGAGTTCACATTCAGAAAAAGTGCACTTCAGAAATACCTACTTAAAATGCATTTTCATGCCTTAGTCTAAGGAGGGGAATGCATATTGCAAAAGCATTGTGTGATGTACACTTTTCCTATTGTTCATGCTGCTTTCTTCTTGCCAATGTTTGGCAAAATTGGCTGCTACCACAGATGGTTGAAAAAAGGTTTGTTTTTTAAACCTGAGGAGAAAAACACACATCCAGAATGCATTATGTAATGTACATGTGTTCCTTTCAAACCACAAGCAACACTGACTGTAACTGAAAATGGGAGCCAGGTAAGCTAACTTTCAAGTGGAACTTGGATAAACTTGAGCCTTCCTGATTTCTCAGTTCAAAGGCTTTCTTTGAGGATATTGTTTTGTGCTATTTTGACAATGCACCAAGTGTGTGCACGCATATCAGTAAACAGCTTTTGTACACAAGGCTGTTAATCGGCTGTATTATTTATTTATTTATTTATTTATTAAAACATTTTTATGCCGCCCCATTCGCCGAAGCCTCGGGGCGGCTTACAAACAATAAATAAAAGCAATTATAAAATAAATCACCCACATATAAACATTAAAAATCCAAAAAATACAATATAAAATAAGCCGCCCTGGCCAGATAAGATCAAATAATATTAACAGTTAAAATACCGCTTAAATAAAAAGGTCTTCGCCTGGCGCCGTATTTGCTTTCACTTTCACTGCAGAACTGGGACCTGAGCGCTACCTTTCCTACTTTTCAACTGCATTTCCTTTACTGCCGCTTTTTCACTAGATAAGCCGGCACTGTGGTACAGTGGAACGGTGCAATTACACACATCGTGGGTTTTTTTCTTTTGCTTTCCTAAATAATATCACATTTTCCTACTCTGAAATAATTTGCTGAAAGGGCTTTTTGGAAATGGAAGTGAAACTGGAGGGTCACTGTTATATAACGGATGTATAACTGATCAGGAGCAAGGAACGAGGAGTGCAGAATAAATGCCTTTTTTAAAAACTGTCCCGGTTTGGTTGCCTGTGTGTAGGAGCCATCACAAAGTTCCTTCCATTTTCTGGCGATGTTTCCTCAAGGAGCAGCCTTACTCCCATGCCAGACGGGGCCTCACCATCTCTGCAGTCCCCCAGTGTTGGCCATGCTGGCTGGGAATTGTGGGAGCTGCCAATACCTGGCAGAGAGAGAGAGAGAGAGAGAAAGAGAGAAATAGCAGGCCAGAGAAGGTTGTGCTCCAGATATGTCTAGAGGATGGAGACTGAAGGCCAAGGAAGACCATTCCTTCCCTTATTCTTGGCTGCCACCACCCCTCTCCCTGAGCCAGAGGATGCTGTGGGCCTGGCGGCAGGGAAAGAGGAACCCTACACTCACCTCCATCCAGAATAGTGATTCAAGGCAGAAAAGGATTCAGAGGCTCTTAGAAGCCCACCTCTTTTGAGGCATCCCTTCAAGGCTCCTGGAGGTGTGTCTCTGAGCCACCCAGAGGTGAACATGGTGGGATCTGTGGTGACCTGGAGCCTGCAGGGTGTGAGGCTTGGTGCAGCGGTGTCAGCTGGTACCAGTGGCCACCACTGAGAGTCAAATGGCCTCATTCGGAAATGCTTGTGGTTCCTTGGGAATGCCTGGCCCAGAATCCTACTGGGATCCTTTGGGTTGGACTTCTCTGCATCCTGCAGAGTGCCTGCACCCATATGTGGCTACCCGGCCTTTGAGATCTACGCAGGGGGCCCTCCTGCATGAGCCATGCCTTAGGGAGGTGAGAGGGATGGCTGTGAGGAGGAGGGCCTTTTCTGCAGCTGCTCCCCACATCTGGAATGCTCTTCCCAAGGAGGTTTGCCTGGCGCCTTCCTTACTTTCTTTTCAGCACCAGGCAAAGAACTTCCTTTTTAAAAAGTATTTTAATAACGAATGCCATAAGATCTTTGTTTTGTATTTTGCCTTGTACTTTTTTGTTATTTTATTTTTACTGTGTTACTGGTTTTTATTGTGTTTTATCCTGTAATTGTGAGCTGCTCACAGGTGCTGTGGCACGACTGGGTGGCATACAAATGTTTTCAATGAATAATATATGAACAAGCTGCGGGTTGTACTCAGCAGGCCGTGGCAACCTACACGTGGTATCTTGCCCTTGAGAGCTTCCCCCACATTATGCTGCCAAAACACACAGTGTGGCATTTGGCGAAAACCGGTTAAATGATGTATTAAGGATCGAAAGGGAAGTATCGAATGGGAAAACAGTCGGTCTGAATCTGAGCACACATCCGTGAGCAGTTGAAAGAGGCACATTAGTTGCAGCGCATTAGCAGTAAGCTGTTCAGAGCAGCAAATCAGTGGAAACAACAGATGAAAGAGAGAAGAATGCTATCTAGCCGGCACAGCCCTGAGCTAAGCTGTCTACCTGGCTCCCAGAGGACTCAGAGTGTCTGTGGCAAAATTCTCCTGGTGCCGCTGTACACATGTCTTCCCCCTTGGCGCACATGGGGGCCTGCGACCGGGAAACCATGGTCAGGCTCTCCGTTTCCCTGCATCAAGCACCCTCACTCTCCGGGAGATTTGCACCTGCCACCTGTGCAACCACCTTTCCTAGCGGGACAGGTCTCCCCTGGCCCCTCCCCTCTTACCCAGGTGGAGATTTTTGAGAACCTCCTGGTTTTGTTGGTTGACTGTCTGAGAATATGCTCATTCCCAGCTCTGAAAGGGATTCTAGAAGATTGCTATTGTACACACATGTTGGAGGCTTGGCAATCCACAGTTTACTTGGTCTACAGTTGCCCTCAGCCAGGTTATCTGTGTTACTGTGCCAGTGTCAGGTTACCTGGCCTTAAACTGAGTGGGGAGCTATGGCTGATTGCAAAAGGGAGGGTTCTGCCTCTTGCACCTGGGTAAGATGGAGGCAGCATGGACTGGGTCAGGGGGCTATAATGGGAACTTTAATAGAGTTTCTCCTAATGGGTGTGAATTTAGATATTGAGATGAAAATTATGGATGAAGAAATTGGTCAGGATTAACTTCATCCAGGTCCTCATTTTTCTTCCATGGTCCAACTCAGTTCTGTCTCTGGTCTACCTGAGATTCCCTTTGCCTGTAGAAGTGCATATGTATTTTTATGCACATTTGTTCAGTTGGCCACATTTTGTGCAGTTTTCACATGCATTTCATTTGCATGCACCTATTGACTAAAACCTATTCATGCACATTTTAAAAATGCATACAACATTCTTTGCATTTTTCAAAAGTGCACATGTTCTTTTTTTCATGGAGTGCCTCACAAATTTGGAAATGTATGAACTTCTCAATGCAAAGAGTGTTTGGTTTCTCAGCTGTTTCTAATGAAGCTAAACAATGGAACAGTAAAATTATGAGAAGGTGCCTTTTACTTGCCTGGCAAGTTGAGAATGAAAACCAAATGCAGAGAGAGTTGGCAAGAGATGCAACCACACAGTGATTGAAATCCATCCTTTCCCAAAGAGGCAGAGAATGACTTGCATCATTCCTTAATCCCTTTTGTGACTCTTTGTACCTGGTAGGAGAAATCCTGTCCTTAGTGGGCCTCCATTTGCTTGCATGTAATGGTACAAAGCCCAGAGAGAAATTTGTAGCTGACAAAAGGGAACAAATCGGCAACTCAGTGCAATGCAAAGCTGTGATTAGCCACCATTAGAGAGAATAGAAAGGCAGTCTGAAAAGGACTTGGAGAAAGGGAAAAGAAAAATTAAGCCAGGAGCCACAAAGATCAATGAAAACAATCAGTGTTTTCTGCCAAGAAATTTATAAAAAAGACAGAAACCAAGGCTGTAGATAAGTGGCTGCAAATCCCTTGCTTTCCCCTCTCTTTTTCTCTTAATCTTCAACCAAGGGTGGGGGTTGAATCTCTTGTGAACGGGAGACCAGAATGGAAAGCACAAGACAGCAAGGGCCTGTTTGCAGCTCTGAACCTGTGTAGGAACTGAATGGGGTCATCCACCCCTTCTAATTCCACCAATTTAATAAACAAAAATCAGGTTTCTGAACAACCTGAATTCCTCACAACTGAAACTTTTATTCATGCTCATAGGTATTCATAGGTACATTTTAAAGAAAGCAGTGCATACAACAGGGGTGTGTAACATGATGCTCACAGACACTAGGGTGCCTTTGTGATCTTTCTTGGCAGCCACTAAGGTGTTCTATCCTCCCCATGGTTCTTAGTGGCCATTGGGATGCTTCAAGGTGAAGAGAGATTACCGCTGCTTACCGCCATCCTCAGTTCCCAGGAATGCCTCTGGGACACATGTAGGGTTCAGAGACATTCCTAGGAATTGAAGAGGTGGGTGGTTGCCAGGGATGTGCGTGGAATCTATCTTGGATCCCCTGGGCTCAGCTCCCCGGACTCTAGTCTGCTTTGCAGTGGCCCTGAATCTGGACTCAAGATCACCAGGAAGGTTGGATCTCCGTGCATCTTCTGCCCAATTCCCATGTGTGGTTGTGTCTGCTGCTTGCTCTGCACAAATGGAAAGTTTGAACAGTGATTGCATGAGAAATTTGTGCACAGTTCCCCAAATTTGCACGACCTTCCTCTATAGCAGGGGTCTCAAACTCAACTTATCCGGGGGCCGCTGGAAGGAGAGTCTGGGTGAGGCTGGGCCGCATCAAGTATTCCACCACCGCGGTGGTGGGGGGCCGCTCATCCCGCGCCGCTCCCGGAGGCTGGCCCGGGTGCCGCCGGCGCTTTGAAGGCTGCATGGCCCTTCCCCTGTGCTCCACCCGTCCCGGCAATTGGCCCACGGGCCGCGAGTTTGAGACCCCTGCTCTATAGACTCAAGTGAGGCTGATTCAATCTGTAGAGAAAATTTGCACTAATTTGGAATTTCGTGCAGATCATACTGGGTATTGGGATTGCCATGAATAGGAGCAATCATTCAGTAATATAGACATAGTTTGGGCAGTGATGTGCCTGCACTTGGAAATCCAAATGTTTTGTGAGCAAAAACGAAGTTCTCGTACAATGCGACACATACCTCAGTTTCTTCTTTGTCAGATCCATCCAGCTTTCCTAAAAATCTGGGCCAAAAATCCAGATTGTTCCATTTTTAAATTCGGGTTAGGGAATCTGGGAAAAGCTTTAAAAAGGAAAGGAAGGCAAAATGCATGGGGGGGGGTGCTGGTGGTGGAATGGAAGCATGACTGTGTGTGTGTGTTCGAGTGTGTAAGTGTATGAAATCTGTGTGGGAGTAAACTTGGCACTGGCAACTGTTTCAGGCTGTTCTCCTGCCAGCAACCCAGTAAAGATGAACATAGAAAACCCCCAGCTCCCACAGCTCTTCATTCAGTACACAAAGAAGGAGAGTTCCATGGAAATGTGTGTTATGGGAAGTTCTGACACGTTAATGAAGCGTTTGGTTCAAAAGTCCCATGTGCCCGCTGGTGGGATCTCAGATAAGTCCAGGTCCTGATATTTTAATTAATTCTATTAAGATGACCCTGTTTCTGCTGTTCATGTCTAATTTCCTGGCTATTGTGTTCCTGATTTGCTTTGCTTCTAATGAAATGTGCAGCTCCCCTTTGTCCCTTTCCTTAATCTAAAGATATAATCACATCTTTGATTCATCTGGTTTTAAATGTACTTTCCCATCCCTTGTTGCAGGTGATTTCTTTCCCTTCCAACAATTAAAAAAAAAAAGATGCACCATGACCACAGTTTTCCTCTTGCTCATCCTAGATCGGTTTACACATTCTGGTCCACTCTGGATTTGGGGTGGTATGTCCACGATGTTACATTGACTCTCATTCTGGTGAGAGCATGTGTGTGAGTGTAGCAGCATGCACAACACCTGGAACAGCTGTTGTGATGTATTTCTAGAAGCAGGCACTGTGGTCCCGACTGTATTCATAGTCTTGACAAGCTCAGCTAAGTTGGAGGTGCTTGATTCAGATGAGAGGCCATTGGCTTTGTGAAACATGCTGTCTCCTTCAGGTATGCTAGATTAGCTTCCTGCAGGGCTAAATGTCCATGCTGGGTAGGATGTGGTGTTGGGAGTCTTGAACTCGGGCCTCCATCTGCCCTTCCCCAGTGCCTTATCCTGTGTGTTTCCAGGAGTGAATGATATGCCATCAGTTGACCAGAAGGTTAGAAAAGATATGATTTACCATTCTTCCAAATAAGACTGCCAGCTACAAGCTACTCTGGAACAGATAAATGGACTCACTCCAAATATTTTGGAAAAACTGGACCCTATTTATTTTCCATGAGAATGGGCACAGATTGGATATATTGGGGAATCCAGGTGTTTTCAATACAATAGAAGAGTTTGTGTAAGAATTTCATATGTATTGGAATGAACCAGGAACTCTATAGTGGTGAATAATAATCATTAATAAACCCCCTCTAGAATAATCCACCACTTAATCGGTGATAACGCTTACTATAATTGCTCTTTTAGAGGAAAACATTTCAAGATGGATTGCTTTCTCTTTGATTTTAAAGCTTCCTTTGTGCATTTTTACTGCATTTTTTTATAACCCACCTTTCCTCCAAGGAGGTCATGGTTCTTTCCTCCCATTTTATCCACACAAGAACCCTGTAAAGTAGGGAAGGCTGCCACTGCATGCTCAGTGAAGATTGTAACCCACGTCTTCTCAGTTGTAGACTGACAATCTAAATTAAATGCAGTGGCTGCAGAGAGAAAATCAAAAGGGAAGCATTATACATCACAGCATCTCCCTGCTGGGATGCTTTGTTGAATTTCTACTTGAAATACAAATGCTGAACTGGAGGACAGGGGGGTTTGTCTCACTGTTCCTTGAATGTTTTAATCTACCAATACATGAAACTGGACAACAGTGAAGTTCTAGATAACTATATATTAAGCAAGCAAGCAAACAAAAAACTTAACAGCGGGACTTTTATGAAGCTCAGCCCGATAGTACATTAAAAAGTGTGTCTGAGAGCTTCATATACAAACGGATATCGAAATTCAAAGGATTATTAGTATTAAAACCTCTGAGTTTTCCTCCCTTAAGATACATTTGCAGTTATAGGTTTTTAAATGAACATGAAGCACTATCATCTAAAATAACAAAACTCTTTTTAAACCCCCATCCAGTTCCTAAAGAATGATAACCTTGAAGAATTCATTTTTATTAGTGTTCTATTATTTTAGATTTCAATTTAAGTAATGTTGTTGTTAGACTATTTTACAAAAAAAGATAAGTGATAATAGAATCACATGATGCTGCAGTTGGAAGGAGCGATAAGGTTGTCAGCGCCAAACCCCTGCAAAGTGCAGGGCTCCAAGTGAAAGCATCCCTGCCAGATGGCTGTCCAGCTGCGTCTTTGAGGACCCCAGTGTGGGAAAGTCTACGACCTCCCCAGGTCACTGGTTCCATCAGCATATTGCTGTAACAATCAGGCAATTTTTCCTGATGCTCATCTGGATTTTGGCTTCCTGTACCTTGAGCCCAGGAAATCAAACAATGAGATCAGATTAGTCTGGCAGGATTTGTTCAGATCATTTTAGAATTTTCAAAGCACCTCTTAATCACCTTGAGTATTTATTATTCTCAGCTGTGATGTAACCCCATCATGATGAGGTGCACATCAGGCCAGGTGTGTGTGTGCGCATGGACCACTTTAAATGGCATATCGTCCTGCATGCACAGATTTGGACTGAAGATTTAGAAGTCCGTCCATTTGACAAAAAGGCTATTAACCGAGGCTTGTTGCCAAATTCCAACTGAGCCCAAAATCTGGGTTCTGAACTGCAACAGAATAATGCTGCTGAGCTACAAAGGAGGCTCACAGCTATTTACATGCCCCCCATAAATTCTGGCTGCTCCACTTCCTCCTGCCATACTTATATTGAACATTATTCATGCTCCAATTGCATAACAGTCAGTGTGGCAGGGTGGTTTGAGTGCTGGACTGGAAACCTGGGAGCTCCAGGTTCTAATCCCTGCTCAGCCACAGAGCTCACTTGGTAACTTTGGGCCAGACCCAGGCTTTCAGCCTAACCTGCCTCACGGGATTGAGGATAAGATTGGGAGGAGGAGGAGAATTATGCAAGCACTTCCAGTTCCTTGAAAGGAAAACGGCAGAAGAATGATGATGATGATGATGATGATGATTTAATAAAATATAATAAATAAATGGATGAATAATAGTAGGTGGACCCCTAAAATAATCATTATGAGCTAGTATCAGGTCTCTAGAATGTCTGGGAGGCAAGAAAGGTCTTTGCCTGGTGCAAGAGAGATTCCAAGTGAACCTCTTTGGGGAGCTTGCTCTGTAAATGGGGTGACACCACCATGAAAGTCCTTTGGTGGAGCACTCCAAGGAGGGCTTCTAAGGATGACCTCAGCTTTGAGTGGGCGATCCAATTTTGTTCTGGTTACATGATGTCATGCTTTTATTCTTTGCTGCTGCTTTTACCTTGGTTGAAGAATATGTCATGAAGAAGCTAACACAGACTGGAAGCAGGCAGATCTGTCTATCCCTGGATGGGCTTTGAGGAAAAGCAACGTCTTACTGAAAGGTAGCTTGCCATTAAAGAAATGAAATAAGGAACATTTTAGAACCTGTCTCGGCACTGAAGATAACACTTTTGCCTGCCAGTGACTGAGTCAAAGTCTTCAAATGTCATTCAGTCGCTCAGCGCTCTGCAGTCTTGCATCTTGTACAATGGAATCGGGGGTTGAAAGACTGTCTGGCACTGGCTGCTTCCTATGCAGTTACGAGATGCAGAAGGCCAGGTAGGAGAAAGAACCATTTTTTGCTCAGGTAAGGAGAACCTTTGACACAATGGCTTTCTGGTGTTGCTTTTCCACATCGGGCCTTTGGGGGAGAGATCACAGATGCCCGAGGTGCCAGTGAGGATATTAAAGGGAACTGTGGTGAAGAAAGATGCAAGGCATGTCTAGATGTGTTAAGGGTCAGAGATACTTCCTGTCCCCAAGTCACTTCCTGTCTCTGTCTGAGCTTAGCTTTTGTTGGATGAAGAGGCATGGACTCAGTTTTTGCCTGACCTGGGCTGATTCCTTGTTTAGAAGGAAGAGCAACAAGGCTTCAGCTTCTAACAAGTCCTAGGGAAAGTTGATTAAAAAAAGAGAAAAAAAGATTGGTTGGTTTATATACCAGGTCAAAGTTCCTTTCCCTTCATAACAGGTGGTTATAAAGAGGAACCAAAATGGGTGTGGAACACTTATGCCTTTCCGTTGTGTGAAGCACTGCTGGGGTTAGGAATAAATGGAGTCCTTCCTTCCCCCGAAGCTGATGGTAAGAAAAGCTGATGGGCAGGAGAATAAGCAGGTCACCGTGATTTCAGAAGACAAGCAGGTCATTTTTGGCTTTATTCAAAGAGACTTTTTTTTTAAAGGAGACCTCTACACATTTGGTCATTCAAAGGTTGAGACACCATCAGAATGGGCAGAATTGTAGGTGTCCTGTGCAGGGCAGAACAAATGCAGATGCTATCTTCACCTCCATGTTTCTCTCAGACCACAAGCCTGCCACCAGGCTAATTTCAGTTGTCCATCTGCAATGCTCCCTCATATTTTGTGCCTTGGCAACCCCAGTGTTGTCCCCTCCATGCCTCCCAGAAGGAGGTCCTTCTTATGACCCCAGAGAAGCAGGGACCACAGCGGGGAAAGGGGATCTTAGTTTGAACCCCAGACTCTGAGGCTGGCATTCCTTTCAGACTTTGGAGCCAGAGAATCCAGTGGCACCCTAGATGTCATCTAGGGGGCAAAGGACTGCACTTAGTTCCTCAGAGACTATGCCCATGCAAAGACACAATGCGATATCATGTTAGCTAGAGCATGTGTTTGGCCGTGCTGGGTAACTGTTGCTGAGAAGGGTGGCCTTTTGCTCATCCCTTTAAGAGGACCATGCACAGTTTCATGATCTGAATCAAGTTGGGCACAACTCCCATTAATGCAGAAAAATCTTTTCGAAACAATATGGTAGTGGAGCCAGGCACCGAAAGGCTGAAGCACCAGCCCTTTTCGATTAGCAGGCAGCCTGACGCTGTCTGCTTCTCTGCATGCTTCCCTTGAGCTTAGCAGCAACCTTCAAGCAGTTGAGGGGGAGAGGCAGGCAGATTTTCCTTCCCACAACATCAGGCTGTGAGCTCGCACACCAGTGTCTTGAAGCGGCAAAGCTGAATGGGCAACGAAGAGCCAGCAGCTCTGTGGAAGGCGTGGTGGAGATGACAACCGCTTGGAGGGAGCGTTGACAGGTTGCCGGCATTGAGGGGTCCTCCTTGGAGGGTTGCTAAGGGGAAGGCCACGATGGATGTGCCACTGCGCTATGGCTTCAGTCTTCAGTGTATACACTGTTAATAGTTATGGATGCAACTGTTAGGTTTTCCTAAGAGTTATTCATTTGATTTTGACAAGGTAGTCTTACACTGCAAACTCTCAATCATTAGTTAGGGCTTCTAGCCTGTGCAATAGTTCATCCATTCTTCCTGAATCCAGACAAGACTTACTGTTCTGCAGTATAAGCCAAATAGCTATCATCTTGGTAACTTTGAATGACTTTGACCAATTATGATTATTCTTTTTAAATCATTTTAATGCAGTTGGAATTCTCTTTTTAATGGTTTATTTTAATTGCTAATTATTATAGTTTTATAAGAATGTTTTAACCATGGATTTAAATTAGGTTCAGTCTTCTTAATAAACCTTTAAATGTTTATTTCCTTATTTAATGCCATTATTTTTCCTTCCTTATTTTATGTTAGATTAACAGTGTCTCAGATACGCCATTTGTCATAACAATCAATTTCTTCATCCTTGAACTATTGCTATGGCAGCCAGTTACCTTTCTTTCAATTCCTGCTTTATGTTTAGCTTGTATTTTTCCCATTTTAATAAAGTTTTTAAATGTGTACAGCTGCAATTCTATCCTTTCCTTTCTGGAAAGGAAGTCCTGCTGAACTCAGTGGGGTTTACTTCTGAGTAAGAATTTTATTTATTTTATTTATTTATTAAAACATTTTAATAACATGGGCATTTGCTGTAAATGTTAGGGCTTCTGTTTGGATGAGAAATAAGTGCAACAGTAAAGATAGGCTCATCACCAGATCTGGGTTTGGACAAGACACCGTCAATGCATCACCTCTAGGCATGTATCAGTTGGGGTTAGGAATCTGAGAGATTCCCTGGGCTCAGCTCCTGGGACTCTGGTCCACCTAGTTGCACACCTGAGGTGGGTTCCTGGTGAGCACAGACTCCTGCCACGCCTGCAGCAGCCTTTGTGCCACTCACCTGATGCAGAAGCAGGTGGGTGACTGTAAAACTTCTGTTCCATGATTGTCCACAGACTTTCTCTTGGCTTGGCTCACTTTCTGAGCAGGAGAGTAAGCCCATCAGTGCAGGGAGGGAGGGGTTCCAGCAGGTTTCAGCCAAGCCCTAGGTCCACTTCTTCTGTGACTTGACCTTTTCACTGCCACTGTCAGCATCAGCTCTTGCTCCACACCCTCTTCCTCACCTTTTGCAAGCACTTGCTTGCTCAGTGGGCAGAGAGAGGAAGCTGGAGGATGAGGCTCCTGTTGCTCTTCCTTCTCCCCACCCCCATTGTCTGGACCAGACAAGAGAAGAAGGAGGTTGCAATGATGGAGAAGATGAGCCAGTCCAGGGAACCTTTGTCAGTGGGGCCCTGTGAGGGTGTGGGCCCTTGCTGGGTGTGTTCATTTTGTTGCCCCTGGATAGACAGCATCCCTGCATCCTGTGACTTTGGGTCACTTTTCATTAGGATACTTCCTGATGTCAGTTCTGGAATTGGCCCATACACCATCTGCCACGCCGTTCATTCCTTCCAGTTCATTTGCAGGGATGCAGCCTTTTCACCTTATGAGTAGCATCATAAAACACTGGGGAAGGGGAAGCCGCCCAGTTGCATCTGGAGTAAGACTCTTCAGTATGGTGTTTCACAAAGGAGCTTGCTGCAGCTGTTCATTCAGTCACATTGGGACTTTTTATTTATTATTTTATTTATTAAAACATTTTTATGCCGCCCCATTCGCCGAAGCCTCGGGGCGGCTTTTATCTGTTATGCTTTATCTGTGCCCTCATGCAGTTGAGTAAAGGGGTAGAAAGAACCAAATAGGCCAGAAAAGCACCAGAATAGATTAGAACATGCCCACATTCTCTCTGTTCTGGTGGTAGATTAGGCTGGATCTAAAAATGGGCCAGACCAGTTGCTGTCCCATATTCCTTTCCACTGAGCACATACACATTCTCTGGTCCCCCATCCATTCCCTTCCCCTCTTTCCCCCTTTCTCTCTCATTCTTTCTTTCCCACAGCTTCTTGTTCCTCCTTTCCCTGCCCTAGCTGCCCTCTGTTTCCCACTGTAGTGCAGAAGTTGCAGTCTTGAGTTAGTAGGGATCCTAGCGCCATTTGCTACACCTCTCAGAATGTCCTCTTGACATTGATCTTAACTGCAATCCTCAAAAAAGCAGCAAAGGGTGTGTGCGGAGAATTTTCACCTGGGTTCAGACAACCTTGTCTCAAGGCTGAGCTATGGGTTGAATGTGGCTTGTTTTTGAAACTTGTGTTGTCTGAACCCAGGTGAGATAACAAATCTTACTGAATAAACCATGGTTTACAATTTGATAGCAAGCTTGGGGTTCTCTTACTGAAGAAGCCATGGCTCGTTGGTGCAGTAAGGTCCAGATAGCATGATAACCCATAGTTCAACAGCAACTCACACCCTATCTATACTCAACCATTGAGTGTAGGTTTTCATGTTGTAGGAACCCAGTAGTCATAATGTTCCCAATATTTTGGGATAGTTTGATCTTGAATGAAGAACTAAGGTTCATTTAGAAACATAGAGACAGGGAGAGTCAGAAGGGGCCTCCTGGGCCATATAGTCTGATCCCCGGCTCCAGCCGGCTCTGCTCATGACATGCCCACCATGTGCATGTCCAGCCTATCCTTGAACACCCTCACCGATGGGGCCCCAACCACCTTCCATGGAAGCCCATTCCATACCCTCAGGGTCCTAACTGTCAGGAAGTACTGCCTGGCATCCATTTACTTTGCAGAAGATCAGCCTCTAGTAGACATAAAAACTGCTAGATGTTTTTTGTTGGTATTTATTTATTTACAATATTTATATACTGTTGCACACATAAACATGCTGGAGCAATGACCAGTAAAATAAATGGAATAAAACATTGAACATTTTAAAAATTGTTTTTACATTGTCTCTGACTTTTGGCAACCCTATGAATGAATGCCCTCCAAAAAGTCCAGTCCTTCACAGCCCTAATCAGCTCTAATGAACTTAATGCTGTGGCTTCTTTTATGGAGTTAATCCATCTCAGATCTGGTCTTTCTCCTCTTCTTTTGCCCTCTATTTTCCCTAGCATGATGGTCTTCCTGGGTGACTTTCAAAGTACAACTCGTACTTGTTATTTTTCTTTCCGTTTATCTAGAACCCACTTGTTTGTTTTTCCATTTCAGTGCACAAAGCTCTCCTCCAGCAGCTGGGTTCAAACCAGCAATTTTCTTCTGCTGACTTTCACATGCATTCATAGTGATAAGAAATACAATAGTGTGGATAATGTAGACCTTGGTCTCCAGTGAAACGTTCTTGCACTTGATCTTTTCTCATTCCTTCTCATGATCCACACAGAGAAAAACTTTGCTGTAGCCTAGACTGATCTTCTTCTGAAATTGTTTTGTGTGCTCCAGTAGCCAAAGAATCTTTGCAACATGATCTTGAGTATCTCTTCCTTTTCAGAATCCAGACTGAAAGTCAGGCATTTCTCATTCCATATAGGGTGATATTCTTTGGTGAAGAACTTCGAGCATCCTTTTGCTTGCCTAGGAAACTGGTGCAAGGGCCTTGTAGTTCCTGCACTCTTCCGCATCTCCATTCTTATCAATTGGAATGTATATTGAACACTTACACTCTGTGGGCTGCTCCGCTTGGGAATCTTAAGAAGCCATACGACTCCAAAGGGGCCAATTGCCCTCCAGATTGCTTCAAATGTTTGGGATCCTCTGTTGGGGTTTAGTGTGCATTGCCAGAGAGAACAAACCCTGGTTTTCACCCAAACACACACAACACACAGAAAGGGAAGCTCAATCAGCAGGAAGTATAGACCAGGTGCAAGCTTTTAATCCACAGTTGCCTAAACAGTAAATATTCCTGTTGCATCCCAATTTTACTCTGTATTGCTAAACAAACTTCCTGTCTAAGAGAAGGAGAGGCTACCCCAACATGGCCAATGGCTTGAAAGTCCATTCTGGCTGGACCCTACTGTTAGGGCAGTAATACTGAAATACTGTTTTCCATATTTGTTGGAATATACCTGTTAGGATTTGGAGCAATTCAGTCTCTGCAGCTTGGAGCAGTTATATTGCCGTCCTATTTACTCAGGGTGCTTCATTCCTCCCAAGTGCTTTCAGAGCTACTTTCAGTTCACTTTCTAATATTGCAGGTTCTTCCTCATAGGATTCTTCTTCAAAGGGTCTGTCATCTTTTTATTTCTTCTGTATAGTTCTTCTGTATATCACGCGTGCCTTCTCTTTATTTTCTTTGGTCAGATAGCATGTCCCTGTTTGTCTTTCAGCATTCCCTTTGATTTCTTGGATCTTCTGCAAGAGGTCTCTTGTTTTTCTTTCTCTTTTGTACTGGACATTGTAATAGTTCTTTTTGTCTCTATATGATAGTCACTGCAAACTTGCATTCAGGATTCTGGCAGTATTTCTTTTATTTTTGTCTGTCCTTAGTGATTGTGAAGGTTTCTTCTGTCTCCCATCTAGGTTTTTCTTTCTTGTCACTACAGGAATTGTCTTTTGGCATTCTTCAGTTATAAATCTCTGGTTTCAGTCCACAGTTCTTCTAGTGCATGGTCAGTTGAATTCAGTAATGCAAGTCTGCTCTTTATATGGACTTTAATACCTCAGCAATGTTATTTCTGTTGTGTTTTGGCACTATATTTCTGTTGGTGATTTTTTTCAGCCTCATTCTGATGTTTGATATGAAGAGTTCATTGTCACTGCTAGGTCTGGGAAGAAGTCTACTGGAATCCAGCCCTCCACGCATTTGTGAGCTTCCTCTGGTGCCTGGTCTGGTCTTTTAAGGAGAGCTTGGCTGACCTAAAGTCCCTAAATGCCTGCAGACCCTGAATGAACAACCAGACATTTCCCCCATGTCAAGTGTAGCAGCCCATACAATGGCTGCGTATTGCATGGCGGAGAAGGTCTGCCAGCCTCTGCATGGGACGCCTTCCTTGGCAAGCCCCTCATGGCCGTCCTTCTTTGGCATCAGGTGCAGCTATTCAAGTGGTATCCTAGGAATGAGGAGCTCCGATGTGCTGCAGCCAGGAACTGGAACTCATGGCTGCTGCAAAGTGGACCAGAAGCCGGGCAGCTGAGCTCAGGGAATCTAATGGATTCCCACCCTGAAGGCATTCCTGGCCCCCAACCCCCATGGCGCCTGGTATGCAAAATGCCTGCACACAATTCCTAGTCTAGAGGTTCTGCTCAAGAAGGACAGAACTCACCCAACTGCCAGGGACAGAGGGCTGGATGAGGAGGATCTCAGAAGTGTTCCTGTGCCTGTCAGATCTAGGGCTGGATGTGAGTGACTGGATCTCTGTAGCTCTCCTGCAGCATGGGTTGGGCTGCAGTTATGAGCACAGACCTCTCGGTTCTTCTTGGCTGTTCTAATGAATCAATGCCTTGAGACTTGATCTTTGCTTCACTGGCCAGTCTCAACCTATTTACACTGAACAGATTTCTGCCTTCTGCTTTTCTTCTCTTTACTTTGCATCTAGAGACAGCGGGGTGCCAGGTGACTGCTCTTGACCCATTTTTTGTGAGACTTTGTTATTCGCAAACTTACAGAAACCTAAAACTCACAGGTTTATGGCAGTGTTGGCTTGAGGAGCTGTACTGAAAAAACAGAGGAAGAAATGATTCTGGTGCCACATGCTGGCACTGCATGTCTTGTGTGAATAAAAGGCCAAAATTATGTGAATATTATTTGAAAAATTGCAAAAAGAAAAGAAAGGAAGAGAAACACTCTTCACATCATTACACAGAGAGCTCAGCAAGACCCAACGTCTTTCGCCTCACCAGCAATGCACTCCTTGTGGGTTCCCCTGCAGTATATGGCCAGCCATGATGGGAAACAGGATTCTGGGAAAGGTTGGCCTTTGACCTGCTCTAACAAGGCTGATAATCTAGTCTTAATTTGGAACTGATGAACCCCTAGCTCTCTCCATCTTTCTTACCAAAACATTTTATATATTTTTCTTTTTAATCTCTGCATCTCTTATTTCTCCAACTGTTTGGGTCATCCCAATTTGACACAATCATTCTGATGCTTATTTTTGAAAGCATGTTTTTCAATAAGAATTGGATTTTTCTTTTCCCCACCTGGGTTTGAACTGCACAGCGGGTAAAGTTTGTGTGAGAGCATATCATGGACAAGTGTAACGGAAGAAAGCCAGTGCATAATGGTTGAAGTGCTTGAGTGGAATGGGTGGGTGAAGGACCCGCGTTCAAGTCCCCACTCGGCCGTGCAGCTCACTGTGCGTATGCAAGGATGGACAGAGACGGGAGAAGATAAGCAAGAAAATATGCGTGGGTTTCCATGCAGAAAGGAAAACAAAAGCAAGGTTTATGCTCTGAAACGGATTCAATATGGAACAGACTTGGAGATCTAGTGCAGAGAACTTTGGAAAACTGGTTGATTCACACATCCCTAATGAGAAACCATATGAGCCTGAATCTGCAGTTTGGCTCCCAGATTTGTCACAACCCACCATGGTTTAAGCCATCATACAAACTATGTCAATCACTTTGATGACATGATGCAGGGTGTCATTTAAGGGATGGTGATGTCCATCTTGCTTTGTCTGTAACCTGTGCTGGGCATCTCCTCACCCTTAAGGGTCCTGGATCTGATGGACCCTTGTCCTGATCCAGAGAAGGCATCTTCTTCCTACTCAGATGTACGACACCAGAGCCTGGTTGAGGTTCTGTGCATTAGCAGCAAAGGGAGGCTTGCACTTAGGAGAAAACGTGAGATGATGCACAGTGAGCTGCACTGCCGAGTGAGCTGCACTGCTGAATCCCACTGGCTTCTATGAGTGGGATTGCATCCCATTCAGTAGTTACTGGAAGCTGCTGTTTCTTTCTGCCTCTTTCACTTGCATTTTTAACATTCTTCTCAGTGCAGAATCCAACGCTGAAGTGCCGTGAAAAGGTGCATGGTGAGGGCTCCGACCTCCTTTGCTCCCCAGCACACCCCTTCCCCCTACTCTTGGAGGCACACTGGTGTTCTCTGAGAGGCACCCCACAGGTTCTTATTGTGCTGGCTGTCAGGGGGATGAGGTTGCATCTTAGCTTCTGGAGCCCCAGTATCAAGCGCACAGGACTCGGAGGAGCACTCTGGTCTCCCAAGCCTTTCTGGGAGGCCACGAATTGCACCTTGAATGTGCCCACACACATGGAGATAAGTGATACGTCTCCATAAGGTTAGCGATACAGAGTTGCACTGGGAGGTGCAACGTTACATGGTCCATGTAATAGCAAATGACTCATCTCCACAGCAATAAACATTTTCCTTTGACACTTGTGCTGTTGAAGGGGAAAGAAGTGTGTGCGGGTGGGGGATAATTCAATCATGTTTCATGCAAACATTTCCCTTATCTTCATTTCTTCTTTCTCTCCATGTCAGAAAACATCCCAGAGTGTAATGCATTTCTCTTTCAAGATGCAGCAGCCCTTTTCGCTTGTCCCAACTTTTCTCCGCCCCTGTGAAGAATTAGAATGAAATTAATAATAGCAGGCAGATTAAAATAAAGTTTCTTTTTTTATTTCATGGTCAGGCTCCACTTCTAGAAAAATCCTCAGTTGGAGCTACTTCATAAATTGAAAATAAATACTGCCGTCCCGTTTTCCCGATGCTGCCGACTTTGCAAATGGATTGCTCAAAATCACAGTAAAGGGAAGAGATATTTTCTTCTGACTCGCTCAACTGGAAATACAATTTTGAGCAAAGTAGAGCGGCATTTTCTTCCCCCCTCTTCTTCGTCTTCTACTTCACAATTTCTATTTCACTCAGCCTGATCAACACCTCTAGGGACATAACATTTCTGATTCCACTTGTTCTTTTGGCTTGATCCACTTTCTTTCCCTCTTTTCTGTTTCTTTTCTTTTTCACTGAATTTCTGAATGGACCCATCTTTCACTTTCCAATATTTTTTTTTCCAGGAGTGGGTGCTACCAGTCTGCTGTAAGGAGCCATTTCTCCCACAGTGTAATCATGGACAAGATGTTGGGTCTGGGAATGCAATCAAGAGAAAGGCATCTGAAAAATTCCACTCAACTGATGGAAAACATTTCTGGCCTCCCAAGAAATTTGTCTTTTGAGAGGGCACCCTGAAATTCATTTTGATTTTGAATTACTTATTCATCCCACCCATCTCCCAAGTCACTTGGGGCAGTTTAAATGCTTCTTTCCTCCCACTTTATCTGTACAACAATCCCATGAGGTAGGTTTGGCCAGACTTTCCTACCCTGGAGCCCCCCAAAAGTTTTAAATCTCAGCTCCTGGCATCTGCAGCCAGAATGGCCAATGGCCAGGAATCCTGAGAGTTGTAGTTCTCCTGCAGAGAAGTCCTCATCCAGTTTTTCAGAGGGGGGCTAATGAAACCAAGGGGAGCAGCTGTGACCGCCACTGTCATCTGAACAGTGCATGGGAGGAGCCAGTGGGGAACTTCTATGCCTCTCCACGCAAGTAAAGTTCCCATTCCTGTCCTGACATGGGGTATTTCCTCAACTCTAAGTTGCAACTTTCATGACTTTGTCAGTGGAGGGTTTTGAGAGCTGGAACCCTCTTTCAAAGATATTAACTATGGGCATAGCTACAAGTTATGCTAATGGTGTGATTAGCAATCACACTGTGGGTTTAAAATAATTAAATACCAGGCCCGGGGAGGGGAGCCATTGTGATTGGCAGTGCAACACACAGAGAGGGAAGGCGTGAGCTCCCCCCACCCCGCTCAGCTGCAATCGCTGTAAAACTCTTTCCTGCTGTGCGCAGCAATTAGCATCAGAAAACAAAACTGAAAACCGAAAACCTCCCAGTGGTGCCACCTTCCCTTTGATGTTCCGCTGTCCATGTAATACACAGTTAGGACTTCACTACAGCCCTGTCCCAATCTGATTCCAGCTAGAAAAGGCATCAAAGTGGAGGTGAATTTGAGGTTTCTGCCCTAGGCCTCCAAGGCGTCATTTCCATCCAAACATGCAGAGGCTTTCTCTGCATGTTTCCATAGGCAGGGAAAATAGTCTGGGCCTGTATGCAATTCATACCCTTCATTTCTCCAGAATCTTTGCAGGGATCTATGTGCGGTTGGGAAGGGCCAGTGCGTGTGGTCCCAAACTCTGGCTCTGCATGCTCATTGTTACGCTGAATTAGTGTTTGCATGCAACTTATTTGTAATTTAGTTAGCACATTCTCTTCTCTGGTTGTTGAGACTTCACTGTGAAGAGTACTGGGACTTGCCTAAATAAAGCAGACAGCTAGTTGCATAGAAGAATGTGAAAACCTTTGCAAATTCAAAGGAGAGTTGAACATTCTGCACAATTTGCTCATGCATTCTTTCTCTTTTCTTTTTCTTTTCAAACTGATTAGATCAACAAAAGCAATTATGTTCTGTTGTTTCTTAGCCATGGCATGCATGCAAGAAAATAACAAGTGGGCTTAATATGTTGAGGACCTCCACTTTTTTCCCTCTTTCAGTTACCAGTCCTGAAGGCTTGAAAATATATGGGCTATGCAGAGTTCGCTTCCATGAGATGTAGTGTTGGATAGCCATTTGGATAGCTGCAAATTCCTGGAGGGGATCACTATTAGTGGCAACTAGTCTGGGTGGCGATTGGATGCCTCCAGCTGTGCCATTCTTGTTCCCAGCAGCTGGCTGGCCACTGTGTGAACAGAATGCAGAATGGTGGACCCTGATGCCATCCAGCGGGTCTTTTATGCTCTTATGAAAGGCCAGGGGACAGTAATGGACTGAACAGATTTCCAGTATTCTGGGGACTGGGATTCCGTGAATTGACTGTCAGGAGCAGAAGATATCAACCTGCAAATGGTTCCTGCTCAATGAAATATCCTCAAGCTCTGCAGGATCCTCCTGTTTAGATCAGCCCTTGGTTCCTCCTGGACAGGAAGGTGCATGGAAGGACTTCCTCTTTCAGTGGAGTGTTGCTTAAGCAACAAGATCTTTCTGAGTTCTTTTCATGTTTTAGAATTCTGCATTGTTTCTTGATTCACAGCACATCATGTGCCCTAATCTGCTGCCAGTGTCCAGCTCTGATATGGATACTGTCCAGCTCTGATATGGAATAAATTCTGCAAGATGTAGACAATATTTGCTGATCCATGGGGAGGTCTCAAGACAGGGTTCTCCTCTTTTGGGGGAGAAATCTTGACCATGCTAGAGAAGCGAGAGGTTATGTTTTATTAGGAGATGTTCTACTGTTTTGCTTTTTCAGATCAATAGTTTTACCCAACGATATGGAAATGGTTATTCATCTTCTGAATGCAGCCAGATGGCTATAAGTTATAAATGAGAGAAAAAAGGTAGATGTGCTATCTGCGACCGCCTGAATGCTAAGAGCCTGGGACCACATGAACTGACAATATCAAAATTATAAAATGAAGGCAGACAATTGTTTTATTAAGGCATTTAGCATTTTTAGAATATATTAGAATAATAACATTCAGGGTAATACATAAACGTGCACCTTAGTGGGAGTTTTATAAAGAACACTAAATTTGAACATAACTCATGTTGCTAGATCTGTTATTATCATATTATACTATTATATTATCATAAATCAAACTTGGTTTAATGTATTGATTTGTTTTAATGCTTTATGGAATGATTTTTTATTATAGAAAATGCACAGTTCACAGTATATGTGTAATAGCTATGCATTGTTGATCCAACAATAACATTGCTTTTATTGCTTCCAAATGCACATTTAAAATTGCATAATTCAGCACATCTGGTACAATGCACCTTTCAGGGTGGCTACAGCTTTAGAAATTGTCTCACTTGTTCAGTTGCTCATCTCAGCATCATGGGCTTAAACTGGGTTATAGCATAATCCTATGCATGTTTAAACAGAAAAAAAGAGTTCTACAGTTCCCAGAATTCCTCCAGTCAGAACTGTTAAATATACATAGGACTGTACCCTTAGTAGATGTTCCATCTCCTGGGGACTGAAGACCTGGAAGGTATCTACACCGGTACTCATTACTGTTATGAACTACAATTCCCAGGATTCTCTATCCTTCTCTCTTGCCCCCACCCGCCAATCTCAGCCTCAACCTCCCTGTTCTGTGTGTGTATGTGTGTTGGAGGCACTATCACATGTTATTTATTTGTTTATTTATTTATTTAGGGAACTTCCATGCCGCCCCTTTCGCCGAAGCCTTGGGGTGGCTCACAAACATGAATAAATAACTTCATATAAAACAATATAATTTAACAGTATAAATTAAGTCGTTATAATGATACAATGTTGATAATTTTGTGAGCATGGAGATATGACTTATGCGTGTTCCACCAGGCTTTTCTAGGTTGGAGGAAAAGTTATGAGACTCCAGGTGGATCAGAAAAATGTGTAAACTCCTAGGTAGGTTTAAGAAGAAAAGTAGCCCACAAAACATACTTAGAATTAGGAATGAATGATCCAGTAATTCCAGTATCACCCAGTTCTCCCTTTTTGGACCCATTTTCACACTTCTAGATATAATTTTGCCTGAAATGCACATTTTTGCAAGCAATTTTCTAGGAGACTATTTTGTGCATGCTTTTTGGTATATGTACTCCATAGTTTTGTAAACTCCTCTTGATTGGAGAATAGCAGTTTAAAATTTGGAATCATGTGAATATTGAAGTTTAAATGTATGCTGGGTTCATATATTGGGTTTGGAAGAATGGATTATGCAAGTTTGCATTAAAAGGCACAACAAATTACTTCCCAGCACCCCACCATCCCTATAAGAATTCATGCCCCTTAGAACACTTCAGCTGGGTATTGCCATGAAAATAGCGTTAAAACAGAGACCAGGTGAATTGTTTCCCTCACAATCCATTATTCAAAGGGAAGGCTCCCTCATGAAAAATTTCCACGCTATTGCTGTTGAAGTCATTTTGGAAGCAGTAAATTTGCCATTGGGAAGAGAAATGGGGATTTAAAAAGCGCTCCCTTGTTTGGCCGGCTGGTTTGCTTTTCCTCTGTAGATGCATGCTAACTTTGCAAGCTGCTGCATCTCAGAGCCCCCCCCCCCTTTCCGTTCCATGGATTCAAGGGTGGTGTGTCCAGATCCTTTATTCCAGTGAATTCAAGGCAAGATGGTGCAGTGCTATAGATCTTTTCCCAACATGGCTCCACATTTCTCCCCCCTGCACCTCAAAAACCTTGGAGGTGCCAGGGCTGAGGTGCAAGGAGCTGTTGGAAGAGCTGGTCTAGAGGGTTACAGCTGACTGTATGTCAGACTTGGAAGTTGTGCCAGGAGTCTTCAGATAACCAAAAGACTGGAGCATAGCAGAGCCAGGCACAGGGTTCTTGCTTAGGAAAAGTAGTAGCCCAAATGGAAAAGCTTTTTAAGCACTTGCTATATAGCAGGCCCAACTTGAATGACTTGCCCAAAACTAGAAGTGCAAAGAGGGCCATGATTTACATGTGATTTCCATAATTTGCTAATGTATGTGTATAGGTGCAAATTCATGCATAATTATTATAATTGAAGCAGAAATGTGGAAAGTCACCCCACTGTTGGTCAGTTAGTGGCCTCTGTGCTTGGCCTCTTCAGTCAGCTATCTGGGTGTAAACTGTGGAACAACAAACATCCTTATAGCTCTGGAGCTAGATGTGGATGCCCTCAAATAGCGGGTACTCTCCTTGCCACCCTTCAGACAGAGGTTTTCTCTGTAAACAAGGACAGCTGCACACCACTACCTGCTTGGAACCTGAAAGTACTTTCCATTCCTCATACACGATGATTCAAGGAGTGTCTTCAGGTTCTACTACCTTTATTTTTAATCTTACTTGTATACCTGGCTTTTGTTCCTCTTGCAAGGAACCTCAGGTTGCTTCTCTTCCTCTCCACTTTATTCCCACAACAACAACCCTGTAAGGTGGGCTAGGTTGAGAGTCAGTGACTGGCTCTAGGTCTTATCACTGCCTGGCACATCCAATCTTCTTCTTGCTGCCATCACAGAACATCAAGAACAACTCAGTGTTTGGGTCTCAGGTTCCTACCTTAGCACCACTCCCCATCTGTTCATGCCCTTTTGCATAAGGAAGCCTGTACAGAAGAATGCAATTGGGTGGCTTCTACCTCCATAGCTCCCTCCCTTGCATTGCTGGATGCTGGAAGTGCTTTTTCAACCCTTATCCTGGTTCAGCTTCAACAGTCCTTCTCTCATTCCCCACTACCTCTTTGGAGGGAAATCCTGGGTTGAGCCAACATATATTTCATGAAAGCAGAGCCTTTTCAATTCATCAATTAAAGAGGCAGAGCTATTAAGTGTCCCTGGGAGCCTGGCTCTAGGCAGGCTTTTTAAAGGGTTATCAAGTGTGAGGATGTATATTATGCTTCACGATTTTCATGCATTGCTGCAATGCTTTTATATGGTTGCAGTTGGCTGTTTATTTTCAGTGTTTTGATACTGTTCTATTTCTTTTAAGCAGCTTTCATGATTCCACTCTTTAGAAATAGAGGAGAAAAGCAGTATTAATTTGTGAGAGCATCTTTGGCATCTCTCTTCATTTGTTCAGCCTTTCATACCTTCTGAAATGCATATGCTGAGCATTTTGTGACTACTCCAAGGCACAGTTTGCATGAAAAGTATTTCCAGGTCATATGATATATTTTCAGATCATATAATATATTTTCACTCATGGATCCAGTCTATCTCCTCAGCCACTGAAGAGCATCAAATATGATTGATAAATGGACAATGATGTCAAATTTCCAGTAGTAGAAGTAGATCAAAAAACAAAAACAAAGCAAACCATTATCTAATGAATGGCACTGCAGCATCAGGAGCCATTGCAAACTCAATAAATGAAATGACCTCAATATACTGTTTTAGCTGTTGAGTGGATGACTGAATAAGCTTGTGGAGAGCCTCATCCATCCCTCGGACCTGAGGAAGATTCCTGCTCCTAAATATGGCCCCATTTAGAGACAAACCTCAGTGGAATCTGTCCCTCTAACCTTTGCAGGCATCCTTGTATCCAAGAACAGGCTGAGGGCTCCTCAGCTAAGGAAGGATTAGCCCTGGGTACAGAAGCCCAACTGCTCCAGTCTGATGGCAATTCAAGGAAAGCAAGGCACCAAGGCCATGGGAGTCCAGAATTTTTGCCTGGAATGCAAAAAGCCCTAAGTAATGGTGAATTACTTCCAGGGACAGAGCCATTCACACCCCCACCCCCCAGGCCTAAAAGGTATGACATTCTCACCTGGGCACTGTCAGGAGATGTCATCCCATGAGTCATCTGGTTGATCTAATGGGACAAAAAGCAGGGAGCCAGTACAGATCTGAATTCCAAATGAGGAGAGGTTTCCTCTTGCTGCCAGAGGCTCTGCTGAAAACTGCTGTGCTGTTCTCCAAGGCTATGCTAGAGCTACCAAACAGAGTAAACTTATTAGGCTACATGAACCAAGATTGTGACTATGGACAGAGAGAAATACATTTGGCTTGCATTTTGATAAACTGAATTCCTTTGCAATTCCCAAACTAGTATGTAGATCAGAATACAATTACCCTTCAGTGTTTGCACTTCACAGAGTTTTGCAATCAACCAATAACTCTCCAATCAACAGATGCATACAAAAATGCATGCATTAAGGAAAATTGTAGACAGAAATGCATATGCTAGGGAATATAACATACAAAAAAGCATATATTGGAGAAGTGTTTGTGGAAAAAACTGCATGCAAGTGTCTATATGATGTAGGCATGCACAAAATGAGTACACGTTTTCATGCAGATTTCTTTTTAAAAAAATCACAAATGGATGCAAAAATGGCTCAGAAGAAGCTTACAAATTCAAATGGTATGCATTTTAAAACGAACAGATCTATTCTTCCCTGAGTTCTGCGTCAGTATAAGGCTAATTCAGAATGGGAAGTTACACATGCACACTAGCATGGATAATTTGGGAGTCCAGCCCAGTGGTTTAGCTAGAAAAAATGTTGGGGTTTCCTCTGTTAGGTGATGCCATGTAATCTACTTAGTCCATATGACCCATTTTGATCTGTGGTTTCGAAGGATGCTCTGAGAGTTGCAGAGTTCTCACAGAACAGATGTCAAGCATGGCTCAGATTAAGGTTAGGTTTGCTGGAAGAGATCAGTACCATGGACAGCTCCAAGTGCCACTGTTGTTGGCGACCAATCTTCCCCAGCCTGGTGGCCTTTGGGCCACCACTCCCAGAAATCTCATCCAGCATGGCCATTGACTAGGAATTCTGGGTGTTGCAGTCCAAACATGCCCAGAAAGCACAAGGCTGGGGAAAGCTGGATAGCTTCCGCAAAGGCCAGAGTGAAACCGAAACCTGAACAGGAAGCTAGTGGCCTTAAGGCTGGTTATCGCCACCTCTACCTTGATTAAGGCAGGGACTCTTAAAGGGTCTGATCTGCCTGATCTGATTGCAGGCTGTGTTGAAATGGCACTCTAATGAATTCATGGTTTGAGTCCTCAGAGTCCAAGTACAGTCATGGAGCCTCCTGTAGGTGCAGGGAACTCCTCAGGGCTTCCTTTAGAGAACTGAGTCCTGAGGAGAGAAAAGACTTGTGATGCTTTCCCATAGTGACATCTTTTCCTACTGACTTCAGAGCCTCTGCTGAGGATGAGTTCTGATAAGTCAGAATCCTCTGAGGGTTTGGGATGCTGGTGCAGGCCGAAGACTGGACAAGGAAAGGAAGGGAAAAGAGCTTGTTGACCTCTATGCTAATCATTCCCTTTATAACGAGCACTGCACATTTTAGAAATAGAAGCATTCCCCCACTCCCAACTCCCCCACCACAAAACTGTAGAGTGCAGTTTTCTGGAAAGAAACAAATTCCCTCTTCTCCATGTGTTTCTGGAGAAAGAGTCATCTATTTTAAGTTGGGGGCTGGGGGTGAATCAAAGCAGGATTGCCAGGTAACAAAGTGGTAAGGAGAAGAAATGAGATTAACATGAGTCATGCAACTGAAAGAGGCCAAAATAAAATAAAAAGGAAAAGAATTGCCACATGCTTTTTTCATTTGGCCTAAAAAAAGAAAGCAATTTGAGGATTATTTTTCCTTTCCTCTTACTTCTCAACTTGTAGCTTAATCAGGTTAATCAAGTCATCAGTATAAAAAGACAGCACTGAAATATATGTGAGCAATGGAGGCAGATTTTTTGTTTTGCTTAAAAAGTAAACAAACAAAAACATCATCCCACCCTAGCATGGATGTTTATATTGAATAATGGACGTCTTCAATTAAAAATTATTGAAATTAGTTTCAAGTTTTTCTTGTTTTTGCATCTGTGTGCTGTGCTTACTGTTAGAATATAATGGGATACTCTACTCAGTGATGCTTTGAAGCAAAAGTAATATCTCAGGAACTCATTAAGCACTAAATCCTATCAGAACTAGGACTCTGTATGAAATTAATATAATTTGCAAATGATTACTCCCCCTTTTTAACTTGAATTTGTGATGTAGCTGGGGAAAGAAAACTATCAAAAGTGAGCAGAAGAGAGGGAAAGAAGCACCCTAATCTATCAATCAGAATGCTCCAGTATCCTCACAATGAAGTATGATGCAAATTTGCACCATTTCCAGATTTGTACACCTTTGTGCTGCTAAGAGGGAAAATGCTGAGTTCCGTACGAATGCCTGTCCCACTCCTGTTGTCTCAGAATGATCTCAGCAGGAGAGATGATGACTTTTCTGAGTTTCACCATTTCAATGGGAGGAGGAAAAGCAGCAGCTGTGAAATGCACTGGCTTGCTACTACCTGTGTATCATCACTGCATGCCTCTTGCTAATCCCGGAGCTGTTTGCAAGTTTTTTAATACTAATTTAAACCTTCCCTTATAAGGGGAAGAAAAAACTCTATACATGGATCATTATGCCTGTGTAGTGAGAAGCTGCTCTGCATTGTGGACACTGTAGTTTTTGTATCCTTTACCTATCCATACAATAGATCTCAAACAAGCAATCCTCAGTCAGTAACAGTTTCCGGGATGGTTTGGTAATGACCACGACAATGAAAACAGATACATTTGCAATATAGATGGGGTCTCTATGAACTACATGTTCTGTGATGCTATTGCAATAAAATGTAGAATAGAGGAAGGAAGATTTGAAGGCTATAGGTTGGTTAGCATTGTACCTGGAGGCTAGCCACACTTTCCATGTTGAACCTGTTTTCTGGGGATGTTTCCTAGAATGGCATCTATAGGTTAGTTCTCTGAGCCAGTAAACTGATGGTCTCAGCTGTGCCACAGAGTTACTAACAGGTGTACCAAGCATGTCAGCCCAGCAATGGAATGGACACTGCCCTGCCTTGGCCACCGGTGTACCTTGGGGTGCAAGGGAAAGGGGATAAAGAACATCTGTCACTCCCTTGTGCCTGCCCCAAATCCACTCTGAAGAGCTTGGGAACCTTCTGTAGAAGGTTCGGGGGAATGTAGGAGAGAGGGGAAAAAAGGGAAGAAGCAAACTATAAGCAGTGGTCTGCTCTAGTCATGATTGATTTGGCCCTAATTTTTGCCCATAGAAACAAGCAACCAAACTTCTGTGCATTACAAATCTAGTATTCTGGCAAGAAGACTAGTCTGGAGGTTTGTTCCTGAAATCTCCATTCTAGTGCTCCATAAGGAACAATCAGTCATTGAGTTCTCTTGCAAATCCAAGTAGTACAGCCCAGATTTTTTGGCACCAGAGATCTAGTTCTTACTAACATTGATGCTTAAAGTGCATGGAGAGGGAGACTTTATATATTGAAGGCACTGTGCCTGTATTACAGGGGTGCATGTCCCTCTGATGTTTGCTTGGTGAGACTCATTCCTACGGGGTCCATCTCACTTTTTCTGTCATTCTGCATGCAGGATTGAAAAAAGATGGATGAACTGCTTTGCCTTGTTGCAGATGGTTCTGCTTCTCTGAACCCTCCCTAGTACAGCAGATGCTGTTTATGAACCACCCATCTCTGCTGAGTGCTGACCTGAAAGCAGAGCTGATCATGGCACTGAAGTCTGAAGGCTGGTGTGGTGTAGTCGTCAGAGTGCTTGACCAGGAATGAGGACATCCAGGTTCTCCTCGTCAGCCATGAAGCTCTCCAGGTGATTTCGGGCCTGTGACCTACCTAACCTGCCTCAAAGCATTGTGAGGATAAAATGGGAAGGAGAAGGGGGGCAGATGAGCTATCTTGAGTTCCTTGCAGGAGGAGAAATGTGGAACATAAATGTAACTGGGGATGCTGGGACCCTCGTCCACTGGCAGTGTTTATTTGTACCACCATCCGTGGTGTCCCATGGGGGTGAAGCTAGTCTGAAGATGGAATTCAGCACCATGGATGGGTCCTGGAGAGCTCCTACGACACTGAACAGAAAAACTGCACTGGCTGAGAAGCACCACTGATTCAGGAGTCAACACCCTCACCTAAATGAAATAAATGATGTGATCAAGAAATAAGTAAGCACTGCACCCAGGGGACAGACAGGTAAAGGAAGCTGTTATATGGGAAGGGCCAGACCCAGTGGAACCAAACCAGAGCAGGGAAATACTGAAGTTTCTCTCACTGGTCATGCAGAGATACCTTTAATAGGCCACATGCTCCATTTAAAATAGAACTGATGAACATGTTGGGGCCTAGAGTGAGGAGGAACTTAAAAAATGGGCATTTTCCTTTCCTTAAAGGGGGGGCAGGGGATCCACTTCACTGAAAATGAAGTGAGATCTGCACTTTCCACTGTTCTCAGAGAGTTGATACAAATGCAGGAAGGCATGCTCACACCATACAGAGAAGTTGTTGGTTAAACTGTGAAACTTGAAAAAGAAGGAAAGAAAGAGAGAGGAAAGATGAACAAGAAAGTGTAGATTGTGGACATCATGAGGTACAATTTATTTTTCCCCCTGTTCACATCCGGCTTTTGGAACAAAGGAGAAAGTTTTTAAGGTTTCATCCCAAGTGTTAACACAGCTAAATTAATTGGTTATATTACAGGACATGTTCACTTGCAGGTTTTCATAAAATATATATCACTGGACAAGTTTGACTTTAATGAAATACTGATCCTTTGTTGCCTCTCTTGTCTGAGCTGGAGAAGGAGGAAGAAAAAGGCAATCAATACTGTCTGAAACAGACATTACTCATTAAAATTCTAGACTGACAATGCAGGCTGGGCCTATCGCTTAGGAAACTGGCAAGGTGCTCTCCAAAATGCCCAGTGCGATTGTATTGCTTAAACACTTTCCTAGCATTCTGAAAACTCAGGAGGTGTCATTTCCTTCCTAGATGTCTCAGGTTTGACAGCAAGTAATGCACTGAAGGGACTGTGTTTGTGTGCGTGCATGTGTGCACACACTTACACGTGCACACGGGGCTTCAGCGTTTGCTTTAAATGTTCTTCTCCTAATGTGAAAACACGCAGCAACAACCCACCAGCTGGTCCTCATCCAGCACAGGGAGTCGTCTCTGCAGAGCTCAGCTGTTATTTTTAATGTGGAATGTGGAATATTAAACTGTTTATCTTGTTATTGAAGCCATAAGGAGCCTCTTTCATGTCATCATTTCTATTTTATTTGGTTTTCGACGCCTTCATTAACTTTTCATAGGAAAGATCTGTAATTTACAGCTTCAAAGAACTTTCAAAACGTAAGTTTTAGGAGCGACAAGTCAAATCGCACGCACACGGAGTTATCCAGTTTTCTCCACCCCCCTTTCCCTTTTCTTTCTTTTTTGTATATGGGTAAAAACCAAAGGGAGTTATCTAGAATAATACAGAAATGGTTTTATTTTGATTAGATATCTATCCGTGAAAAGTGAAAGTCTAAACAGGTCTGTGTGCTGTGGCATGTGTGTCTATGTGGTAGCTGTTGGGAGGGGAACTTGTTGATGAATTTCTGTTCTGTAAATGCAAAGTCTGAATTAAATTCAGGCTTCATATTGCCCTGGGACTGGCAGCATTTACAAATATTCGTTAATACTGGAACCATGCCAACTTTTTTGACATCCTAACTCTGTAAACAAGGTGGCGGGAGGGAGAGAGGGAAGAGACAGAAACAATCCACACCATGAGGGTTTGTTCCTGTTTTTCTTTTCTTTTTCTGTTTCTTTTATTCTTTTTCTTTTTCATGTCTTGAGCAGTGGCCTTGCTTTGAAAGATTGGCAGACCCAACACAGAGCATGTGAAATCTCTTGGACTTTGATGTACACCCTTGTTTTGTCTTTCTGTTTCTTCCAAGGTAGTCTTTGGAAGGTCTGAGGTTATTTGGTAGATCTTGGGGTCAGGTTTTAAAAGACTGGGGTATTTGATATTGCCTCTAGGTTCCTGGAACATTGCTTTCTTTTCTACAGATGGAGGTTGTTCTGTAGATTCCAAATGACAGATGATTCAGAGAAGAAAAATTGCAAAACGTAATTTGGAACTCTTACTGGAGTATGCAAGGATATTTTCTGTCCTAGGCAGGCTTGGCAGCAAAGAACACAGGAAGAGTCCTTCTGGATCAGACCAAATACTAGCTAGACCATCATTCCATTCCCACCATGATCAGCTCAATGCCTTAGAGAAGCCCAGAAGTAGATCATGAGTATTTAAGGACCTCGTACATCCCATGCAAATTAGGACCTTCCAGCAATCTCTTTACCCTCTGGGTGATCCAAAAGGCTTATTAGAGTATGGAAGATGTGGGCTGATTCACATTCTGAAGGCCTTGGCCTGAATGGTGGATGGATGAAGCCCTTGTTGTGTTCAAGTTACCTAGGCTTCATGGGAAACTTGTTCCTTATGATGACCTGAATGCAGTGTGTACAAATCTCTATAGATCCTGCTTGAATGGAAGTCTTTATCATGAAGAAGATTTTAGCTGAACGATACAAATTATTTTTCAGTCATAAATGATACAGATTCTGTTTGGTTCTTCTCCCACCTCCATCTCATGGCCAAAAAATCCTACTGTGCAACGGCAAAGCACATTTACTCCTCTTTGCCCACCTTAAATTGGTGCTTTTGTCATTTCATAAAGATCTTGCCTTGTCGGTCATAATTTAATTTGGCCAAGAGCTGGAAATCTACTTTGGGCAAGGGGCTGAATTCTTATTTGGAAAGGGTCTCAGGAGGACACATTCCAGCACTGGGCAGGGGTGAAGGCCCTGGGGGTGTGGGACAGAGTAAAATGGAAGGGTCAGTTTGTTGTTGTTGTTGTGTGCTACCAAGTCATCTCCAACTTATGGTGACCCTATGAATGAAAGCCCTCCAAATTGTCCTGCCCTTGACAGCTCTGCTCAGCTCTTCTAAATTCAAGGCTGTGACTTTCTTGCATACTTGGTCCTTCTTGCATTTTATCTTCCTTTTCTCCTTCTGTCCTTGACTTTCCCTAGCATTATTGTCTTCTTCAGTGAATACTTCCTTCTAATGATGTGTCCAATGTACAGCGCCTCTGTTTCATGATTCCAGAGAAACTCTTGGCTCGATTTGATCCAGGTTGCAGTTGTTTGTCTTTCTGTCAGTTCCAGTACTTGTGAAGGTCTCCTGCAGCACCATGCTTTGAATGCATCCATTGCCTTTCTTCACGGCCCCAATTTGAACGCTGCACCACCAGTCACAAAAAACACTGTTTTCCTGTGTTCCTGTCTACTCAGATCTAAGTTTTTGAAGCAGGCTCAAAACAAACTTTCCAGTTTCCCTGACCTTTCTCTGCAGGACTGCTTCAAATGCCTTGTTCATACCTGTAAATTTTAAATGTTTTTAAAGGGCAGGGTATTTAAAGTTTGCACAGATTTCTACCAATTTGTAAATCCCTCAACAAGAGTGGAGGGTTCCTGCATAACATTGGAGAGAGAAGGGCCAAGGTCTGAGGAAGGAGTGCATGGACTGGATAGAAAACTCCGTTGAGCCGAAACTTCCCCATGCCTGTGTTAAGCAAACATTTTTCTGAATCATCCGTTGACAGCCACCTTAATATCCCTCTGTGTCCATTATCTTATTTCTCAGTCTTTATTTAGTGAATCATTGTCTTTTCAAATCTTCCAGTAGCTTTTGATCTCCAGGCAAAATTTGCGGTGCAACATTAAAACAAACCAAGAAACAAACACAACTCAGATAAAACAGAACAGGATAAAAAACAACAACAGAGCAGAAATCAATGCAAATCACTGGAACACTTTTCTAACATGTCAGAAAAATAAATGGTCCTCCAGCTTGTGCTGAAGAGACCGGACACTGACTTCCAGGCAAGCTCCAGAAGAGGAATGCCACCACTACCGAAATGGCTCTTTCTGGCCACCCACTCTTTCCAAGCCACCCACGGTGCCTTATTTGGAGGGGGACACCTAGAAGAGGCCCTCAGATAATGTCATGAGGGAAGAGGGAAAATTTTCCTTAATCCATTAAACTCTCCCTTCTTGTGAATCCTGAGGGACACTCCAGGGCTCCTTGAGCTTTGAACAAAAGCACTCTTTTTAGGGTGTGGCAGAGACACTGCTGCATTATATAGTTGTTGTGTCCTTTATTCCTACTGCTACCAACTTGTCACCACGTGCTTTAGTGGAAAATGGAGAAAATCACTGTGACCATAAGGAGACAGTGTTGTAAGGCTATCCCATCCTCATATCTGGACTGCGTTTGTATAGCCATTCTTGTTCTTCATACCTGTTCATCAGGGCATGTGTTCGCTTCTGGTGTCTAGTACCAAAGAGCTCGTGATGTTTAGAGATCCCCATGAGAATCTTGTTAATTAATTTTATTTTCAGATCATCTGACATTGAATCTAAATGTCAGCCAAGACCCAAGAAGATCCCTCAGCTATCTGTTGGTCATACTTGATTATCTGAGATAGTTGTTATCCATGCTTTAGGTGAGTATGGCCTGAGAACTAGATGGGCCTAGACAACTTGTGTGGTTTTAGATCATTTTAAAAGTGATGTTTAGCATCCGAGGGGACTGTCCAAAACAGGCTGTGCACCAGGCGAACCTCTCTGGGAGCACGTTCCATAGTCTGGGCACCTTCGCAGAAAAGGTTAAGGAACCTTTCTAAAAGCAGAATCTTGATATGGACCTAGTTGTGGAAGTATAGTATGCCAGACAGAGTCTGTCTTCTTTTCTTTAGGGGCTGCTGATAGCAGAAGGAATCTGTACATTATACTCTGTACCTACCCTGCCTTTGTAATCCCTTCTCTATTGTCTGCTAATAAAGCACCTTCATATTCACCCATGAGTGTGCTTATTGTCTCTGGATCTCAAAGAGGAATAACTGCCACATGCTGATCAGTCTGCAAGAGAAAAATAAGCTGAGTTGGAAAGTTGCGGTGGAGGCATGGCTACCCATGAAGGTTTGGGAAAACACCTGGAATTCCTACAGTCATTATATTCAGCATACCTCTGAATATCAGGTGTTGGGGAACCACAGTGGGGCAAGACTTTAGTCCTTGCATATTGCTTGTGAACTTGAAGACTTGAAACCAGATGCGGGATAATTCTTTTATTAATTACATTTCTATTGTGCCTTTCTTCTAAGGAGTTCAAGAACATTATTACCCTCCTCTCCCATCTGTTATCCTCTTAACAACCTGAGATAGGTAAGGCTGAGTATCAGTATCTGGTCCAAATCATCCAGTGAGCTTCATGGTGGCTGCGGGACTAGAGGTTGGAATGTCCAAGTTCCAGTGGCACATTCTAACCACTACACCACACTGGCTCCAAGATGGGCCTTGGATTTCGTTCAGCACCATTCTTCTCATTCTTTTATGAGTGAAGTTGGCAGGAATGGGGTGAGTCTTTACACTTTACCTCTGCTCAGTCTCTGACTATGGAAAAAAAATGATCATGGATGAAGGGTTATGCTGGGATGAACAATGTCATGAAAATGCAGAACAACGTGAGAAAGAGAGCTCTGAACTCTATAAGATGTTGTTCTTACTTTTACTTAATTGCTTCAAATTACAGAGGGGATGACAGATTTAAGGAGCAGCAACGGAATGAATGGAGGAATGGAGTTTTCAAAACTGCTGACCTAGATGTAGAGTTTCTGAATCTGAAGAGCATCATTAAGGAACTTCCTAATACTCAGGTCAGACTTCCCCAACCAGGCGCTCTACAAATGTGCTAGAGAACAACTCACATTTTGCCCAGCCAATGTGGCTGCTGGCTGGCTGGTGACAACAGGATTCCACACGAATCCTGGGAGTTGAAAGTTAGTTTAAATAGTGGAACCCTAGTGAGAGAGCCAGAGAATCTGGATCTAAAATAGAGGTGGATTTTGAACAGAGATGGATGGTGACTTCCAGCCATGGTGGATCTAGGATTTCAGGGGGTGGGGAGACTTGGAAAAATACTCCTCGAGCAGCCCATCTCTTCTTCTTTGCTGTTTATACTTCACATTTGCTCTCTTTGTGCCTGGACTGGAATTGGTGATCCATCTGTTGAAGCAGGGGAGTCTTCTCTCAGCCCCTCTACTCTGTGTCACTTCTCTGAAAGGTCCCAAAGGCTTGCGAAGGATCTGGCATCCCATTCCAGCCTGCACTTCCACACCTGGATCCTTCCTCTAGAATACCAGTGAGCAACCAGCACACAGCCCTTGGCCTAATTTCATGTGGTTCTTGGGCTCATTTCCAAAGCCTTCGACATGCAGTCAGTCTGTGACACACAGGATCCATCCCCTTCTTGGTGGTCTGATGCATGGGAAGGAAGAGTGAGGGTGGTGATGGTGAATAAAGGGAATTCCAGAAAGAGAAAAGGGCTGTTGCTTCCACATTTGCCTCTGGTACCGCCCACCACTGGTTTGGCTCAGTCCAGACATTTTTCTCACAACAATTTACCTAGAGAGAATGCAGCCCTTGATAGAAAAAAAAAAAGTTTGCCAATCTTTGCTCTAGAAGTTAAGCTTCCTGCACTGTTGCCACTGTTGGTTAGCGTGACATTTTAGAATTTGTATAAACTTCGTTATCACTCCTCTCTCCTGACATACATACAGTCTGACCTAATTATTAGGTTAGGTTTGAATCAAATGCTGCATCCATTTTACTCGTGTTCCATAACTGACATTAAATCTCACTTTTCTCCATCACTGTGTTCTCTTAGAGGAATGCTGAATATGGAACTAATTGCACAATGGAGGGGTGCTGGGAATGACCTAGAGAACAAACCAACACTTTTCTTACTCTTCTTGGCAATATCTCGTCATGAAATCAGGCAAACAAAACGATGCCTATAAGGAGAAAGGTAGAGAAGATAAGAGGCATGGCTTGTGCTGGTTCATGCTCAGATACATTTTCTCACTCCTCATTTTTATCCCCAGTCAAGCATCTATTATTTTGCAGCAAGCAGGAGCGGCACGTTTGAGTGGACACTCAATGCAATTGGTGCAAAGAGGGCTCAGCACCACAAAGGTTATACTTCCATGGCACTAACCAAGTGCAGGTTAAGTGCCCTTCCCACAATAAGTGCATTTTTCTTCTAGTAGTCCTTGCCTGCTTGTTGAGGTATCACTAGGTCTGAGTTTCTTGAACATTTCATCAAATGTTGTTAAAATGTAGAATAACTTGCAGGAACTCGTGTACCTGCCATGGTAGCCAATGGATGGCATGAAGATTCATGATTCCAAACCTTCCTTTGGATTCAGAGCCTGCTTCAAACTGCACCCAAGAGATTAGAAGAAGAGAAGAGGTGGGACCAACCTGGCCTACCTCTGCTGGGGATTCCACAGCCTTGAGCAGCCACTGGGAAGGTCCTGAAGATGGTGGCACCAAGAGAAGGGCTTCCCCAGAGGGTCTCAAAGCCTGGAATAAGCTCAGGCAGGTCTTTTCTGACCTGTCAAACCATACTAGCCATAAAAGGGGTTGAGCTGTGCCTGAAAATAGACCCATAGCCAGTGAAGCTCTTGTAACTAGAGAGTATGGTCAAACCTGTACATCTTGCTATGCCAATACTAAGCAAGTACTTGGTGGATTACACTCTTCAGCAGAAGTATTGTGTGTTTTCTGCAAAAGGAGTCATGGGCTCCCTGCTGCTGGCCCAGTCAAAAGTCCAGGCAGAGCATTCTGCACTAATGAAGGGTCCTAACAATATTCAAAGGCCATCTCATGTAGCATACACTAAATAGTCCAAGCTGGGCTTACCAATGGCATGCATGACCATGGCTAGATCAGCTGTGGACCAGCAAAAGATGCGCATGCACTGACCTTGTGGCTGCAAGAATCCCATTTCCCCTTCACGAGCACGAATCAATCAGCCTTGGAACCAGCGATGAGGGGAAGAATGCAGCCGTGCGTGTATTTTTATTTACCAAGTAATCAGATTTATGTATGCATGTTCTCACAACTCTCACTTTTTAATTTTTATGTATTCACCCCATTTCGGCCCTCCCTTCCTCCAAGAATCTCAGGGTATAGGGCTGGGACTCTTTCTCCATTGTTTCATTCTCAGAATAAGGCTGCAAGGTAGATCTCTAAGAGAAAGAAGGGTTGATTTTCCCAAAGTCACTCAGTAAATTTCCTGGCTGGGCTGGAGTTTGAACTCAGGCCTTCCAATTCCTCATCCGCATCAGCATCTCCACTTTTTCCTCTTGCAAGAGACTCATGATGGCTCCCTTAGTCCTCCTTTTTCTCCTCTCGTAGAATCATGGAACAGCAGAGTTGGAAGGGGCCATGGAGGCCATCTGGTCCAACCCCCTGCTGTCGCAGGACACCACGTTACTGCATCCCACCCAGATGGCTGCCCAGATTCAGTTGATGGCTGACTGACTGATGGGAAAACCAGGAACTTGTAGGGGCTGGGTGTGTGAGTCCTGGATCTGAAGGCTCCCTCTGCCATCACGGCTAAGTCGTTCTTGCTCTCTGCCTGACCTGCCATGGAGGACAGCAAAAATCGTGCATGGGGTGCTCAGTGCCTGAGGTGTGGCTGTCACAAGTTGTCTGGTATTGTGTGATTCATAGCATCATAGAATAGTAGAGCTGGAAGGGGCCAAGAAGACCATCAGGTCCAACCCCCTGCTGTTGCAGGACACCACGTTACTCCATCCCACCCAGATGGCTGCCCAGTTTCTTTTTGAATGTTATTCAAAAAGAATAACATTCTCCATTATTTCCTCATAACAACACTGTGAGGTAGGTTAGACAGAGTCAGTGACTGACCCAAAGCCACCCTGTGAACTTCATGGGAAAGAGGGGGGCAGAATCTGGACCCCCTGGACCAGCAGTCTAATCATGGTCACCCTGGTTCCCACAGCTATGGAAGACACTAAAGCTGCCTCTCACAACTTGATGCTCCCCAAGTATTGCCCATACTGACTAGGAATGATGGGAACTGTGGCCCAGCGTGGGGACTGCCGTGTTGGGGAAGGTGACATTAGAGTGAACTTTCCATGAGATGAGCAGAATGCGTTCCCCCACCCCCAAACACGGCAGGTTTTTTTTTTAACTTTCTGCTGGCACTGACCTAAATTGTATGTCTTAGAATTTTATAATGAAGAGACAAGAGGAGCAGCCTTTTTGTTTTAATGATGATAATAACCATTAAAATGGTGTAATTATATTTTCCATTTGTAAAACACGTTTCATCTGAAGATCTCTGGGAGCTTTGTCAAACTCTAATTAAGCCTTTTTAGATAGGTACACAGAGATTTATGCCAGAGAAACTGAGGCACAGGCAAAGGAAGCAAAGGGAGAAAGAAAGCAGAATGCTTAGCTTGGAACCGCTTGATAGACCCAATGCCCGCCAGTCCTGCCTTTTGCTAATGCGCTAAGGTTTCCTCACTCCCCAATTATCATTATCTGTTTTCTCTCAGGTTGATGAGGCTTTAGATTTGAAAAGCAGGTGTCATGAGGATGAATGGAGAAGCTAATCCCACATATGGCCAGTGGGTTGTGGGTCGATGAGAATAGCCCACTTCCCATGAATGAGCTGTGGGGAGCTTGGCAGCTCCACTACACAGAGCAGCCCTTGGTGTCCGATTCAGCCTGACCTGGTCAACCAGGTGCCTGCTGGCCAGAGAAGCTGGTGTTTGTAATCTAAGGCATCTGGAGGGCCCCAGCTGGGGAGACCTGGACTGGCCCTTCATCTGGGGACAACCAGTGCTGACACAAGTAGCCACAGAAAAATGTCTTCAGTACAAGCCTGTTCAAACAGTGCTTTGAAGCATCTTCACCAGTCAAGGTAGAATGAGTTTTCACAGTGTGTCCAACTTGCTAAGGGATTTCTGAAGAGCACCTTTGTTTTGGAAGGTAGGAGACATTTGCTGGCATTGCTTTGGGATTAGTGCAAGCTTGGGTGCTTGCTGCTATGCTTCCAAACTGTATCCTTGCCTTGGGCTGGTCCTTTGCAGTGAGTGGGCACTGCATGCTCATGTTTATTTCACAGCAGCATGGACCTCATTGTTGTAAACAACCAGAATGTACCTTAGGTCAAGGCTTCTTTTAATGGATTCCATGTGTGGATACTGCTTTGAGATTAGCACAGTCTGTCCTGCCTGTTTTGGCTATATATCTGAACAAAAGCACATCATTACAAAGGCATTCTCCTCCTCCTCCTCCTCCTCCACAAGGCAACATGCCAATGAAACACAATGGGTTGGATTCAGTTTTTGACATGTACAAGTGGTGGGTAGAAGGGAACATCTCTGCCTTTCCTCCCCATGGCAGCCTTCCAGCCTTCAGAAAACAACACACAAGCTTTGTATTTTTAGAGCCCTATATATTCAAAAGGCTGGAGACCCTACTGAAGAAGGTGAGCTGTGGTGTAAGGGGAAGATCCCTCTGAATGGAGGGACACACCTCCCAATGAGTGCAGCCTTCTCTTAATGGGAGGCAGGTCCTCAGCCAAATCAATGCAACTGCTAATAAACCCAATAACATTGTTTCCAACAGAATTAATTTAGAAACAGTCACAAGAAACTTAAAGGCAGAAGTTAAATATTCAAGCAACTAAAAAAACTCCCTAAAAGTCTGGGCAGCTGAAAACAGGAGAGGCACTTTTAAAAGGCAGGTTTAAACATATGATGAAAAGAAAAGCGATCCTTCCTTTTTCTCTCTTCCTGGGTTTTCACCTTGCCAAAATGTGGGGCAAAGGGAAGCCCCTGTTAGATGATATGTAAAGCACCCCCTTTCCTCTCCAGCATGGTGCCTTTGGATGAGTCCATGACCGCATATTTGTGGCGAACTGCGGGGTGGGACTTACCGCTGTGTGCAAGCGATGAAAGTTTACGCGTGAATAGGCAATCCAGACAGTCGTGCACCATGCCGCCGGAGCGAAGAGAGGGGAAAGTAAACGTTGTTGTATAGAAGGGGTTGCCAGTGCAGAATACTTTCACAGGAACACGTACCAGATTCTTACACATAACCTCAATCTGTTAAAAAAATACAACCTGCTTTTAACCTCAAGCTTCTGTTCGATTGACTTGCCTTTGCACAAAGCTAGGCACAGACTTGAAAAGGGTGAAAGGTCTGTATTTATCTTGGGATTTGTGACTGCAGAGAAGAGCCTTTCAAGCTGATAGAACCTGATGCGGGGAGCTGAAAAGAAAACAGATTGATAAGGAAATCATCAAGCTGGTGAATAATGAAGGAGAGGATAGGAATTCCTGAGAGAAAGTTGATAGCATGGGTTCAGGTAGAGCGACTCTCATACCTGCAATTGATACCTGGCTGTCACAAAGCTAAGAGGCAGAACCCATCTTTCCCCTTGTCCGCCCTCCCTTGGCATATTTTTTATCATTTCTTTACTACCCAAAGTAAAGTACCACTTTCAGAATTATCCCACTGGTGAACATACAAGGGAATAACCATAAAAAACCAAACATCATGTGTAACAGTGAAGCTCTGCAGAAGTAAAGCCACATGCTTTAATTCAGCCTTCCCAACCTAGTGGCCTTCAGAGAAATCCCAGAATTCCCACGCAACAGGGCCATTGAATTCTGGGTGTTGCAGTTTGAACATGTCTGGAAGGCACAAAGTCGGGGAAGGCTGCTCTAATTTATACTATGGAACTTAGTTGGTTGGTTCAGACCTGAGGAAAATCTTGTTTGGAAATGCAGTTTAGGGGTGCTGCATAAATAAGAGTGTTCAACAGAGTAGATGGGAAGGATCAATTGACTGGGCTTTACAATTCAGAGCAATTTATTCTCAAGAAAGCACCATTCTTTGCCCCACAATGTCTCAGATTATGCAGGAAAAGTGACCAGTGGAGAACTTGTGTATCGCACTGTGGGAAATGTAAATAGTGGCCCATCTACCCAGTGGAATGAGCCGGCCACCTCCTCCTCTGAGTGAAGCTCTCTGAGACAAGAAGGAAACCAGTCTGGTCCTTTCTGGGCTACCCCAGGCTCTCCTGTGAGCAGGAGGAAGGGCACTCCTCTGTCACCTTATCCCTCAAAGGTACATCAAGCAGTGCAGGCCACTGGTTCCCTCCAACTACCATCCTCCCTCACCTCTGGCTAACCATGGGCTGACTGGAGTTGCAGATTGAGTACCAGCATCTGGAAGGCCACAATGTGCCATAAGGTCCCATCTTTATTTATTTCTTTATTAGATTTATATCCTGCTTTTTTCTTAGGAATTCACAGCGGCTTATATCACTCTCCTCCCTCTGTTTATCCCCACAACAACAACTCTGTGAGGCAAGTTGGACTGAGAGTCAGTGACTGGCTCAAGGTCACCCAGCTGGCTGGGCAGGGCCTGGAACCTAGGCTGCCTCCCAGGCTCCTAACCACTGCACCACATTGCCTCTTGGTGTCTGTCGGCAGGGCACAGGGGCCTCAGAAATGCAGGTGCCAGGATTGCAGTGCATCAGCGTTAGCCGAGGGAAGGGTGGCAATGACTACACGCTGTCAAAGAGAGAGAAGAGCATCCCTGGCTGTTCAGGTCCGAACCGCTGCAAACGGGGGACCTTAAGGTCCTTTGCACTCCCTCCTTTTCTCCCTCGCCCCACCCCTGCCCTTAATTACTTGTCTTTCGCCGAGTGAACACAGCCACTCGGGAGTCCCACGATGGAAGTGATGACAGCAGGTGAAACCATGTCAATTGGATTTCCCTACATGGTGATATTTCTGAAGTCTCCTTTGCTCTCTCACTTCTTCAACTTTAAACCAGACTTTAAATAAACTTTCAAACAGAAAATGCTTTCAAATAGAAGCCTGTGCATTTTCAGCTCTTTAGAGGATGGTCTTCCCTAAAGAAGGGCACATGTCCACCTTAAGCACTTCACTGTATTATTTTATTTTGTGCGTGTTGGGCTGGGGAGCTGGGAGACCAGGGTTCTAGTCCCCACTCAGCCATGAACATCATTGGGTGACTTTGAGATGGTCACTCACTTTCAGCCTCACCTGTCTCACAGGGTAGTTGCTGTGAGGATCAAATGGAACTATCTTGGGCACCTCACAAGAGAAGAAAAGGTTGGAGAGGATGACATCGATGACGACAACGATGATGGAAACCTAAAGTATCTCACCTAATCTTCCTCTTCTTCATTTTATCTTCATTTTATCTTCCTCCTCTTCATTTTATCTTCACAACAACCCTGTGAGATAAGTTGGGGTAAGAGTCAGTGACTGGCCCATTGAGCTTGATGGCCATGTCAGGACCAGAACCAACTCTCTGCAGCCCTGGCTTGAAACTCTAACCTCTGCATCACCAGAAGGTCCTGCTTAGTGAAGATGTGGCTCGTCGTATCCATTGTGGGCATTTTGCTGCAAGTGTTTGGTACAGAACCACTCCAGAGAGCACAGAAAAAATCCAGAGCTGACTTCGTGCATCCGCCTCTAAATCAATGCTCACCCTTATCCTCAATTATTGTGAGAAGGCTCTCCACTTTTTTTGATGGATGGCTTAATAGACCTGCTACCCAATTCCCCATCTATAGGTATTTCATAACAGCAAATTGATTTACATCTCTGCTAAAGTAACTGCAGATGAATTAGTGAGGCTTGGTTGCCGGCATACAAGGGAAACGCAAGTGACATAAAAGAAGTAATGGACCAGCTTGATCTCCCCTTCCCCACATTCTGAGTGATGTCATCATGGATGGGTAAAATGTTCATCCATTTGGGGGACTGAGGACAAAAGTTGTGCTTTCAGGCCTCCTGGGATATTTCCCCTCAAACCCTGGTTGTTCTGAGAGACCATCTCCTGGCTCATTTTCATTCATGCCCACTCACAAACACTGCTTCCTAACGCCCATTGCTGCTGTCTCAGCACCGGCACTTGTCCCACCTGCACCTCAGCACACCTGATTCATAAAGCGAGTGCAGCCATTCCGGGATCACATAATGAATGTGATGATAGCAGGCGAGTCCGTATCAGTTGGATTTCCCTGCATGGTGCAGGTGAAGTGGATCTTGATGAGGGTGAATTTTCCAGGAGTGTCCAGATAATCATCAGTCCCGGGTACCCCAAAGGACACAAAGGATAGGGGACGCACACACCTGACCTGACTCCACACCCCACACTTCTCATGGTGGAGAGAATAGTAGTAGGGTTGGGGGGCCATCGAGTTGACCTCCTGCACTGCTTCGCATGCAATCACGCCTCTGACTGTAGGCTGTAGATGACTCAACCCGTGAGTTCAATGTATAGCAATGCAGACAGGCCTGAAAAGAACGTGCTTCCAACAAGTGTGGTGACAAGTCTCTGCAGAGAAGCAAAGCCCTCGAAAAGGTCTTCAAGGGCATGTTTACATTCAGAAAATGTGCATGAAAAATGGGCACACGTACCATTCGCACAATGGAAGAAGAACTTGCCTTTTCAAGTTGTGGACATTGAGGCACATGTGCCAAGATGCACGTGAAAAGACGCACAGAAAGTATGAGCTCAGGCATAGCTCCCTTGATGGGATCTTAACTGGAGCGTTAGATGATACTCAGTTTTACAGACATGTGCCATTTCCTTTCTCCTTACCTGGGTGCCTGACACACGAGTCTCCTTTGATGCCTCTGGAGCTGCTTTGTGAAGAGTGTGGCCATGTTCTGTTGAAAAGTGTGCTTAAATTATTGTGCCTGGGATGCTTCTTCAACAGGCCCACCCATGTGGCCAAGCAACGTTCTGCTGAGTGAGGAAGACCTCTTGTGTGTCTTCCATCTCCATTCTTACTTATTGAATTGTCATAGTTTAGAGATACTTATCACAACAGGCAGATCAACAGACCTGGGACCAAATCTTCTGTTCAGTCAGAAAAGTACTGGGCTGGTGCAGAGCTAATCCATCTAGCTTGACTCCTGATGCTGCCGGAAAGATAATGGAGGGCAGGGATACCTTCTATCAAGACAAATATTTGTATTTATTTATATAGGAGGAGATACACATTCAGAGATAGGATAAGACCCTCTTGCTTTGCTTCTAAGATTTCATGAGGCACGGTTGCCCTAACTTCCTGATTGAATTTTGAAGTCATCAGGTCATGAGATATGTAAGAAACCTGATGTGGGAGTGAAAATATAATGCATTCCTCAACTTGGCACCGCAGCCAGGATATGTGTTTAAAACAGGCTGCAATTTGCATCATTGCTTTTAATTTCAGCCCAGGAAATTTGCACAAAATTAGAACCTCTGATCTGCAAAATGCATACAGTGTTGCAAGAAGCATAAATAGCACAAATTGGCACAAATGGCAGTGGTGGTCTGCATTGGCACAAAACTGAAACTGGCTGTCAGAAAATTCATGGCGGCCAAGGTGGCACATGTGCTCAAGCACTGAGAGGAGGAAGCAGCTTCTCTCTTTCTCGTGTTCAGTGCTTCAAGAGGAGCAGCAGCAACTTGATCCTGCCCTGATTTGCTCAGTTTATATGGTTTGCACTAGGGATTCCAGCTCCGAATATTTTGAGTTAACCGTGTCGCTGGCTTGGTCCAGCTCTGGCTACTGGGCCAGGAATGTGTCAGCAGTTTGTGGAGCTCAATGGAGTGTGCTTGCTAGGGTCACTTATCCCTAGGGACATTTGTTTAAAGGAAAGCCACTTTCTCAACCTGCAGCATGAGGAACTTTTGTGTCAGGTCTGTGTCACAGTGCCCTCGGTCAGTTGGGGGTGTCCCTGAGCAAGAGATGCTACCCAGGATCATAGCAATATTCTCACTGCTTTGGAAGAACTTTGTGTTTACGGTTGGGTGGAGGCCCTGCTTTGTTGCACCAAGAGAAATAAAACTGAGTACAGTAACATGCACGTGAAGAACAATTGAACTATGGCCTCCCAATCAAGAGTCTGATCAAAACACTCTGTGATGCCTGATGAACTGACAGTCTGATCAAGGCGCTCTCTGATGTGGGAGCCATGAGAAAGCTTCTCTTTTAACCATGCGAGGGGAACAGAGAGGAAGAGGTAGGCAGAGAAAGCTCTAATCATGATAACAGGGCGAGAAGCCCCTTGATGGCTCCTTTATCATTTTGAGGCTGCCTTTGAGCTTTTAATCTATCAGGGGCTCATCGTTGGCGTAGCTATAATTGCCTTCATACTTTGTGTTGACAAATGGCTTTTTAAAATTTTGAATTCAAAGCCTGGTCACTCCCTTTGGAATTGTGGTGATCCATTCTTACCCTCTTCATTGAAAATAGGTACACAAGTGTATGCGTGCATGCATATGTGTTTATAATGTTTCCAGTCCTCATTGCCCTTTGCAAGATTATACTATCATCATTACTATTTCCATCTCACTTCAGTTCTCTGGGCAGTTCAAAGCAATTCACAACTCACGTCAAATTACAGATTTCATCCTTTTAATTTTGCATATCAAAAGGGGGTAAGAGACCTGGCATTTCCATTGGGATAGGTAATTATTTTACTAAGCTCTTCGCACTTGTCCGAGTCCTCTGTAAATATTAACATGTGCTGCAGCTGAGCACAATGCATGTGGGTATTGAACCTTATTCATTTAAACATGTCTGTGCTGGATCCAGATTTCTGGGTGTTGGCAGGAAGTGGATGCCCTCAATGGGTTCACCTCCCTAAGTGAACCCATGTCCCAGAAGGGGAAGCTAAGGCAAAATGAGTAGAGATTGCTGAAACTGGGAGAAGAAGGAGGAGGAAGAAGAGGATTGGGACCAGCAGGATCTCGGGGTTTGCAGTGAAGCTGCTGCAGGAGCACAGACCTTAACAAGTACCTGGCCCACCAGTGCTGGATCTGCTGTTCAGGGCTATTCTCAAATGCAAAACTCAAAAAAGAGGAGAAAACACATGTCATCACCCTCATCAAAAAGCCAATAAGAGAAATTAAAAGCAGATGTGGGTGATCCCCAAGCACATGGATCTCTTAACTCCCTCCTCTGCTTGGAAGGGTTAGTGGCACTGACTAATGGGACTTGGTACAGTTCCTCCCAGGGTCTAGGAGGCTCCAGGTTCCTGTGGGCTCTTGGGCAAGCAACTCTTGATGTCAGTCAACAGGCCTCCGTGGGCCCTTTCCTTCTGTGGGTCTGCCTTCTCCCTGCCATGATTGCCAGCTGCTTCTTCCCCTCCTTCTCTTTTTCATTCCTGCTACAACAACTTCCTGGAGAGGCAGAGAACCCATGAAAAAGTAGGCATGGGGACCTACTGCTTCTCCTTCCCAGAACCACCACTGCATCCCCAGCATTATTTGGGCCAGACCGAAAGGGAAGTGGAAGAGCCAGTGATGATGGTGAAGATGGGAAGCAAGTCCACAGGACTCTGGGCACCTCCCAGCAAGAGCCCAGCAAAGCTTGCCCTGTGTCTACCAGTCTTCTGGACAAGCCCTGGGATGCAGGTAAATTGGCCAATATCCCACAGGTGCAGAAGCTGGTCTCCCAGGGTTCCTGTCACCTCTCCACACGCAGAGAATGGCCACCCCCTCCCTGTGCCTTGCTCTGACGCTAGCTGCCCAATGCTGGATGATAAAACAGACAAGACAAGAAAGCCACCAATTCTCCAAAGAAATGCTGTCACGGCGAGTATGTGTTTTGTCTGCATTTGCTGGGGATGGAACAATTGTCACATCATGTTCAACAACAACCTTGTGAATGGAAAAAATGGAGGGACACATTTTCCATTTAAGTTCTCAAGGGAAATTTAAGGAAGCTGGGAGGACAGGCAAGCCAGCGACGGAAGGCAAAGGTGTCCTCATACTGATGTGCCCTCGTACACACACTGACGCTGCACACACCACATTTCTTATTGTCGTGAATGTGTTTTTCTGGCTGTGAAAGGTTGGAATGCAAGCTCTTATCTGCCCACACTGACAAAGGTGATTTCGGTTGACTTCCAAACTGGAGCAGACCCCCAGCAGTCGGCTTGTTTTGCTTGAAGAGAGACTGCGCACAATCTAGTTCAGCTCGATTCATTTTATACGAGCCTTTGCTTTCAGTGGGTGAGTTAAACACTCACTTGTATCCCCCTGCACTGAACTCAAGGCTTATCAACATGCCCTACTGGGGCTGGATCGCATCCATGGGAGTATTTCTTTATTTATTGTAGCACATCTAATATTGAATTGCTTTTTGTTCCCAAAAGAGTCCCCAAGGACACATGGAAGGTAAAACTTTACAACATCACACAGAGCAGAATTAGGAGCAGAAAAAAAATGCTTAGAGTGGGGGAGAGGTGATGCATCCATAATCACCCCAAAGCTGCCTAGGACAGAAGAACTAGAACTAAAACCCCCGAACTAAAGAAAGGATGGTGCTATGACAGAAAAGGCCCTGTCCTCTGTTTTCACCCACTTTGCCTTATAGGTGAGATATACAGATTTGTCTTCAATGCATATCTAAATTATGAGTGGATTCATATAGGAAAAGATGGTACATCAGATATTATGTCTATCTTGTATATATATTTTAAGGTTAGAATTTTAAAACCCAGGAATATCCACTGAACTTTCTATGAGCTCTCAGTGTTAAGTGCACTTCTAAGATGCAATAGAATATTTACAAATATTCAAACTGCTGAGTATTAGTGAACCATCCAAAACACAGCTGGCCAATCACGTGATCTGAGAAATTGCCTTAAAAATATTGCTGCATCAGATGACTGCTTGTGCAGGTGGGCCAGCCCACCTTGACTGATAGGGAGGAAAGGGCAGTCAGGAGATGCAGCGAGATTTCCATAGGTGGTATTTTTGATGCCAAGCAAAACAAAAGAGCATCAATACTTTAGACAGGGCTTAGCAAATGGGATCACGTCTTCAGATGTGCACTGCCCATTGGTCAGTCCAAAGGGCCCACAGGAAGCCAGCAAATGGGAGATGACTGCAGCAGCACCTTCCCACCCACGTTCCCACCAAATGATACTCCGAAGGATGCTATCCCGTCTTCTTTCCTGGAACCCAAGGCAGATTGCACAGTCCTGTCCCCAAGTTATCTTTACCACAGCCCCTTAAGGCAGGTAAGCTGCAAGGCAACCTAAGGAAGCTCACAGGGTCCTGATCCTTTCCATTTTATCTTCACAACAGCTCTGCAAGGTAGACTAGGCTGAGAGTCAAGGACTGTCCTGAAGGCACCCAGTGAGCCAAGTGGGGCCAAGTGGGGACTAGAACCTGGATCTCTTGATTCAACACTGTAATTGCTATGCCAGCCTGGAATCCATTGAAAGTGCCTGTCTGTCCTTCTGCCTGTCTATCTGCCCTAGTCATCCAACCAAAATTATTTCGAGGCTATTTAAAAGTGACCCAAAGGATATGAAACACACACAAAGGAGATGCAATTTAAAAAACCCTTTAAATTAATTTTAATAAAATCTGTTAAACAACCAAGATCTCCAGACAGATGTATAAATCCAAACTTCCCAGCAGAATGCAGTGGTCCAGTCTTAAGTGAGTGCTTTACCCTCCATGAATTTCTCTGTTCCCCTTTTAAAGCAGTCCGAGTCAGCAGCCAGGACTGCAAGCCCAGATGTAGTAAATCACAGGTCTGCTTCCCTGTGTGGTCAAGAGCCAGCTATTCCATTTAATTCTTAATGCATCCTCTTACACTGAACAGAGAATAAATGTTGCTTCTTAAATCATACATCCAAATTTTCTGAAGCAACAAGACTTCTGTGTGTGAAGGTGTTTCAAGTGGTTATTGACCTGCCGTGACCCTTGCTTCCCTGGAAGACGGAATGCAAAAGGAAGGACAGAGCAGGTTTTCTGCGTGGTTGGCCCAGAGCCTGCAGCCGGCGCACGATGCCGTGACTGGGCTGCTGAGTGGGGCAGCCTGCCAGGAGCCTATTAGGCCCGTCGTGGACGGGTTGCTCTGGCTGCAGAGAAGCCTCCATGGTCCTTGCATTGACGCGTGAGCCTGATGCCTGGGTGGGAAACGTGTGGCCTGACTTCTGATTGTGGACGTCAGCATCCCCTCGTGCAGGCCTGCTATCCCCAGCAGCAAAAAAGGGCACTTTTTGCACTGTGGAGTGTCGCAAGGACCAACTTTATCTTGAGAAGGTACAGAGAGCCACGGAGCGGCTTGCAACTGCCTATTGCCCATTCTCCCAATCCAGAGGCCCTGAGGGCGCATGTGCAGAAATAGCTGCCAGGCAAGCCTCTTGTGCTTGCCTGCCGTGGCTCTACCAGGATCAGCACCTGCCTGAATGCCTTCCTGTCATGCAGGGTCAGTGCCAGGTCTTTTTGGCCCCAGCTAAAGACCATTTGCTCACCCAAGGGTGGGACTGCATTGCTTTTGCTGCATCACATGAACTAGTATTTTTCTCTGGCTTGTTCTCCCCTGCTGGATACTTTTATATATGTGTGGAAATATTTCATGATTTTAAGGTGCTTTCTTCTTCGTCTTCTTCTTCACCATCACCATCACCAGTTCTATGAAGCCCAGTGGTCCAAGCTTTCTGGACAGTTTACAAACAATGCACCTCACTATACAAGACAGCAAGGATAGAATATAAAATCTCTACTATACAAGAACTGCGCCTTTGCTAGATGGTCTAAATAGCCCACCTAGCAAAAATGCAGGATGGAGGCCAGGGAGGTGAACTTTGCTGTTGTGACTTCTCCCATCCTGCGTAGGATGAGCATAAGCCTCTAAATTCAGGGGATCGTACTAACCCCAATAAGAAGGGAACCAATTAATGCCTGGGAGTAGAAGACAGACTTAACCTGGTGCCAAAAACGTGATAGTGTTGGTGCCAAGCAGACCTTAGTTGGGAGAGCTTTCCATAAGTAGGGGCCACTGCTAAAAGGGTCCTGGCCCATGTTACCACTCTCTGGGACTTCCTCAGAGGCTACAATGGAAAGAAGGCTTCAGCTGTTGATTTTAGTGCCTGGGTAGATTCAAGCCATGAACTCCACAAATTTAAAGCAGAGAAAATATTCTATAATGCTATATAGGGGACTATTTGCATGAAACACACACACACACACACACACGAGGGGAGGAGGGGGGGGAGAGAGAGAGAGAGAAATGGGGACACGTAAGAAATGGTCACGCTTTGTAGCTATTTCTTCCGAATCCTCTGCAACTGGTGTAACCACAAACCACATTTGATTTATTATTTCCTGCCGCAAGAAAACAACAAACATTTGTAACTGGCTGCTGGTGGTGGCAGCATTCAGAAGTGGCAAACAGCCCACGTAAGATCATGGAGAAAAAGATGCCACACAGAGTCTCAGCTCTGCCCAGCTGTGGCCCATCTCCCTCCAGCCAGGAAGCATCCTTGGCTGACTTCCAGTCATACAGCCTGATTTGCTGGCTCTCCATCCACATATTATTTTTGAACAAAAGGTAATTCGGAGGTGAGAAGGAAAACAAGAAGGGAAAAAAGCTCTGGAGAAAGGATGCTGAGAGGGTTATAACAACAACAGCACCCAGTACATATTGTCTTAATACAGAATATGTGAAAAAATAATGTTCTGGCTTGGTTTTACTACAATTTTACTTGTAAAATTGATTTTAAAAATATTAATAATAAATTTAAAGCAGGAGCTTTAAAAAAACACTTCCAGGGTAAGTCAGCCCCACAATGCCTATACTTGAACTATGCATTCTGGCTGGTAGGTCCTTTTCCAGGTTCCTTACTCTCCACCCTCTACTCAGCGATTTGCCCGATCGCAGCAGCTGACACCTGCGAGTCTTTGGTGTAAAATTTCTGCAAAGCCTTGGAATGACCCTTGCCAGGGATTCGCTTAGTCACTGCAGACCCATGAAGGAGCATAAAGTAGATGTTTAATTTATTTTTTAATTTAATAAAACTTTTTTATCCTGTCTTTTCACAAACATCTCAAGATGGCTTACAGAATATAAAACCAAAACAATGAAAATACAATCCATAATAGTAATAAATAGATTATGATAAATACAATCATTACTAACAGAATAACATCAAATTAAACCAATAATAAACAAAAGAGAATAAATCACAATCATGAGAAAAATAAATAAATTACAATGGATAAAATAAATAAAATAAAATGTGACTGTCAAATTTAAAAATCTAAAAACTCTAATTCTTAAAATGGCATTTAAATAAAAAGGTTTTAACTTCGCGTCACAAAGAATATAGGATCACGAATGTCCAATCTTTGGGAGATTTGAGGTAGTTCTGCAAGGGTTTCTGGATTTTTAAATGGTGAATAAGCAGCAAGTTGAAGTCCATGCCATGGTCATGAGTCAGAAAAAAATATCAGCTTCCAAATCATGAATGTCAAGAAGCATGATGGATCAGGCTGTGGGTCCATTTGATCCAGCTTTCTGTTTACCCAGGGGCCAACAAACTGCCCGTGGGACCCTTCTGCCCACATTTCCCAGCAACCTGTCTACCAACCACCAAACCTTGTGGAGGGTAATTCCATAGTTTAACTATGACTTTGTGAAGAAGTGCTTCCTTTTACCTTTTCTCTCCCTATCCACTTTCTCCACATCTTACATAAATTTGCATTCTTCAATCATGTCTCCACTTGCCAGTTTTTTAAGTTAAACAAACTCAGCTGTTATGACCTTTCCTCACAGGGAAATTACTTCAGCTCTTGGATCTTCTTCGCTGTCTTTTTATGAACATCTTCCAACTCTGTCCAGTTTTAGAATCCCTGAACTACAGTAACACAGATGTACAATTGCACTTTTATGTTCCAGCTCATGCATGGGAAATTGGTACAAGCCAATTTCACACCTGCTTCCATCTTTTGAATCTCTGTTTGAATTCTTGTCTCTTGTTGGTGAACTTCTAAGTTCTCATAAATACAAGACCAAGTAGATCCTCTGAGCCAGAGGTCTGACTACCATTGGGTTGGATCCAAAATGTGTCATACTTGAAGTAGACCCATTGAAATGAGTTCATCGTGAGCCTTTGCATGGACAATGGTGAGCTAGGTGGACCAATGGTTTAACTCAGGACAAGGCCATTTCCTCTGTTCTCCAGGCAAAGAGGAGATTGCCTTACAAACTTTTGCAATGTTCCGGAAGGTAAGTTCAAAATATTCATCGTCATGAGACCAACCATAATAATGTTTCTTACTGAGTTAAATTATAGATTCATATAAAATATGCATCAAATTATTCATGGACTTAAAAAAGAACAACTTTGGAGCAGACTCAAGTGTTTTATTATAATGCTCTTGTATTGACATAATGACAACATTTTGCTAAGCAGTTAGGACTCTTATATTTCCCTCTTGGCCTCCTAAAGCACTGAAAATTGAAATGCACATTAAAAACAGTCAATCTTTGTTTGCTAGCCATGGTGAGGAGAAATTGACTATTCCCCCCACCACACATGAGCAGCACACCCACACGTTACTGTTATTAAAAAGCAGGTATCTTGTGGTATCTTGAGGTCACAAGGCTACCCAGAAAATGAAGTAGTTTTGGATCTCCATTTTTGTAAGGAGTTTAGAGAAACTCGTAGGCCTCTGAGTGGACATAATGCTGAACTAGACAGGCCTTTGGTCTGATTTAGCTGTTCAGGTTATTAAAAAAAAAATGTTTTCCATTGTGATGGGCATGTAAGGAGAGCCTGAAAAGAGCTTTAGGAAATGGATTTTGCATGTCCTCTGGCTATCAGAAGTTTGAAGGGCAAAAGTTCATATTGTTCAGTTTCTTAGCTAGCCAACAGAGATTGCTGGAGACAGAGTTCCTTTGGTTTTAAACTATTTTAGAGATGGGCAAACTCTGCCTAGCATGATTTAGAAACAGCTCATTTTTTTCCTAAGGATTTTTTTTCTTCTGAGAATCTCAGGAAAGCTTGACTGTTTTTTTTTTTTTCTGAGAGTTTTCTCACACATTAGGAAGACCTGTCCCTCTCCCAGCAAGCAGGCAAGCAAACAAACACTTTCAGCACCAACAAACATGTATACACTTGTGTACGTGCATGATGCTCTTCATTAAACCTCACAGCAATACTGTACGAAGTTCTCAACCTCAAAAATTTCTATATCTCAAATTCAGCCTCCTGCCTTCTACAGTTTCTTTCTCTAAATCAAAACATTCCTGAGAGATAAAATATTCCTAAATCAGCATAACAAAATGGCTGTGGTAACCCCAAACAAAAAGCACATGTCGGGAGACAAAATGAAGTTAGTTATGAGCCATCTTAGTCAGTTTTGAAAGGAAAAAACCCCCTTTAATGCTGATTTGAAGTTTATATGCCAAACTATTGTTATGCTAATAGTGCATCAATAGGCTAAGCATCATTATGCAGATTGCATTGCTATACACTGCTGAAGGAAAGATTAAATGTTGAATTACCTGGACTAGGTAAAACCTGAAATCCATTGTTATGCCAATTCAAACTTCCTGGGGGAAATTTTCAGTCAATCAAAGGTTGCTCATACACTGAATTTGTCTGGGGTCCTAAAATGACTTCACATATGAGCAATACTAGGTTTCAAACTGATGCAGGGTGAAGGTTTTAAAATCAAAATCTAATGATTTTGATTTGGATGATTAAAACCTCGTTATTTACCAACTGGTGTTTATGTGCTTCTGATCCAATGCCCCCTAATACAAAACTTGAAAGCATCACAAGTTTATGTACTGGTTGAGCGAATGTAAAAGATGAATGCACACCGGCAGTTCTGGTTCCCAAGTGGAATCCATTTGCCAGTATCTGGAAAGTTACTTGTACCAGAAAGAAGCCTCTTAACAACTTGTTTTTCTACCAGCCTTGTGACTTGGTTTCCCCTCCCACACATTATTCACATTCAGTCTACAAACACTGCCGTTATTTATTTAGTATATTTAAATCCAGCTTTTTTCCTTCAAGGAGGCTGACATAATCGGTCTCCTCCGAAGGACTGGGGGTGTGTGAGGAAGTCATTTGCATGGAAAATCTGCCAGATCCCCTGGTTTCAGCTTGACAGACTCCGGACTGCTTTACAGAGGCCCAGAGTTCAAGGTTCCGGAGAGCATGCCCAGCATTCATGGGGTGCTCACCAGGAATTAAGCCCCACAGGTTGCTCAAGAAGTGCCATTCTTCTGTGATTGCCAGAAGATGCGAGAAAGAGGTTGGCCCCCAGGAATGGAGGCTGGCCTGCCTGGTTCCCATGCCCCCTTTTTACATGCACTGCTGCTGCCAGCAGTGAGCGGGGAAGAAAGCCGGTCACTGGAACAGCAACCGGAGTGCCCACTTGCAGCTTTCCTCTTCTGCATCCTGCAGGCACTCCTGATGGGAGAGGTTGCCTGTTGGGCAGCCGGGGCTCTGTGGAGCTCCTCTTGGTTGGGCTCCCTTGGCAGGACCAGGCTGAGCATGAGAAGAAGTCTGCCGACTCTGCAAGGACTGCCTCTGGAAGGGTTTCTCCCAACCCTATTAAGGACAACAACACCTCTTTTTTACGAGAGACACAAATCTGGTGTCAGAGGCTATTTTGACACCCAAGGGCATATATACAAAATGATTTAGCCTCACAACAACTGGAGGAATAAGTTAGGCTAATCAAGAGAGTGAGCTGCTGATGGCCTGAAGCTGTGAACATCTGGCCCTGAACATATGGCAGTTCCATGTCTGAACTCTGATCTTCTAGTTCAAGGATATTAAACCTCTTTCAGCCAAAGACTAAATTCTATTTTGAAGAAAATCTAGAGGGTGGGAGGAGAGTGCATTTCAGTGGTGAGTGTGGCCAGATACAAAAGAGGTGGGGCTAAAGGCAACAGGATTGGGGTCCAAATGCCAGCATGTGTTAGCGTATAGGTCTTGCTTCTGGACTCCGAGACTTGGGAAATACCTTTCAGCCTTTTAGGATGGAAGGCGGGAGATCCCGCTCAAAAGCCGGGGAACTGAGACATGACAGGTAACCATAGGGAAGCCGGTTAGGCCAGGAGAAGGGGTTGGCTGTTTGGAGGACCCTGGAGGGCCCAGTGGGACACCAGGCGGACAAGTCCAACCCCTGCTCTGTCCTTTGCAGTGGGTTTTCCTCACACGTGTAGCTTTTCTTTCTGCCTAGTGCAGAGGTGCCATGTTCCAGGGCCATCTCCTACGTATGTGTGCATGGATGCCTGCTGCTGTGGAAAGCATTTCGTGTCGTCAGCTCCCTTGCTTCATCCCCATGTTTGCAGATGCATCTAACGCATTAACTCAAGGAAAGGGAAGCCAGTGGTAGGAAGGGGTGGGGGAGGAGGAAAGTGCTCGCTTGTAAAAACGTAATGAAAGAAAGGAGAAGTAATTGAAGACTTTCCCAAGAAGTCAAACTAAGTCAATTAGATAAAAACCACAGATGGAACCAAACAGGAGTGTTTTGTTTTTTAAGGAAAGGACAAAGGGGAGAAAGGAGAGAGAAAGGGGGAGAGGGAGAGGGAGAGGGGAAGAAGTCCTTAACCAGTTCCTGGACTTCATTCATTACTGGATAACATGATATACCCAATTTGCTCGCTTAAGGAAAATAAGATTCCGTACAAGTAAACAGTGTGAACTGGCTGGCGGCCTTGGAGCGACAAGCCTCGAGGGCAGTGATTAAAGCTGTCCACCCTTCAGCACACTAAACAGCCACTGGAACCAAAGACCTAATGAATGCCTTCTCCACCTATTATCTGGCCCTGCATTCACAGGAGGGAACCCCGGGGGCCGAGGCAAAGAGGTCATGAAATTTCTCAAGTTCCAAGCAGGCCTCATCAAGTCACTCCTCAAATGCAAGCTCAGGAAAATAATGATTTGTACAGGCAAGTTCTCAGGAAATCACAATTTTTCTTCTAGTAGTTGAAAAACAAGAGGGCATAATAAAGCCCCCTTGGACTAGTTTGTTTATTGTCAAAGAGTTTTGAAGGAAGGAAAAATAATCACGGGGAGAAACATTGTGGGTTCTGCCTTCTGAGCCATGGATTTTTTGCATGTACATAAATGCCTCAGCAATTGAGACACTAATACTCCAGTCTAAATTGGTTTACATAGGAGTAAATCCCACTGAATTAAAATGGAACCTGCTTTCAATGAAAGGAAATTTGCCATCTGGCATACATGAGGCAGAAGCAGAGTAACAACCATTGGAAGCTTCCAAATAAAGGTTTCCTCATCATGCAAAGACAGATACAGAGAAATGTTCAGGTTCCTATGGACAGAGCCCAGGCTTGGTCACAAGACCTCTCCTTGTGCTTGGCTCTCAAGGAACTGAGCTGAGCTTAAAGGAAGCCCATGAATGCTCATGGACTCACCTTGCACAACTGGCAGCACAAACCAGGCGCACATCCCATGTAGGGAAGAGGGGTGCCACTTGCACAGCTTTCGCCCGGGGCTTCATTCCTGGTGAGCACCCAGGTGAACACACGGCACATTCACCACCAAGCCAGACTCCTGCAGGAGAGAAAGTGGGCCAGAGTCTAGGGAGCCGGACTATGGGAATCAGAGGGATTCCCACTCTCAGTGCAGATTCCTCACACAACACATCCCCAGTCAGATGGATCACATCAGTGCCACAGGTGTATCCCCGTATTTCAAGAAGGAGGAACCTGTAGGACTGCAGCTATGGTTCTGATCCAACAGGGCATTCTTATGTTCTTAGGTCCTACATGTACAAGAGCTGGTTCTTCTCATGGCAAACATGAAGGACTCCTTCGTGAGGTCAGTTCAGAGAGCAAAGTTCGGCAGGGCCACAGCTGCCAAACCCTCTTGGCAGGGACATTCTGCATGCAGTGGGACCTGAGCAAAGACTTAGCTGGCCAGTCGAAAGCCATGTGCAGTGTGTGTTGCTTCAGCAGTTCTGCCCACCCATCCCATTTGTGTGGTCTCACGCCATGAGTTTGGTGATGGCCAGCAGCTTAGATGGCTTTTCAAAGGGATTCAGTCAAGGGTCACCAAAGTGGTACCCACAGGTAGTGGTAACCCTCAGACACCATTCTTGGCACCTGCTCTTGGCCCTCCCATGTCTTTCTTTTACATTTTTCCTACTGACCCTTGGGGTTGCTTCAAAGCAAAATGCGGGTCACCAGTTGCCTTCATTTTCCATGAATGCCTTAAGCTTGACTCCAGATCTCAGCCTGCCCAACCCTCAGGGTTGCTGGCAAGATACAATGGGGGAAGAGAACCTCACATGCTGCCTTCAGCTCACTGGGGAAAATGCAGGATATAAATAACAGTATCATTAGCAGAATGGAATAGCTGACTAGGGAGCCCCTACAATTGGTGGTAATAAGAAGCTTCAGGGTTGGCCAGGGATGCTAGACCACAGCAGATGGCTATGGATGTTTGGGGCAAATACTTTGTATGAAATCACCAAAGGGATTGCAAGGAAGCCTTTTGATTCCCCCCACCCCTCCTTCTATATTCCTCCGGACAGGTCCCACAAGGCTCCTTGCTCTGGATACAGCTGAGAAGCATGAAGGACGTCAACAAAAACCACCCACTTCAAAAAGACTCTCCTACGGTTCACTTCTGATGCTTTGGGGGGGGGGATTTTAAAGAATAGAAAGGATAGCAGCCCCATCTCCACAAAGCACCCATCCCACTGCAGCTCACCCCTCTGTGCATTTACATTTGATTGTCTGCTCTCAAAGGCTCACCCTATATACAGAACAACTTTAAATTTCGCACAGGCACTCCTCCACTTCTAGAAGCAGTTCTAATTAGCCGATTGGCAAAGGTCTGGTCACTTCAGTAGGAAGTCTTGGCGGATTGATCATGTGCTTGGATTGATGGATCGATCAAGTTATGAAGGAAACAATGGCTCCGATGAACAAAGCATTCTTTGTCATTCGATGATGGCGCATGTGTTGTGAAGAATGACATCTTATGGAATGCTCTCCCCAGAGAGGCTCATCCATCACTTTCTTTTACTGGTTGTCAGTGCCTTGTGAAGGCCTTTTTATTTTTCCATCTAACTTAAGCAGATGCTTGCCCCTTCCTGGAACATTTGCAGCCTCCTAACATAGCCAGACAAGAACTTTTGTTTATGTTAGCATCCAGCACCAGCATCTGGGGCTTTGCCATCCGGACACCATCCTTCTGTGTTAAGCAACTCTGCTGCAACTCCTATTTCCTATTTATTTCTCAGCTAATCAGAGAGGTCCTTGTTCCCTTCCCTTCCCTTCCCTTCCCTTCCCTTCCCTTCCTTTCCCTTCCCCTTCTTTTGGTGGAATCTGGCTTGTTTTCTAAATTCCAGTCTATAGTTCTGACTAAGTTCAGCTCTTTCGATTGCAATTCCAAGATGACACTGTCTCTTTCCCCTTATGTTTTCTTCATCAACCATTTCTTCCCTGTTGGACAGGATTAAGTACAGAAAAGCCAGTCCTTCCACTTCTGAGGCATGAAGTTGTGAGAAAGAGAAATAATAATCATTTTTGAAGCCTTACTTCTGAAAATCATGAATTTCTACATTGGTGTATACGTCATTTACACAGAACCCTGCTTGCCTTCAACTCCTGTATTGATTTCCTTTTGAACAAGGAATATCTTTCAATAGGAACGGGAGAATCAGGGATGTTTGAGCTTTGAAATATGAATGCTTCTGTATGCAATTTTCAGTTGTGCGTATTCCCTCCTTTTGATTCAACATTGACAACGTATATCCTTTTTTAAAAAGTACATTACAGAGTACAGATCATACCCAAAACACACGTTGGAGAATCTGCATTTTTTAATAACTGTGTGGTCCTGTTTGTATTTGGCATTGCAAATGGAGCAAATTTGGATCCTTTGCAAGCTGGAATGAAATTTTCATATAGCCTTCAAGGTTGTGCTATTCCAGCTATGGTCTCTCCCACATAATTTCAGCGGGACCCATCGTATTGTATTTACCACCTTGCACCCAGTTTTCCTACAATAGCCATCTTTCTTCTCCACCAGCATGTGCTTTAGGGAGGCATACAGCTTCTGAACCAGTAGTCAGGGTGGAGCACTTTTCCTCCTGCAGGAATCACCTGCGGCTGCAAAACAGTTCCAACCAGTGGCACAGTGGCAACCAAAAGGGATGAACTGGCTTCCAAACAAGGGGCACTTGCATAAGCCATAAAGAAAGCAATGGGGTGAGGGGGGTGTGGCCTGCTCTTGAAGCAAAATTTAAACACACCCATCGTATCAATAGCCCTTGGTAGACCTACCTATCCCCTGTCTGTTAAAAATAATCCATACCCAGTTAAGTGCATTCAGTTATTTGGCAGGCAGTACGGCTCTGGTTGCCACAGCGCTTGCTCATCACTGCATGTTGGGTCTTTACTGGCGTGTCCTGAATTTGAATTTCGGCTGTCAGGGTATGGAATCCTTGCATGACGACCGTATGCAAGCTGCATCGAAACTTCAGTATGAGCACCTGAGCGCGGAGAAAAGCACATCGGATGGCATCCCTCTTTTCCTAAAGTTTCTTCCTGTGCCGAAGTTCCTTCTCTCCTTGACTATTCTGCAGGCGTTGTTCCAGTACTTCATGAACTGCTATCTGCCCTCTAGCCAACCTTCTTATTTATGCTGTCAGCTTAATTCCTTGATATCCTCACATTCCCATTGCTACTTATTTATTTACATTGGCTGCTCATTTCCAAACCATTCCCCGCTCCCCGCCCCTTTTAGGTTTTGCCACAATTTTACTTGAGGGAGAGAATATTTGCACAATCCACAATGCGTTCTTTATGCTCCTGTCACGACCTTTTACAAATCCAGCTAATATTCTCAAGCATTGCTACATTCCAAGGGTTGCTTGGGTTCAGTACACTCTCCTTCACAACATTGCTAGGCAGCATTTCAGGCCACTGACAGTGATCATCCAAGCAAACATACAAACAAAGAGACAAATCCAGTATCTGTGAGCACTTAACTAAACAACAGATGATAATGTAGTTACAATTGTTTTCTTCATACACAATAGACCTCAAAGGGCAGAAACTAGATTTTTCCCAAGGTTGGGAAAGAATTTGAATCTCTCCTCCTACTTAAAATGTTTTACCACATTCTTAGTGGGTCCCAGATAGATCTGGTTTTGGACTCCAAAGAGGATTTGTTTTCCACTGATTTCTCTCCTCACCATTTTTCTTTCTGAAGGGTATGTGTGACCTGACAGAGGAATGGAACATGACACACTTATGCTTTAGAAAGGAGAGAGAGAGAGAGAGAAAGAGAGAGAGAGAGAGCGAGCACTCAGCCCTGCCCCAAAGAAAAGCAAAATGAGAGATGCATATTTGTAGAGATGCAAATTTCTCAGTCATGACTACAATTTAAACAGAGATAAAAGACATCTCATGATAGTGGACAAACTATCAGCTGGTGGGCCTGCCTTCCTGACTGTCTAATGTCCAGTTGCTATGATGAGGGGCAGTTCTCAAGCCTTTGCTCTCCCTCCTCATGGTGCTTTAAACTGAACCTGGACTGGACAACCCTTTAAATCAAGAATTCCATAAAGAGAGGACTTTCCTCTGTAAAGCTGGAGCTATGGCCTCCTGGCATTCACTGACACACTGTTTGGCCAGCTAGCAAAGCTGCCTACTCAAGCAACTCCAGAACTTGTTGAACTGCCACTTCTGAGATGACATCCATAGATCTGTAGACAGTGTGGTTTCCCTTGAGAAAATGACAGGCATCTTGATCCAATGGGAAATTTGGCTTCTCAGCATGCTCAGAGGAATCACTTCAACCTCAATTTCAAGAAGATGAAACTGACTTGTTCTCTGTTGCTCCCAAGGGCAGGTAAGAACCAATGTTTGGAAATTGTGGGGAAGCAGATTTGACTTAGATTAGGAGAAATGTAAGGGGAGTGGCTCAGTGGAGTAAGAGCTTGCCTTAGGCAGTGAAGGGTTCTTTGAAGAAGATATTTAAACAGGAGTGTAGCAATATGGTGAACTAAGGAATCTCCAAGGCCCCTTCCTACTCTATGATTCTTTGTTCCAGAGTGAGTTAGGCAGAGTCTGAACTAAAGTCCTTGCAGAGGACTTAGAAGTCAGATGTGACAAACTAGGTATTAGAAAAAGGAACATACAATCCCATCTGGGCTCCTGGAGTGGAGGAAGGCTATTACTGGCCACCCGTTCTGATGGACACCTCAGCCTGGAAGGAGAAGCCCACGAGTAGCGGATGTGCAGACACACAGTGCACTCTTAATAACTCTGATTAAACAACTTGCTGGCATAATGCAACCTCCTTTCTGTCCTTGCAGAGCTGTTTGACTTAATTTGTCATCTCTTCAAGACCTTGGAATGTTTGCTTTGCTGCAGGATATGGAGAAAAGGCAACCTTGTTTGCTTGCATCAAAGAAGGGGCAAAGGGTTGGCAGAGGCTATTCATTTAACACACAGCACAAAGGGAATGCTATGGGGGATAATATGAAAAGAGAATAAGGCAGATCCCTGCCTATAGCATTATTTAATCCTTCTGCTTTTATGGCCTCTACGGAAGACTGAGCCAGGGACAGCCAAGGAATGGATGCTGGTGGACTGGGAACATTTCATGCCTGAGTCCAGCCTGAGGCTGGCAGAATGTTTGGGTTGACACATTTGTCTTTTCTGCTGAAGGCATGGTGAAAAAACATGTGCAATGGACACAACAGTCTATTTCTAGTCCACAGAACAGCTGCATGTGTTCAATCATAAGCTTGATTTATTCCATTTCACCGTGAGATTATTTTAAATCATTACTACATTTAAATCCATTTTTTCCTCTTGGGAAGAACCCAAGTAGCTTCCATACGCCTAGCCCTCTTTATTTTATTCTCACAATGACCCTGTGAAGTAAGTTAGTCAGGAAGTCAGTGACTGGCCCAAAATCAGCCAGGGAATTTGGTTGCAAAAGGCAGACAGGACTTCCGATCTCCTGAGCCCGAGCTCAGCACACTTTGCTACTGAACCACACTGGCTCTCAGCATCTTATCAACACACAGTATGAGGTTTGTATTTAACTTTATGTTAGAATATATATTTAAATTAGTGATGCATGGTTCAAGAAAACTGAAATTCACTGTTATTATCTGAATTCTACCCTGAAGTCTGCTTTAAGTCCTGACCATATGTGAGAAGAGAAAACAAAGCTTACAGACTGATATTGTCCCCAGTAGCATTGCGACAAAGACCAGTGTGATCTCTCCCACTTCGCGATGCAGAATTTCTCTCATGCTGAGCCAAGAACAAGTCCGCTAACATTGTGGCACCCCCAGCAACCTCCCTCTGTGTCACACGCAGGGACCTGGTTACTTGAAGGACTGCTTTTCCCATATGCTCCTACCTGCTCTCTGAGATCAGAGGTCCTTCTGAAGGTCCTTCTGAAAGAGCCATCCCTAGCGGAAGCAATAGCAGTGGAAATTGGAAGAGCCTTCTCAGTGGCTGTCCCCCATCTTGGAATGGGCTTCCTAGAGAGGCCTGCCTGGTGCTGTCACTACCTTAATTTCTGTACCAGGTGAAAACTGTCCTCCTTTGCAGGTATTTTGAGATCAGATTCCCCCTGCCCTGACTTTTTCTTACTCCAGAAAGTCACTAGACAGGGATGCCCACTTTGCTCAATACAAAGATCAGCAAGCAAGCCTTTCATGGAAGCATTACTGAGTTCTTCACTGAAGCGTCATGTGGGAAAAAAAACACCTTCCTTAATAGATCTGACATCAACCTATATAGAAAAATAAGGAGGCAACTCTTCTGATTTTACTTTACCCCAGTGACACTGTGGATTTTCTAATAACTTTTTCTGATGGGAGCAAAGCTGAGAGATCTTTCCTTGCTTGCTTGCTTGCTTGCTTGCTTGCTTGCTTGCTTGCTTCTTTGTTTTGGGAAAGAAGGTGGGGGGGAAGCACAAAACCTTTCTGTAGGGGAGACCTCAAAAACTGATTGGCCCCATTTTAACCCTCCCAGTTTAATTCACCCATCTGCTACATGAGGAAATTTGAGAACCCTTGGGAAGATCAACAGTTTATTCCAACTCCTTAATTATCCAATGTGCCAGCGGCATTCAGTCACTCACTGGCAGCCAACATTTGGTGAGGAGAACACCTGAAGTCTTTGGAACAGATTCCATGCCTGGAAAGATACCCTGTATTCCACATTGTCTCAGATAGATGCCAATTATTAATCATTTCTAGAGGTGGCTTTGAGCAGTTATTCATCATCAGCGACTTGGATCCAACACATGAAAGAGATGAGTGCTACCTTCACCAGTAATAATGTTTGCTAACGCCATCCATGTGCCAGGTCAATGCATCAACAGTGTCAACATTCATAGGAAACCACGCTATCCCATTACCTTTTAGATTTTCCTAATCAACTACGCAATGATCCCTTTAGTTGGACATGCTGGGGTTCAGCCTAGGACCTTCTGCAGACAAGTATGCAATTTATGGCTAACCTCACAATTTAGAAACTACTTGGATATGCTCCAGACAGTGTTACTGACTAGACAGAGGAACAAGAGCATACAATTAAAGAGCACAGTTCAGAAGGCAGAGTTGCATGGTCAGAATTTAATCTCTGTGCATCCTCTCTAGGGCCAATCATCTCTGGGGAAGGGACACAGCTCAGTGACAGAGCAATTGCTTTGCATACATAGGCCCGAGGTCAGGCTAGGAAAGTCCTCTGCCTGAAACCTCAGAAAGCCCCTGCCAATGAGTGTTGATAGCATTCGGCCAAACGGAACTATGGTTTGGCTTAATGGGCTCAGTGAATGGTGACTGAGGTGACTAAAAAGCCACCCAGAACTCACAGTCTGTTGTAGGGTTGCTGGGTGGTTTGTGAACCCCCATTTGGGTAACCCAGCAAGTTGTGACATTCTACATTTAACCCCAAGAGCGAGTCATGACTGATGGTCATCCCCCCACCCCACCCCACCCCACCCAACCCAACTTTTTCTTACTCCAGAGTGCTACTAGCCAGGCATGTCCACTTTCCCACTGGTAGTTAATTTATGTTTGGAACCCCAGGAATGTGCTCTCTGACAAGCTACTATTCATATATTTCTACATAACAGTTTAGAATTGCATTGTTATTGTTTGTCCCAGAGCTCCAGCCATCATTTTCAGTTGTGATGCATGATCTCTGCTATTTCTTTGGCTATTCCATTAAGTGGTCAAAGCCTGAACCGATGATGATTGGAGCTGTCACATGCCGTGGTGTGCTAGCTGGCAATTTAGTCTTTGTCCAGATTTTATCACTTACATGGGAAGACCTGTCCCTAGAGATATTTTATTTCTTTATTTGTTTAAAACATTGGTATGCTGTCCTTTACTATCGCATCTCAGGATGGCTTACATAATTATAAGTAAAACCATAAAACAATCAATAGAATGATACAATAAAATTATCAAAACCAGAAACAAATAAAGCCAATCAAAACCAAATATAATAAAAGCAACTGTAAATGGTAAACATACTAATTTTTAAAATAACAGTTAAATAAAAAGGTTTTTACCTGATGCTGAACAGAGTATAGGCGCTGCACCAGGCAAACATCACTGGGGAGCATATTCCATCATCTCATTTGCTATATCTCAAATGCTTACACTAAATCTGAGTAAGCTGTTTAATGAGATCTAATGGGACATTCATAGATGGGCATCTTTAAAACTGAGTTTTTTGGGAAAGGTCAATACAGTTAAATCGAATGTAGTACCTCAGATTATTCATGTTTTCTATTTATACCTGGCAATTATTTACAAAATTTTAATGCTTTGTTTCATTAATTCATAAAGGGTTCCACTTAAGAACAATTATACTTGAAATGGATGCAACTTCTGATTAAAGAGGAGGAATTTGGCTTCCTTGGCCTCTCTCTATATCACTTGGCCTATTTTTCTGACTATATGAAATTTTGTTCTTTATTGGTTAGGTCTGGAAGCCTCATGCTTGGATTTTCTCTTCAAACAGATAATAATGGATTCTCTATATTATTAAAACAGATACGGTTACAGCAGTAAGAAAGGTGTGACACACAGTTTCACATCAGTGGCATTTTGATTTATTTTCAATTTTAAAATTAACTTTCATGGGGAAATCCAAGCTTAAATATTGGCAAGAACAATAGCATGATAGAATAGTAGAGTTCAAAGAGGCCAACAAGGCCATTGGGTCTAAGCCTCTGCTTCATGTAGGCCCCAAGTTAAAGAATCAAGAAGAAACCTTTCTTTGGCAGATTTAGATGGAAAGGCTGATTTTCACTTTGGATCAGTTTATAGGTTATAACTGGATATTATGATGGAGGCTGAAGAGTTATACTGACCTGAAATCCATGTTTATAAATATCCCTCCTTGGTGAACAATTATTACCTTAAGCAAGAATGGAACAACGAATTGGAATATCGTATTTTGTCCAATCAATGGATTGCTTTATTTTAGAAGGGTAGCAGATCTTAGGTTAAGCTCAATTCAGAAAAAATGTGGTGTTTCAGGTATATTGGATACGACAAATCTATTCATTAAGGGTTCATTCAAACTGGCCGAGTGTTGGAGGTGCCATAAGTATCACTTATCATATGCACATGCTTTGCAATGGCCAATGACTGCTTCCTTTTGGGAGGAGGTCATAATTTGGATAAACATTGTAATGGAAAGTTCTGCCATGCGACAGTAGACTGGAGTCTAGACAGCCAAGCCCAGGGGATCCAAGGAATTCCCACCTCTCACAGGGATTCCTCACACATCACTCATACTACTACTGATGCTGCATCAGATTAAAGTAATTAGGTAAACTGGGTGGCGGGAAGTCAGCATGTGCAGAGGAGGCTAACAAGTTATCATGGCTTATTAAGCATGCTTACTGTGTTTGAGCTGGTTCAGTGTAAGCTTCCTATCGTCCCTTGTTCCCCTTCTAAGAGTGGGAAGCATGGGAGAGGCTCCATTAGAGCCAGTGTGGTGTAATGGCTGGAGTGCTGTAGGGTGCTCAAGAGACCCATGTGGTCCGAAAATGCTCCGGGTGAACCTGGGTTGACCACTAACTCCAAGCCTATTTCACCTCAAGAGGGTTGTTGTGGGGATAATATGGAAGGAAAGTTACGTAGCCTGCTTTGGTTTCCTTGAAGGAAGGAAGGTAGAATATTAATAACAAAGCAAGGTTGGAATAAACCTAGCTCTTGCCCACCCACTTCCTTTCTTTTTCAGAAATTTACATACCCTGGCATTACTCTGTGCTCACACTGATTCCACAGTGGGTTGGGCACAGTATGTCCCCTCTCTGTTTTCTTTGTAGTTCTTCTTTTCTGATGCCTGCTCTTGTGCATCACAATGCCCCTTTGTGTCCAAAGATGGACCTACCGAGTCACAGGGATGGAGGGAGCAGTCTTATACTGAGCAAAACTGTTGGCCTATCTTGCTCAGTATTGCCTATACAAGCCTTCCCTCGGCTGAGTGCCCTCACAACAAGTCTGTGAGGTAGGTTTATCTGAGAGAATGTGGCTGCCAAATTTCACCCAGTGGACAACATAAATGAGTAGGAATGGAAACTCAGGTTTTCCAGTCTGGCACTGTACGTACTGTGCTACACTGGCTCATGCATTATCTGAGTCTAAGCTGTAGGTCCTAAACTGAGTTGAAATTACAACCTAGCTACAAAGACCTATTGCCTCCCCCTCTCTGAAGAAATACAAATTGTAATTTCATTGGAGCTGGATTGAAATTTTTTATTTCTGTGCATTTTTTAAAGGATTTTGTTACTGACTGATGCATGGAAGTATAATACCCCATACATTTGAAAAGTTGGGGTAGGTTATGTGGGAACTCCCACTCGTTTCCCTGTCAGTTCTGCTTAATAACCTTGCCTTTAAAGAGACATAATCTCCAGGTTTTTGCTCCAAAATGGGTTTGCCTTAAAGCCTCCTTCCTTGTCCAGCTTATCTAGCCTATTCGAACATGCCAGCCAGTAATACCATTTCTACTCTCCCTGCTTCAGATGCACTGTGACATGTGATGCAGGGTGATGTAATTGGAGGAGAAAAGCTGCGTGGCGATTTAAAGTGTTATCTGACAATTGCGCCATTCTTGAGTGTGGCACAAAGGGCAGTACAAACATATGAGCTTCCTGGAGAAAATAATCGGAATGACAGAACGTTAAATTAAAAATTAGACTGCCCTTCTTTAACAGCATGCCTGGATATCTAACCTTATAGGATTATTCTGAACACCCTTTTATGAGCGACAGTTAATGCTGGAAGGGAAATCGCCTCCCCTCCTGCATATAATCCCTGCATTGCTTTCAAATCTACTTGTTTGGTAAGATGCAATTAAAAAGTATTATTCTCCCCCCTTCTGCCAGCAGACTGTCAACATAGCATGGATAGAGAAAACAAGATTTCTTTACCAATTGCTGTCCTGGAAAGGTTAAAACTACAATCTTCTGTAAGTATTCATTTAATTCCAGATTGGGGTTCATTGCAGAAAACTGCACTTACAGCCAGGCGGTAGCAAAGCCTGTGGACATAAACCATAGTGATAAACAAATAGTTCTTATAATAATAAAAATGCAGACATGCATTAATATTGTTTTGGTGCAGGGGAATTCACATAAGTCTCAGAAGAGCTTCTGTGTTACTTTTTCTGTTTGCACGGCTTAGTTGAATAAAGATTATCACCTGCATGAGTCATTGTTATGATTTAGGAAAGTGTGTTTGAAAATGTGATCCCCTGAATATGCTCCATGTGCTGATTTCCAGGGCATGAGGCTCCTGAGTTGATCAGGGAAAAGGCTTGGCTACAGAAGGGCAGTATGAGGTTCCTACCTCCTTAGGTCCTGTTTCCCCAGGGAAGACCCCAGGGAATCACTCCCTTGTGACCAGAGAAGGCTGCATCTCAGGACTGTAACCATGAAGGTACCACCATATGTCAGTCACTTCTGTGTCATTATAGCCCAAGCCTTCTGAAGCAAAACTGGCATATTTAAAGAAGGCCTCAGTCAGTATAAGGTGGAGCTAACCCATCAAAGTGAAGCCAGATCCATACTTAAGGCTCATTTATACTGTGTTGATTGTTGGGGGAACTTCCAGGCAAGGTTGTCTGACTTTCAGCCCCAGCATCACTCTGAGGACTCTGGTGTTGCTGTATTATTTGTCTCTCTAGAGAAAATTCACTTGTGCTGAACCTGGCTTGTCTCAAGTCCTTGGAATGGACTTCATACTGCCCAGTGATACCTGGCCATCAATGTGACAACAGAGCTTACTGGCTGAAATCAAATAAAACATTTACTGCCTATACCACCTTTTTATGAATCTTCAGCCCAACTGCATCAACTGCATTGAACTTGCTTTGAATCTTAGACATTTTTTCTGAGCTAGAAACCTCCAAACAAGCCCTCTGGCTAAAGTCCAGTTAAAATTTTATGTGAACTATTTTGGGTGACAATGGGTCAGAAAAACTGACATTTTGGGTCAGAAAAACTGGATAAAATATTTGTAAATACATAGAAAAAAAGCAAGTAGACATTCTTTTTTTTAAATGCTGGGAATCCAAATCCCAAATTTACTATATTATGTCTAAATCAGTCTGTTGGCAGACTGATTTAGAAAGAGCTGAAGAAACAGTTATGTAGGCAGGCCTGCTTACACAATATTGGGTTTTCAGAATTTCACAGCTTTAACATACACAGAAACTGACAGAAATGCCAACATGAGGGCAGAATAGTCACACGAGGCTGGTCTAGCAGGGCCACCCAAGGCCAAGTGGTCAAGGCTGAGACACCAGAGTAAGCCTGATCCTGCCTAATTTTGGAAGCTAAGCAGGATCAGGCCTGGATAAAATCTGGATGGGTAACTTAAAATGTTGTGAACTACTCAGAGAGCTTCAGTTATGAGTGGTATAGAAGTGTAATGTAGTGATAATAAGAAGCACCCACCTGCTTCAGGAGTTTTGGTCACATCAGCAAAAAGGGAATGATCTCATTAATGCTGATGGGGTGGAGCAACTTCTGAAAAGCAGCCACTGGTCAGAAGCAGTATCTGATGGCAACATTGACAGATGGCCTTTCTCAGACAATGGCCATGGTGCTTAAGCTAACTTCAGTTAGTACAGTGCAGAAGAAGGATGTGGAAGTCCATCTCTGAATTTTCTGAACTCGGAGACCCTATGGTGAAAAATCCAGCATGGAACAAGAGATAGTGTCGGAATGAAGGCACTTGACAAGCTACTGGGGAAGGGCAAAGGACAGATGTGAGTAGCCCTGTCACTAATGACACTGCTAGAGCAGAACCAAAAGGAAGTCTGGTGATTGTCATGCGCAGAGGTGAATGAAGTCCAGCGCTGCTCAATACATAAAACTGGGACATGGAGCATAAGATGCATGAATCAAGGCAAACTAGATAACATAAAGCAAAAAGTGGAAATGATGAACATTGCAGTACTTGGTGCGAGAGCACTAAAGTTGACTGGAAAGGGACATTCTGATTCACACAAATGCAAAGTGTTTTATTCTAGAAAGGACAAACTCTGAAGAAATGGAGTGGCTCTAATACTGAGGAAAGATGTAGCACATGTAACTAAAATGCAAAATCCAACTGAATAATATTAATCAGAATGAGTAGAAAACCTATCAACATAACTATAATTTGAGTACATGCCCCAACAACAGATGCTGGAGAAGAAACTGAAAACTTTATGAAGGTGTTCAAGAAGTAATTGATAAGATACCATAACAAGACACACTGCTACTTGTAGGTAGCTGGAATGCAAAAGCAGGAAACAAAGCAAATGTTGTGGGAAAATTTGGCCTTGGGGTAAGAAATGAAGCAGGAGAACGACTCGCAGAATTTTGTGAAGCTGATAACCTGTTCATTGCAAGTAAGTGCTCAGGCAATTGCATTCATGGACTTCACCAGATTATGTAATTGGAAACAGAAGTCAGAGAAGCTGTATTCTTGCTGCCAAAACAAGACCAGGAGCAGAATGTGGTGGTGACCAAGAACTCTTAATTTCAAAAGTCAGAATCAAGCTAAAAAAGATCCATATCAGAAACTTAGTGCCAAAATGTAACTTAACTAGCATCGTTGAAGAATTTAAAGTCCACATAAAGAAGATTTGCATTGCTCAACCTAATTGACCATGAGCCAGTGGAACTATGGACTAAAATGAGAAACATTATTAGATAAGAATGCCAACCCCCCCATGTATTAATAAGAAAGAAGAAAACCTATAAGGATGACAGAAGAAACACTAACAGTTGCAAAGGACAGAGGAGAAGAGCAAAAGGTGACAGAAATTGGGTCAGAATCCTGAATGACAGCTTTCAGCAACTATCACATAGAGACGAAAAATGCTATTACAACAATTGGTGCTAAGAAATAAAAGAGAGCACAAAAGAGGACAAACAAGAGACCTCTTTCAGAAGATCCTAGAAATTAAAGGGAAACTCAAATCTAGACTAGGAATGCTAAAAGACAAATGAGGAAACATACTATCTGACCAGGAGAAAATAAAGAGAAGGTAGAAGGAATATACAGAGAAATATACAGCAGCAACAATGAAACAACTCCCGATAAATGTGAAAGAAGAAAGCACAAAAACAGGAATGCAGCTGAATATTAAGAAAAAGAATAGACACAGAAAAATTACAGAACTTTATGGTTAATAATGAAGAAATTGAAATTGCGAAAGATCTCACATACTTCAACTTAGTCATCAATTCAAAGGGAGACTTCAGCCAAGAAATTCAAAGAGGACTGAGACTGGGAAGGGCAGCAATGAAGGAACTAGAAAAGATCATCAAGCATAAGGACAATGCAGTGGAGACCAGGGTCAAACTATTGCATTCCCAGTCACCATGCATGGTTGTGAAAACTGGACAGTAAAGAAAGCTGACAGAAGATGCATTCAAAACATAGTGCTGAAGAGAATATTGTGAATATTCTGGACCAAGAGAAAGACAAACAATGGGGTCCTAGAGCAAATCAAGCCACAGCTCTCCCTAGAAGCAAAAATGACAAAACTGAAGCTGTCATACTTCAGACATACCATGAGAAGGCAGGAGTCACTGGAGAAGACAGTTGTGTATGGGAAAATTGAAGCCAAAAGATGAAAGGGAAAGCCAGATATGAGATGGGTGGACTCCATAAAGAAAGCCACAGCCTTGAACCCAGAACAGCTGAGCAGGACTGCCATGGGCCAGACATTTTGGAGGGCTGCATTCATGGGCTCACCATAAATGGGAGATGACTGGGGGCAAGTTACATGCCTCTAGTTCACTTGGGGAAAGCTATAGATGGACAGGGAACAGGGACAAGCAGACCTCCATTTAATATTCCCATTTTATGTGCATCTTAAAGTTGTCAATTGTATCTTGAAATTCAGGAAACTGACAGTTTCGCAGTTCCAGTGCAGTGCAAAAGGGGCGCATTCATACAAACAAATGGACCCAACATATTTCTCCTTCAGTCATGCCTGCAAGGCATAACACACCTTCAGCAAACAATGCATGCCTGTCTCTAATACTTCCATAGCCCTTTCCTTGGTCTGACACAAAGCAGCAATCCAGCAAACATATGAAGAACCAAAGCTGGCCTTTGCACTTTCTTGGATCCATGGCAATGGTTACTGGGCTCAGGGCCCTCCTGCCTCAACAACTACTTATTAACTATCAGGAATAGCTTTCCATTCACCAAGGAATGCCAATTTTTTTTCCAGTGCAATAGCAGAAGCGCTGTCTCAGCACACAGTTCTGTGAAGGAATTCAATTCTATCAACACTCCCCTTAGAATCTTTACTTGTTGTTGGTTGGAATTTTATGATTCAAAGTCTATAAAATTTTCAGAAAAAGTGCAATCATACAATGACTCCAACCGATGCATAGATACATAAAAGAACTGCAGTCCACTCTCCTTCCACTGTATCCCTCCCCTTGCCCTGTACCCAAATAAAATAATAATAGGATTAAAAAATAACCCTGCATGTTGTCAATAACCGGTAAAGAAGAGCCAACACTTGTAAATTGACAAATGGAGTCCAACTTCTCTGAAGTACACCTTACATTAAAAGTTTTTCTCTTCTTGTTGGACAATTCTAACAGCCTCAAATGATTAAATTTTTTTCTGGGACAATTCCTATATGCCGTCCTTTTACTCCATTTTAAATCACTCATTCTTCCTATTTTTGCCTGTAGGTGATAACTTTCTGTAATGTTTTTAGTATGAGTTGCTGAGGTCGTGATTCTTCAAGATTTAGCTCCCACACAAACCCCTTCAGAAATTAAATCTCAGTTGGATGGTGGAAAGAGATGAGTTGCGTAGCTGGTATATATTCATATAAATGCATTTATATGCAATGCTGCACACTGAACAGCCTCCTAAGGTACGTTTTGAACTGCTGGAAACATATTGCAGATAGGAGTCATAGGTTACTTGTAGAGTACATACAGAAATCTGAGATTCATTCCTTGGTCTGCCTGCTTAAAAAGAATGAGACAGAGACTGTTTCTTAAGACCCTGTGGAGCTGCTTCATCTAAGAGTAAAACCACAGGGCTAGAACAAGTCTCTTCAGGCATTCCCCTGAACTTAGTGCTGAGTGGGTGTGATGGGATGAGTCTGCACATGAAGGGGCTGCCTTTCAGGGTCCCCAAGTATTCCAAGGACCTGGACTGAACAAGGAGGTTTGAAGATATGTTCTAGTAGTGTTCATTTGAATCCTTATCTTTGGAGGAACCGAACACCTTAGGAGCTCCTGAGTTAACAGTGCAGGAAGGGGATTTGGTTACCAAAACAGGCTTCAGGGTGTTCTACATTCTCAGGTCCTAGTTCCCAAGATAGATCCTGGAGTTGCACTTCTCTCTTGTCTAGAGAGAAGAGGCTGTTTTACTAGTATAGGATGACCCTGGGCCACTGGGACACCACCAATGTCCTTTAAGAAACAGAGCCTGAGCAAGCCATCCTGAAGGCAGCCAAATAACTGCTTAAGGCTCAATGTTAAGGTCCGATGCTGCAGACCCTGGATGGCCTCCAGCACCACTTCAAGCTCTCCATGGTGCTGATCTCATCCCGACTGCTTATCTAAGAAACCTGACCCAGACAACAGAGTGGGGCATAGGCAGAACCCTGCTATGATGGAGTGGACCTCTGCACAAAACTAGGGATCTGGAAAAACAGGGTCTCCAGGCTTGAACGGAGTACTTTTCATCTTCAAGTGAATATGAGTATTCTTCAGATCATGCCAAGGCTGGTCACTGAGGTAGCAAAGCCTGATATATGAGGGAAAAAATGCACAGACCTGTTTCTCTACATATTTGTAGTTCTCGTGAATCCAGGTAAATTCCTGAGGAATCTTCAGAAAACGACAGACAGAAAACCTTTGTCTGGTCCTTTGCTGGCCCATTGCTTTTTTATATAGAATCAGCACTTCTGTCATGACCAAAAGCTTTCCCACTGTAGGGTATATTCATTGTTTCACTGATGGAGTTTGATCTGATTTCTACCTTCTTGTCATTGTGAGAAGAAAGGATGAGAAACATTATTATCAGAATTATTAGAGAGCTGATGACTTTCTCACATAGTCCCTGCCTGAAGGCTTCAATATTTTGACTCCATCCTTCCAAAAGAGGTCATCTCCTGACAGTAGATTATATTCTGTTGTTGGAGTGACAACTTATCTACTACTTTTTAAAATGCTTCTCTAACATTCATACACTGGAGGGCAATGTTCTGTTTCCAGATATTTCTCCATACAGCATCAGAAAAGTTGCATCCCCATTCCATCTCCCAGGCTGCTTCACAATTGGTCGACCTGTTGAGTTCTTCAACAGACTGGATCCATCCATTCTTTTTTCTGATCAATATTGCTCAGAGGTCTCTACTGTGCCAACCGAATATAAAAATACACCTCCTCAATAGTAACTTCACTGTTTGGCAGATTTGAAAGGACAATATCTTGTAGGGTGTGAAAAGAAAATCTTTAGGGATATGTTTGTAAAAAGTCCCTTCCACTGTTTTGAGTGCAGACTGAGATGGAAGTGAAAATAAAAAAAAGGAAATTAAAAAACAAGCAAACAAGCAAACCAGGAGCCTGGTGATGCAGTCGTGACCATTCAACAGATGAAAAAATAGATCTTGCTCTTGACCCACTAAGACATGGTATTAAACAAAAAAAGTTAAAACATCTGAGTGATAAGGGAAATACCCGCTCAATGAGAAGAACTGTGGATGGACAGAATGATATTTCCTGTACAAAAGGATAACACAGTGCTTAACATTTGTCTCTCTCATACTTATGGTCAACCCAAATTTGAAGACTCAGTAAGAATGATGTGGTAGTTTGTGTGTTTTAAGGATTTAAGGAGCATGGGGGGATTTGAATTAAGATGCAAAATAGGCATTTCTAGGATGAATCTCTTTTGTCTGAATCTCTTCCTGCCTAAGAGCAAAGAAAAATCTAGGACTGGACATCAATACCCACCCCTTCCTGGGGTACCTTAACAGTGAGGATGGTATCATTTCAGTACTTTACAAACGGTGTTGGCTGTAAATTTATTCTTGGGTCCAATTCAAAGTGCTCATCCTGCAGCATGGAGTGCCTTGACATCCAGGTTTACAATTGTTACACTGTTTACACATAAGTAGACTTATGTGTACAAGTTGTACAATCTACAACTTCTAGAATCTTCTCAAATTCAGGCTGGTAAAAAAAGACTTAAAATTTCAGCTTCCTGACTTGGGCAGTTTTCTTTCTGGAAACCAAAATGTGTTTGGTGAACAAACTTCCCTAGATATGCTTGAGAAAAGGTCTGTAGGGTACTTTTAATTGGCAAACAAAGACACAAACGGAGGTTATCTCTAGATCATTTTAGTCTCTTTTGACAGCCAAGAGCCTGAGTGAAAATCTTCAGCAAAAGAAAAAAAAATAAAATCCATAGAGAAAAAGCTTTTTATGTGGATTTGAATTTTGTAGACCAAACTATTTTAATGTGGACCAAAGGTCTATAGGTCAAGGATTGTTTGGAAATGTTATTGTTATGCATTGCTGCAGAAAATATTAAATCTTAAATTAGGTGTGCTACCTGAAGCATGAAATACGTTCTTTTATTGATTCAAACCTCCTGGAGGAAAAGTTTAGTCATTTGCCTTGCCTGAGACAATTCTGTCTGGGGTAATAAGATGACCCAAATGCAAGCATTGCTAGATTTGGAAATCTACAGAAAAAGGCACAACTGTTTTCACAGAAGGGGCTAGAGGATATTGCACATGCTTCCCTACCTCCACCTAATGTTAACCAACAGTGTTTGAGTCACTGCCATTGCAGCCAAATCTAGATTTTTGTATCAGACCACATTTTTCCCGTGCTTGTGCCATGTTGCATTGTTGATGTTGTTGTTAGTCCCGAAGTCGTGTCCGACCCACCGTGACCCCATGGACAGCATTTTGCCATTTTGCATACTTGCCCAATAATACCCATCCACCACCTCCCAAACAACACCATGTTGGAAGAGAGCACTGCCATTTCCTCTCTAAAGGGAGGCATGTGGTCCAAGGGCCTGCAGAAGTCCGGTGCCCAATTTGCATCCACTCCTCTGACAATCCTTGGCATGAATGCTCACGAGCTGTGCTTTAAAAATAGCTGAAGAAGTTCAATAGGATTGTTAGAAAACTGGGCAGGGGGTACTAGGATCCATTTCACAAGAGAGAAGGGGATGTTCAGAAAATTACCTGCTCATATGCATAAAGAGCCCCCTCTCAGTAGCATCTTTTCTAACAGATTTTTCTTCACATAAAGAAAACTGCCAACTTATTTACCCAGGAGAACCCTTAACTACCAATTCTCAGTCACCCACAGGTGCCTGATTGAAATATTGATTAAGGTTTCTTTTTGCAGCCTTCTGTCAGTTTGGCAGGTGGGCCAGACATCATGCTTGAAAGCAGAATGAACATATGATTTGGAGGGGGGGGCGGGTGGACAGGGGAAGAGAGAATCTGGTTGCGTATATTAAAATGGCTCTTGACTGACATTGGTACTGAGCTGAAACTGTCTCCCAACTTTTGCGGATTTCTTCACAACCCCTGAAATTGGGGATGTATTTAGCCTAGGCTTCTGTGAGACAGGGACAGGCTGAAGAAATTCTTAAAATTCTTAGCCTGGATGGAAGTAGTTAGCAACCTCACTTCTTTTTAAAACAATAAGTATCACCCTTCTAATAAAGTAGGCAGTTGTTTTGACCCCCACCTGCTTCTATCACCCCCATGAATTTGGCAAAAAGAAATCCCAGGAATCTTTAGCTCTGTTTTGATTTAAAATTCTCAAACAGGGGAAGGCAGGGGAGTCTTTTCCTTACTTTAATGAGTCCCACTGTAGTTACGGAGTGAGAGCAATGCAATATTACAGCTGGACAAGCTCAGTCTTATCACAGCTAGCCGGAATAGGTGCAGCTCTGTGTTCCAGTATTCAGAACTCATAATAAAAAGGAACATGGAACTGCAAATGCACGTGTACATGGAACCTTCATGTTTAATTGTGGCCAGCAGGACGATATTTGTTCTATTCTACCGAGAGGGGGTGGGGGTGGGATCTATTGCTGCCCAACTGAGAGAATTATGCGCCTGTGTGTGCCTTTTAAATACCAGTCTGGTGTCCTGCTGGGAGGCGAATTGGAGACAACGAATTGCCAACCCAAATCTGCCCTGTAGCTCTGCCTCATAGCCTGTATCTGACAGCAGCCAGAAGTAGAAGCTTGGGCCAAAGGCAAAAGAGTTGAATGTTCCCAGGAAGCCTTCAAATAACTCCCCGAGGGAAAAGTTTCCTCTTAAGCTTCATCAGACACTGGGCAGCCTATGCCCTGAAACAACACGATTAACTAGCTGAACGTCCATTACAGATAAACAGGTCAGGATATTGAATGTTTGCCCTCTGCAATAATCCCCCTCTGAGCAGTCTTTTAAGCAATTATCTAATAGGAAACAAGTGGACCAGTGTACATGGAAATTGCACATCAGAACTGACTTAAGTTCTAACACCCTGTGAAGCTTCCTTAGACTAGTGATGGGTGAATATGGAAAGCTCAATTTTACTTTGGTTCCAATATTATGCTATTCCTTCCTAATTCCATATTATATAGTGGTGTTTGTTTAGCCTGCATGAAAATGTGTATATGTTTTTGTGCATGTTTTGGCAAACAGTCTGCAGTTTTGTGTGCAAATTTGTAAATGTAGGCATTTCCTCCCATTGAATGGCTTATACAAAGTATTTGGTTTTGCAAAGATAGACACTTTTTGTATACATTGTTTTTAATGGACTGCATCACACACTGGAAATGCATGGGTGCGTGCATATGGGAGAGAGCATCTTTCATGCCTAGGTTTGAACTTATGCCTGAATGTGGGAACTTTGCATTGCCATTTGAATTTTTCATCAGTCTTTCCTTAGATTGAGTTAGTCATTGGCCCCAGTACCGTCTACTGTTTCTGGAAGGGGCGTTCCCAGGTCTTCTCCAACACTCACTGCTTAATATCATTTTAACAGGAGATGTCAAGGAGTGGAGATGGAACCTTCCTACATGTAAAGCCCATTCCAGAAAGTCCAGTTCATTCTCTCTGGGGGCCCTCTTTCTCTTAGAACCTGTACTCCTTTCAAACGACTGAAGATGCTGCAAAGCTATGCATCAGTTCCACCCCACCATTTCCAGCACAGGCACCTTTAATCCTGGCTAGATGGTCAGGCACAGAGTGTTTCTCCAGAATAACACAGCAAACCTCTCCAAATATAACTAGGGAAACCTCCAGGAATTCCCCCTTCTAATACCTTCAGATTCTGGAATTCAAAGAGGAGAAGGTCAAAATGGCTGCTCTCACAGCTGAGCCGATAGAGTTTGTTTTGCTGCCCATCTCCTGCTCTTTTGATAGAAGTTTCAGAATAGTACTCTGAATCCACTAGTAGTTTGCTTCTACTATTGTCATTGTCATCATCACAGATACTGAACAGTTGACAAGTTTTTCCAGAAAGTGGAAAAGTATGCCTGGAATTTTCAGATTTTCCAGAGCAAGTGCCTATTCCACCAGCCCAGCCACCCAGCTGCTCTTGTTTTCAAAGGATCAGCAAAGATTCAGGTGCTTTCTAACATCAGCAGGGGGAGAGGCTCATTACTTTGCTTAGCTGAGACTCCCATTTAATTAGTATCATCAGCATGCATTATGGAATAAAAGGTGAAGGACCATTTGTTTAGCAGAGTCCCATTAGACCTGCTTGCTTTCAACTTCCCTATGCATTGCCGTAAATATTGAAGTGGTGGCCTTCTCCCTTTGTGTCCCTTTGCATGGCAGGGGACTAAGCCACACGGTGCTTGCTTCCCACTGTAGAAGTGTAGTTTGGATCTATGTTTAAGCCCTGCTATTCTCCCATTGCTTGTAATATTAAGGATTTTTTTTTTGCAAGGCTTGGGGCTCATTTTGCTGACTCCCATGAGTGATGTGAAATAGTAATTAGTAGTAGAACTGGCAATTGAGATCCCACCAACCCCAAAATATATGTTAGCAGCCCATTCAATATTGCTGTGCTTGTTGGCTACTATAGTGCAAAACAAACTGAACATGTTGTGCAAAGAACAGTGTGGTGGTAAAGTAGGTTGCCTCGGAAAACCACCCACTGCATGACACAGCAAGGGAGACATGTTTTGTAACTTTACCAATTTAAAATCACATTTTTTTTTCCTGAAGTGGGTAGGAGTCAATAACTTCCTATAGGTAAAAGGAGCTAATTGATTTGGCTGCTGTCTGTGATCCAAAGTAAGCAGTGGGGAACTGATTGCTTACTAGCCTAGCTCTGTGTAGCTCATGATGCTGAATATGGAAAGTAGACAGTTTTTTCCTGCAAATTCGTACAGGTGCTGATAGCTTTCTGCTCAGAAACAAGGGGTGAAGAAAAGATTCCCCATCCTATTAATCCTACTTCTAGCCAGGGTGGCATGGACATTATCTTCAAGAATTCGTCTTCCCAGTGCACGCGCTTTCCTTAGAGGTGGGGCACATATTTGTTTAGTTCCCATTTCATGTGAACTTGCCTACTTCTGAATGATGTTTCAGATCATGATGGGAGCTAGAAACCCAGCTATTTTTCACAATTTAATTTCCCAAATTCTGTAGTGGCATATTCAGGCTATGCATGCAAAGATGAGCTCATTAAGGGAAGTAATGTTCAAAAATTGATAATATTGGAGAAACTTGCTTGAATTTAGTGTACATATTAGGCAGAATGCATGCATTTTGGGAGGTAGTGTGGTGTAGAGCAGTGGTTTTCTACCACTGGTCTGTATACCGGCGCCAGTCCATGGAAAATTTCCTGCCAGTCTGTGGGAGGGTCTTATGCTGCCTACAGGGGTCTTACTGTGCTCCACCACCTCTTCCTTGTTGGCATGGTGTTCACAGGGGGTGCACTGGTGCTGCTGGGAGGGCCAGGGAAGAGAGAGACAGCTTGATTGGAGCTGGCTGGGAGCCACTCTGTGCCAATTTCAATATTTTGTTCTTTTGTTGGCCTTTTTCATTGCTTGGATTCTGGTTGTTTTGGAGAATTTTCAATTTTTTGGTATTTTGTTTGGAAACTAATGCACAGAACACGGTATTATGTGTATGTTGCTTTTGCTTCTGTCTCAGCAGTCCCCAAGGTGGTTTTGCTGGTCCCCAATTGTAGAAAGGTTGAAAAGTACTGGTGGGGACTCAGGCAATCTGGGTTCTGGTCCTTGCTCAGTCATGGTGCTCACGGGTTGACTTGGGGCCAGGCACAGACTCTCAGGCCAACCTGTCTCACAGGGCTGTTGTTACAAGAATAAAATCGAGAGGAAGATGAGGGGAATTACGTAAGCTGTCTTGAGTTCCTTGGAAAGCAAAAAGGTGGGATATAAATATAACAAATAAATATGAGAAACATGCACAAAAATACTCATGAATTTCACACAAAACTTTGAGAAACAATTCTTAAAGTTCAGAAGGAGCCAGTGTTTATACCAGAGAAATTGGCAAAATATGATATGACGGATACATAAGGTTGGAAAACTCTGAGCGAAAGCAAAACTGACAGATTCTCCCATCCTTGTCCCACACCACTACATACCAATAACGTTGTGCTAATGTAAGTCTACAAGAAAACATTAGATTCTCTGGCATGCAAAATTCATGCGAAGCAACCACATCTGCATACATCTACTTTGTATATTTTATTCTTGCTAGCCTCATGGGAGGGGTAGATGATTTTCCCAGACCATAACTTGCAATGGTTTATTTACTTAAAGCCGCCCCGAGGCTTCGGCGAATGGGGTGGCATAAAAAATGTTTTAATAAATAAATAAATAAATAAATAATATTTATTTATTTAAAACATTTCTATGCCACCCCCATCGCAACAAAGCCTTGGGGCGGCTCACAAATGGTTGAGAAACTGATTTCAGTCCATTTTTGATCAGAATATGTCCAGTTTGCACCTCCCAGGCTGAACAGACACTTCCATGCAATCTTGTTTGAAGCCCATACATTTCCAAGCTGTAAATGGAAATGTGATTTGCAGAAATTAAGCACATTGCCAATATATGCATATCTGGAAAATGTGCATGAAAATGTGCACTTTTGAATGACGGACTTTTAGATGCTTAAACCAATGGGAGAAAAATGCACCCATTTGAAAAGGGTGCATACATGTTGCATGCATGCAGGAAAAAAACACAGGGAAATACACAGATTCTCATAAAAAAGAGAAGCACAAAGAAAGATTGAAATCTGATAGACTCAAGCTGGAACAAGTTTCAAGATTACCTGAAGGAGCGCTTACGTCCATATATGCCCAGCCGCCCCTTGAGATCAGCGGGAGAGGCCCTTCTCCAGGAACCCTCCAGGAAGGAAATTAGGAGGGTGGCTACTCGGAGGAGGGCTTTCTCTGCGGTGGCGCCCAACTTATGGAACACGCTCCCCAGAGAGGTCCGCCTGGCGCCGTCGTTATTTGCTTTTCGGCGCCAGGCGAAAACCTTTTTATTTAAGTGGTATTTTAACTGTTAGTATTAACTGATTTTAACTGGCCAGGGCGGCTTATTTTATATTGTATTTTTTGGATTTTTAATGTTTATATTAATTTATTGTTGTAAGCCGCCCCGAGGCTTCGGCGAATGGGGCGGCATAAAAATGTTTTAATAAAAATAAATAAATAAAATAAAAAGATGGAACTTCAACAAGTTTGAGTTTTGTTGATTCAAACATCCATACATTTAAGTCCTGCTTCTTTGTCTGGTTTTTGAGATACCACCAGGCATTTCCCACACACTTCCAAGGCTATCTTCAAAATCAGATGGGCTGGAAGTTTTCTTTCCAAACAATAGCATGGAACTACCATGCTAAACTCAACTTCCATGGCCGGTTCTGAGCTGGTGAGGTACAACTGCCACGTGCTGAGGATAGGTGTATTTTTTGTTTTTTTTTGTATTTAATGGTAATTTATTATGTTCTATTGTATTTCAATGTATTTTATTGTGTTGTAAGCCGCCCCGAGGTTTTGGTAAGGGGCGGCATAGAAATGTTTAATAATAATAATAATAATAATAATAATAATAATAATAATAATAGGTAGTCCCACATTGCATTGTTCAGCCTCCCCATTGCAGAACCTTTCCTAGGAGCTGTAGTGACTTATCAGCTGTACAGGGGGAAGTGATGAAGTTAGAATCATAGAATGGGTTGGGTTTTAGTGGAGCAAGAATGAGGACGCCATGGAGGTCATGGGTTGTGTTGAACTTAACGTGAAGATTTGGTCTTGCATGTTACTTACTGCAGGCTTCTGAACAGAGGAACTGTTGTGGACACTGGACTTGATCTGCCCTTTTGTCAGAGGAAAGCCCCACAATAGAAGAGGCATCAACTGTTAGCCTTTTAGGCCAGTGGTCCTTGGCTTATCAGACTCTTTGTGCTCAATGCCAGTGGAGTACAACCAAGCCACTCCAAGCCGGAGGAGACAGTAACTGCGGGATCAAGTTACAGTCCTTCCAGGGACAGATTATTTCTCAGAGAAGGTGAGGTTGACAGCCAGCCTTAGAAGTCCTCTGAACTTGCTGAGGCAACAACTGTTCCTTAACAAGGTCCAGCCAGCACAGTTGTGTCCAGGGTCCTCATGGAGCCTGCTAGTTGGACCTTACCTAGCCATCCTATGTAGCCAGACCTGACTCTACCCAGCCCTCTGAGAAGTGCAACATCCCTGGATGGAACAGAAACAATGACTAGAGAATGGGTCCATCTAGCTCAGTGTTGTCTGTTGAGTGGTAGCATCTCTCCAGGGTCTCAGGGAGAGGTCTTAACCATCACCTACAACCTGGCTTTTTTCACTGGAAATGTTGGAGATCCAGCCTAGGGCATAGTACACATGGAGCAGGTTCTGTGCCACTGAGCTCCAGCCCTTCCCAGATGGCCCTTTCCAGAAATCCTTTCGACATATTTTCACGCAAGGCATACCCGAGCCTGTTCGTAAACAAAAGAAAGCCTTAGAGATGAATGGAATCAAATTGCTCATCTGTTTGCATATCCATCAGTACTTTTGCTCAACAAAGAGCATTTGTAATTGACACAACAGCCGGACATTAACATGCAAGAAAGGGAGTGGAGCCTCCCCACTGGTCCTTTGATTCTCTCGCAACATAGCTGAGCTGCGCCACCACTGTTTATTCAAGGGGAACAGCCCTGGCATCCGCGACAAAGGGAACAAGCTAGCCTTTCCCTGACTTTCAAGGGCCCACCTGTTGGCATCATGTGGGATTGTGCAGATTTGTTTGAGTCACTGCAGCTGTTTTGTAAGATGGATGAAAAGAAAGCAAGCAAACAGGCACTGCAGAACCAGGAGAGGATCCAAGGAGACCTTCCAAGGTTTCCCAGAAGAAAAAGAGGGATGCACTGATGTGCTCGTCGAACCAAAGCCCTCTGCCCCCTTGCCTTCCTATTTGGACAGTGCCAGAGGCCATTGCTTCTCCTGCGCCTGCTGCACAGTGCATTGCAACAGATCATCAAAGAGGTGTGCTGGGAACCTGAACATGCAGCTCCTTTTGAAACAGCAGCACCACTGAAGGCTGTTGAATAGGATCCTGTCTAAGAATAGCACCAGCTCAGTCTTCAGGTGTGGATCCCTGTGCCGCTAATATAGCACCATCCACAGACCAGAGGGAGGCACCTGCAGGCTGAGGCAACCCCAAGGTTTGCAGAGCTATGACATCCCCACCAAGCCTGCATTTTAAATTCATCCTCACATGGTTGTTTCTCTGCATTTGTACCATATTTTATTGCTTTGTTTTATACATTGTTGTAGGCTGCCCAGAGAGCTTTAGTTATGGGGTGGTATAAAAATGAAACTAATCCTAACAACGATAATAATACCCCATAAATAAAACAAAGGGGTGATGGTGCTACCTCCTGCCAGATGGCAAGGTTGGAGCTCCAAGCATGGGCATTGCACAGTGCAATGCTGAGATCTGAGAGGTTCTCCAAAGTCCACCTCTCCATATAAAATTGAATGCTTTGGAGTTTTTCCTTTGTTGCACAGATGCTTATTCATATTTATGTGCACATTTTAACCAGATGAATGCCTCAGTTCTGCGCATTTTTGAAATGTAGTCATTTTATCTCTGTGTGCATTTTCCCAATATATGTATTCGATGTGCATATTCCAAATGTTCTTATTCTATTTGTTTGTTTGGTCCATGAATTGCACCACAAGTTTGGAAATGTACACATTTTGACCACAGATTGCATTTGCATCAGAGTGCTTTGAAGTGGATAAATTCTGATGAAAACTGAAATTTTTTGTTCATGCCTTGTTCTGTGTGGAGAATATTTAATCTCAGAATGAGATTAAATGGTTACAACTCAAAGTACAGATGTGTCAAAAACAAAACTGGAGTTCAACAGAGCTTTCCAAATTTCACCTGACAATTCATTCTATCTTGTCTCTGTATTGGATTGCGATTTTTGTTTTTTAGTTTTTGCATGAAAATTCCTGCATATTTATATGCATATTTTTAAAACACATAGATACATTTTGTTGTGTCTCTGAAATGTATCCATTCTCTTCCCATTGCTTGAAGGGCACATGTTTCATAAGTATGCATTTTTATGTACATTGGTCAGCTGTCTTCAGGCTTACTTCTTTGGATCTGTAAAGCTTGGAAATGTGCAGACTTTGGCCTCAAATTGCATTTGTGACCGTATTTGGTCTGGAAGGTGAAAACTGGGTCAATTCTGATAAAAAATGTACTGAAATTGATTTCTCATACATTCCTAAGTCAAACACATTCAGCAATATTATGCAGGAAAGGTTTCTTAGCACAGCATCTCCTGGAAAGAGGGAATGTACAGATAGCACAGAAATCACTTGCTTTTTCTCACTCAATTATGGCTAACACAATCTGGAATAGTCCTTCCGGCTGGGAAATGCTGGGAATCGTAGACCATTTTTCTCTCTCAACTTGCATAGGGTTGCACCCATGTCTCTCTAGTCTCTTCTTTTTTTCACCTGAAAAGGAGACTTATTTCATTTCTCCGGCAAAACAAATGCTCCATCCTCTCCCCATTCACCTTCCTTTGAAAGATCTGAAGGGGATGTATGCAGGGTTAGGGTGAACCTCAGCAAAAGATGATCTGAAAACTGTTTTAGAAGTGTGACTATTTGACTGATCCTCATCATAGACCAAATGGGCTCTCCATTATTGATCCTGCAGGCAGAAAGAAATGGAAGAACAGCTTCCTCTGTCAGCTGCTGAAGGGAAGGCCTATGACTTTGAACCAATTTGAGCTGTCTCGCTGCTTTAAGTATAGGTCTGCCAGAGCTGGAGAGCAAATCCATGCCACTGCAAAGTCTGGCACGTAATGATTGGGTAGTTAAAATACCCATCCTGCCTACTTTATTGGCAAGTGCCAGTCTTCTTCTGGGAAATGACAGCATTCCCGATGCTAAGAAGCCCCACACTGTTGTCATGCTGTTGAAGGCTGCATTGTTTACCGGCTGTACTGACAGCAATTATTTTAAAGTGGGGATAAAACGGCTACTCTTTGCAGCTCGCAATACATTTACCACCTTGTGTTTCTCTGTACCTCCCACTCGGCTCAGGAAGGAAGCTTTGGTACAGTGAAGAAAATAGTTGCTTCAACTTCGCACAGGACCTTGCAGATGCGGTAGCAGCTGAGCTATCGAGGCAGGGCAGTTTTCCTTTGCTCAAGGACAAGGAAGGATATCGGACGTAAGCATGTGCAGGTGTACACAGAGATGGTTTCTGTTTGTGCTGCTGCTTGGTTGCTTTGAAGATTTTTGCACACCCCCCCGCACCCCAGAGGGAGTTGTTCATACTGCAACTTACTGAGCACCCACCAGGGTGCCCAGGGCGTTTCTTTTTCCAGCATTGTGGCAGGAGGGAGGCTACAGGGTGGGCAGGCTCTTGTCCTCTTGGTACAGTCTCTCCTGTCTGAACATGGCCACAGAGGTGAGTCAGGCATAAAGAGAGAGGGAGGTTGGTGGTACCTCGAAACAGCAAATCTGCCATTTCCCTGCTGTTCCATTCTTAAGAGCTGTGTTTCCTCAAAAGGGGGAAATGGGGCAAAGAGGAAATTATAATCAGACTGGCTTGTTATGTGTTTGGATGGAGGCAATGTGTTCCTATAATGTACAGAGACACAAAGCCTCTCACAACACTCTTTGAACTACATATATGCCCGCCCGCCCGCCCCTTGAGATCTGTGGGAGAGGCCCTTCTCCGGGAACCCTCCGTGAAGGAAATCAGGAGGGTGAGTACTCGGAGGAGGGCCTTCTCTGCGGTGGCGCCCAATCTATGGAATGCGCTCCCCAGAGAGGTCTGCCTGGCACCGTTATTTGTTTTTCGGTGCCAGGCGAATACCTTTATATTCAAATGTTATTTTAATTGTTAATATTATTTATTCATTTGATTCTTTGGCCAGGGTGACTTAATTTATATAGTTAATTTATATTATTCTGTCTTGAAGTTTATGCTTGTGAGCCGCCCTGAGGTTTCAGCGAATGGGGCAGCATAGAAGTCTCCTAAATAAATAAACAAATAAATAATCTCCTCTGGAGACTTTCCAGGATGAAAGTAAGAAACACACACACATATGGCCACATATAAGTCAACAAGCATGTGCAGTTTTTGGTTCCATGGACCTGAGCCCCAGCTCTTTTTTAGCATCCAGCATCACACCTGGAGGAGGCAGGTGTGAGCAGGGATGTGCTATGACTCCGTTTGAATTACCTGGGCTTGGTGTTCAGACTCCTGTCCACTTTGTGCAGCCCTGAGTTCCTAGCAAGGGCACTCAGCACTCGCAGGATTATCCTTGGGAGCTGAGCTTCGTGCAATGCACAATTGTGCCCCTCTTCAGCACCAGGTGCTCCCGCCACTGGCTGCACTGGGTGGGGGAGATGGTAGGTCACTGGGAATGACACCTGGCAGGGCCGCTCATAGCCCCCCTTCTGCGTTGTGCAGCAGCCCTTGGAATGGCTGCACCTGGCAGGTAAGGTTGCTGGTCGTGCAAGCCAGAGGCCATGAGTATTCCTGGAAATCCTTGTGGTTCAGATCACTTTGCAGGACTGGGGTCAGCATGAGCGCATACCTGAGGATGCATTTGAATTCCAAAAGGGTTCACCCCAGTCACAGTTGTAAGTGATTCAAATCCTCAACAGGACATCTTTTTTGCCTGTTGTGGATATTAGGACTGGGTCTGCACACCTTAAAATCTCCAGCAGGAAGCTTCATTCAATGCTCCATCTGCCATTTCCACCATGGATCAATCCTTGGAGATGGAGGATGAACGGAACTCAAAAAGGAACAAACCCTTCTTGGGAGGGCGATGGGCCATCCCTGTTGGACCTTAGCTGGACCACACGATCTTTGTTTCACCTCTAACATTAGAATTGTAGCCATGTTGGAACTCTGGCATTTTTCTGCTTCTACAGTACGCTGGACCATTTTCTTTTTTTCGCCCGTTTAGAGCAGAGTGTTTATTTTCGCACAGAAGAGGATGAGGCTCTAAAAGAAAGAGCAAAGCCTCAGCACTCGATCCTTCAGGGGTTTCCAAGTGCACAGACTTGACTGCATTTGGGAACCTTGTTCCTATCAAGCTGTGCAGTCTGGCAGCCACAGAGGGGCTGACCCAAGAAACCAAAATGGAAAGAAAGTTCTCGTCTGCAAGGGCAGCCTCTCCTTAATAATTTGGTTTGAGAGAGTCCAGGCAACAACAACTGCATCTTAAGCAACCAAGGGCAATGTGGGATTTGTTTTGCAGGGCTAAATTGAGCTATTAGGTGAGCAAAGCAAACCTTCCATGCATGAGGCTTCTGAAAGGGACTGGCGCACAAAGCTGCGAGCATCCCATGCCGAGGCTCTGGAGGGCTCCTGCTGTCTCCATGTGCGTCAGGGCAACTCTTTCCCTTCCACCTGTACAGCATCTGCTTCACTTATTTCACCTTTCCAGACCATTTGTGTTCCACATCTCTTTTCCTTTTCTCCCTACCACTTGAAATTTTAAAAGGAGCTGCATTCTCATGGTCAAAGGCCAAAGGTATTCAGCACTTTCATAGGGGTTACCTGGGAGCAAACGTCTTATGTATAGCAACTTGCTACAAATGGTTTCATCTCAGGAATGGGTTTCCCAAATAGCATCTGCAAAGACTGGATAGAGGACATTTTATTGACAAACTGAAGGCTGTTTCCCTGCTATGTGTGACAGAGGACTGGTTTGGGGCTTTTCAGGGACTGAAAGGTTCACCCTGGGTATGAAAGCCTGGCCATCTCAGCCAGGTGGCAACTCAAGGATAACCAAGGCCATGGGAGGCTTGATAGAGATAGGAATGCAAAATGTCCTAAATTACTTCCATGGACAGAGCCATTCACACCCATCTCTCAAGGTCCAAGTTTGCAGGTCTAGAGAGTATACTAGGCTTGGACTCCTTGTCCAGCAGGTGGTGACCCTTGTGCTCAGTAGACATCACCTCCAAAGCTCTCGCTGTGTCCCAGGAGGTTGCAAATAAATGGCAGCTTCTCCCAATGGAGAGATGTCACCAGCAAGTCCCACCAGCAAGAGAGAGAGGCAGACAGACAGACAGACAGAGAGAGAGAGAGAGAGAGAGAGAGAGAGAGAGAGAGAGAGACAGAGCGAGAGACAGAGAGGCAGACAGAGAGAGAGAGAGGCAGAGCGAGAGACAGAGAGGCAGACAGACAGAGACAGGGAGAGAGAGAGACAGACAGATAGAGACAGACAGACAGAGAAAGAGAAAGAGACAGACAGACAAACAGACAGACAGGGGTTCTGTCTTAGGACCAGTGCTTTTCAACCTATGCATAAATGATCTGGAGTTAGGAGTAAGTAGTGAAATGGCCAAGTTTGCTGATGACACTAGACTTTCCAGGGCTGTTAAAACCAAAACTGTTTCTGATGCGTGCCAAAGAGCTCTTTCCAGGCTGGAAGAACACCCATCATAATTCAGTGCAATGTATTGGCAAGTGCAATCCAGCACGTGTGAGCGCAAAGGGATGCATGCTGAGCAAAAAACCCAACTTCACGTCTATGCTGGTGGAATGCGAGCAAGCTGTCCATCCTGTGGTTTGCCAGCTGGTTTGCCACTGCGTGTATGGAGTGCTGGACGGGATGGACCTTTAGTCTGATCCAGTGGGGCGTTTCTTATGTACTTGTGACATTCTCAACCTGCCGCACAATTTCCTAGGAGAAATAATGATTATCAAATTGGGGCAGGGTGACCAGTGGTAAAGGGGCTTGCCAAACCTTTTCAGCCTTTGCTTTGGTTCACTCCTGTTCTCATTTGCAATGTGTTTTTTTAATCCCTAATTGGTTTAAAATGTGTACATTTCCCCCATTTACTAAAGGGCACACTTAAAATTGCACATTTCAGAACTGTGCACCATTAAAGCACCTCTTTTAATATATGCATTTTCTAAAGTGACCTTTAAAAAAGCACATCTTGCAAATATGTTTAGGTATCTCCAAACAGTTTTCAGACAACATGTACTCCAGGTTGTGGTTGTGGAGCCCCGTCAAGCAATCCGTGAACCAAAACCATTTTTTTATACATTCCTATTGTTAAACTGGCAGTTCTGCTGCACACCCCCCCCCCCGTTCCTTTCCTTTCTCCTTATTCTCCCAATGCACTTAAAACATATTTATGGTGAAGGTAGCTCCTCTGCATAACAAACTCAAGCTAAGCTGTCATACAGTTGCAGATAGGGCTAAATGAAAACTTTGTTTCTGTTAAATGTCACAAATTCTCCATATTCAGGGGAAAAAAGAACTTGAGATAAAAGAAAAAAAATAACATGCAAGAAATCAAAAGAGGCAGATGCATCCATCTTCCCCTGGTGCCTCACTCTTTAAAGTTCGCATTCAGTTCCTTCTTATTAAGCCATGCTGGGGCTGAACTAGGCTTGCTGCTTACTTCTGACAAGCTCCACTTCATCAATACATCTTTGGCAGGTAGATGCATCCTGGGTGCAACCTGACCACTGCTGAGGCAGGTGCTCAGAAACAGCTGAATGCAGACTTTCAGGCATCCAGTGCAAGGCATAAAGCACAGCAGTGGCACTATCTGCCTTGTGCCTGGCCTTTTCTTAAGACCAGGTACTCTGAAGAAACGCCCCATCCTTCTCCAGAAGCACCCTCCAAAGGAAGTGAGCTGGGTGGCTACTGGGAGGAGGGCCTTCTTGATTGTGGCATCCCACTTGTTGAAGGCACTCCCCAAGCAGATGTGCCTGGTGCCTATTTTGTATTCGTTTTGGAGCCAGGTGAAACACCATTTATTTATTTATTTATTTCCCCAGCACTTTAACAGCTTGACTTTTTAACTTTACTTTTAATATTGCATTTTATCCTTTACTGCAGCTATGCCTTTATGCTGATTCAGTTGCGGTTGCTGCAGTTTGCTGTTTTATGTAAATTTTATGTTGCATGTGTGCTTTATTAACTGCCCAGAGAGCCTCAGCTATTGGATGATATAAACATGAAATATATCATAAATAAGTCTCCATCTGGATTCAACACCAGGGAGAGAGTGGGAAGGAAGCTAGGGCTATGATGGGAACAGGGCACAATGTAATCATATACCATTTATGATTTTAAACGTCCCAACACAGTTTACAGTAATTTAAAATAATACGATACTATAGTATCAGAACAAGATTTAGACTAGTGAATATGTGGGGAAAGTACATGATCATCAGTGCATGGTGTGATGCAGAGGCAAGGCCTCTCTAAAGGAAGGTGCTGGCCAGGATGGGACCGTCAGGATAGTCACTGAGAACTCACCAAGCGACAGACTGGTCCAGCAGGGATGCAGCCCTTCAGATAATTATGATAGTTCTTACATCATGGAACAGCTGAATCGAGCAGTCTAGTTTTGGTCAGAGCTGAGCACAATTCTGTGTTCTGTGTTCTGATTCCGACTCTGGAATCAGCTCCCCAGAGAGGTTTGCCTGGTGCTTTCTCTGTATGCTTTTTGGTACCAAGTGAAGACCTTTTTATTTACCCAATATTTTAATTGTTAAGGTAATTTTAAAGATTTTTTATCCTATTACATCTTGTGCTGCAGTGCCTTATATTGGTTTAAGAACTGAGGTTATTGTGTGGCTTTATTGTGGGACTTTTTGCAGTAGATCATTGAGATTTTAATGTATTTGACATTGTATATTATGCTTTATTATGTATATTGTTATTATTCTATTGTTATATCTTGTAACCCACCCAGAGAGAAACTAACGGACAGGATGGAAATCTAATAATAAAATTGAAAAGGTCACATTTAGGAAATGAAGACCTTAAGTTGGTTTGTTTGTTTTTAAATCAGTAGTAGGAGAAAGTAAAACTGAAAGATGCACCCATCTGTAGGTCCAGCCAGGACTATCTTCTGTGGGCAACTGCGCTTAAACACTACTTGTCCTTACAGCAGTCCCAGGAATCTGGAACACAAAAAAAGACGGATCCTTCCTCTCTGTTTGCGAGAGTGAATAAAACATGTTGCCATGCTGGATAAACAGCTTGTTGTTTGAGTTGCTTTCCCTGGGCTTGATTTCCAGTGTGACACATTTGATCTTTGTCAAGCAATCACACGCAAATGGCTACTGGAGCCTTTGTTTACAGACCAAAACAGGTGTTAACAGAAGGAGTTACAGAGAATGATTGAGGAATGGCTTAGATCGTCAGTTCTGTATTCTCCATGTTTATTAAATACAGTCCCTCTTTTTTATGGATGGAACATTTCGAGCTTCATCGTACTTCTCTTACAGACATCTATGGTGTGACCACACTTAGAATACCATTTGCAATTTGCATCACTGCATCTAAAATAAACATTTTAGAGCTGGAAAAAGTACAGGGAAAAAAAGTAACTTATGATCAAGGGGGTGGAGCAACTTCTTTGCTACATAAACTTACAACATTGGAGATTGTTTAATTTGGAGGGAAATGGTGATGCAGCAGATAAAGTATAAAGGTAAAAAGGTAAAGGTTTCCCATTGATGTTAAGTCCAGTCATGTCTAGGGGGCGGTGCTCATCTCTGTTTGCTAGCCGAGGGAGTCAGCGTTTGTCCGCAGACAGTCTCCGTGGTCATGTGGCCGGCATGACTAAACACCAAAGTTGATGGAACGCTGTTACCTTCCCACCAAAGTGGTACCTTTTTATCTACTTGCATTTGCATGCTTTTGAGCTGCAAGGTTGGCAGGAGCAACAGGAACTCACCCCATTGTGCAGATTCGAACTGGCAACCTTTCAATCAACCAGCCCAGCAGCACAGCGGTTTAAACCACTGTGCCACCTGCATCCACAGATAAAGTATAGAGGGTACAAAAAGATGTATGGAGTTGAGAAAGAAATATTTTTCCTCTTTCCCATGATGCTTGAATATCAGGTCATCCCATGAAGCTGATGCCTGGGGATAAAAGTATGGATAAAAGGAAGTCCTTCTTCTTTCAACATAGAATTAAATATGGGATTGGCTTCTGCAAGATGCGTTAATTTGAATAGCATTTAAAAATCATGGTGGAAGAGAAGACTACCAGTGGCTACTGGTCTGGGTACCTATGTGCTTCCTCCTGTCCATGTGCACTAATTGCTGGGGAACATGGGTGGGAGGATAGTGTCACACCCATCCTGCTTGCAGGTTTCCAGTGGGTAGCTGTTGGCTGTTTTGCAAAGAAAATGCTGCCTGATCCAGCATGACGTTCTTCTGATGTTCCTGTGAGGTCTGAACTCAAGCACGCTGAGCAGGCGGGGAGAATTGCTCGGGCAAGCCATGTGTGAGTCTTGGCTGGGTGTTTTCTTCCTCTCACCATTGAGTTGCCAAATATCTGCAGGACCGATCTCCTCATTCCCTGGGGCTGCTAAATGCTACCTCCCCCAATTTTTGATTCTGGCCTGGAATATTCCTTCTATGCAACGTGTCACTATCATTCTGGATCACTCTTGCTTCTCCTGCAGTGCCTGAAATGCACTGAGTTTTGCTTTGTAAGTCTAGCTGCAAATGTAGGAAGGATAATAATTATTGCTATTAAAACCAGAAGTGAGTAACACACATCCTGCAGTCTTCCTGTGAGGTCTCCTCTCACCATCCCACTGAAATTAATGTAAGCACCAACAGAAACCTTACTGTGGGGCACAGCAATGGTTAAATGTTTCTTGTTTCCAAGCTGAATATGGCTGCTGTAGCATTCTGTAGTCTTGGTCAGTACCCTTCCACGTACTCATGTTGCATCCCTCTTGAAATTCCAAGGTCCAGAATCTATGACCAGGTATCAATCAAGTAAGCCTGCAGTTCTGTTTTTCTGTATATTTGAATACCCTTGCAAAGTTTTGTTGTTGAGATATATATATATATATATATATATATATATATATATATATATAGTGGCATGAATAAAGCATTAAAGGAGATGAAAACTCTGACATCTTTGAAAAGGTTGGACTTTGCATATAAAATATTGAAGACGTGTAGTTCCCACTTTTGTTTTCATTGCCAGCAGGGAGGTGCCTGGGATTCCGCAGAGGCGAGCTCCCTTTGTGGATTTTGCTGACAACTCTGTCGAATGTTTTCTTTACACCGACCCCCCTGGTTTTGTTTTTGAAGAAGTTTGTCTTTTCCAGACTTGAGAGCAGGGGAAAAAACCACAATAAAAGCCAGGGCCTAGATGCAGAGTTGCTTTGTTTAAGATTAGCCACCCTCATTTTCTTTTAGAAAAAGGAAGAAAAGAAGACTGAGAAGAATAACAGTATAGCATCCTGTAACTGCAGAGGACAACACTATCTGCAGTACACCAGCGGTAATGTGAATCTCCTGCGTTATGAAGACCATCCGGCCTTGAGCTGTGTGCTGACAGCAGCCCTTTTGCCTTGGGCCCTAGCTGCTGCTTGGATAGACACCCTGAGAGCTTCTCGCAGTGGAGCCTGGCCTCCAGCCCGACAGGGTTTCAACATTTCTGCTGCTGAAGGGCATTGTGGACAGCAGGAGGAGGATGAGCAGCTTTCTCGGAACTGAGGTCCTGCCTGGACACTCTTGGGTTCAGCGGCTTCCTGGCACTGGTGGATACCGTCCTTGGCTTTGTGGCAAGCGGTCAGGCACTTGGTCCCTTTCCCACAGACTAAGATAATGCAGCCAAGGAACAGATTCAGTGCACCAAGCACTTGTTTTGGGTTTGCATCAAGCCCATTTGAAATTTATCGATCAGCATCCTACCTTTATTTCCCTTTCAAGGACCTTATGCTTCCACAGTCCACCCCCTCATTTCACATTTTTGTCTTCACAACAACCCTGGGAGGCAGGTTAGGTTGAGAGTCAATGACTGGCCCAAAGTCACCCGGTGAGTGGAGCACGGACCAGAGCCTGGATCTCCTGGGTCTCCAGTCCAGTGCTCCAACCACGGCCCCTCCGGCTTCTCACCATTCTTGGTGGTCACAGCCAGTCCGTCACACTGTCTAGAGTTAAACAGCTCAAACAGAGCTTGTCCCTTGTACTTGTCCCTTCAGATGGGTATCTGAAGATGGGCATCAGGTGTCTCAGGGGCCCTTTAGCTAAGCCAAAAAGGGGGAAGAACAAAGCAAAGCACAGCATGGCATGATTGTGACACTCATCTGGCTCAGGTTCAGGAAGGTTTGTGTCAGGAAGAGCTGGAGGAGCTGCCGTTGGAGATCCCTGGCAGAGCACAGGAAGGCAGTGGGACTGATACTTCAGTGATGGTGGGGAACTCATCCAGAGAGAATGCAGATTCTGGAGGAAAAAAAGAATAAAGAGGGCTGCATAGCAACATTTAATCCATTCCCAGAGGCTCTGGTCTTTGGGGAGCCTGAAGGACAAGCTGTTTCACCATTTAATTTTTATTCTAAGTGTTGCGTCCTTAAAACTTTCCACAGAAATGGCTAGAGAGAGGAGGTGACTTGCAACACTTCTAGTTTTTGATGGGATTATTATTTCCTTCTAGTAGTGCTACTTTTTCGGTCTTTCTTTATATTGCAACATTTCTTTTGTTTAAGAAAGCAATTTGTCAGTGAATGAAGATAAACCCTCTCTCACCTTTTCCTACATGTGATAGGCACACACACACATGGTGCCAACTGCAATCCTCTGTGCTCTTTCTCCCTCCTTTTCCCCCTCCACCCCACGAATACCGCAATCCATGTATGCATAATCCCTTTTTTGAAAAACAAGTGTTTAACAATAGTTTCCTGCAAAACATGACACAAACCTTCACTGTAACGGCAATGTCACCAACAGAACATACAGCCCCACTAAAGTCATCTCTTTAATCTAATTTCCAGTGACATTAACAAGATCTGAACCTCCGACCTGCAGGTGGTTTAATGATGTTACTAGGCAACAGCGCTTTTTATATATCATGCTGACTCTTTGGGGTTAATTCTGAATTTGGTAGGAACACTACACATGGTATGTGTGTGTGTGAGAGCTTGGGTGGCTTGCGGTTCCTTCTTTTTTATCACTCTGGAAGGGAATGACATTGGTGACAGCTGCTTTGGTTTTCATTATTTGTTATTATTGTTATTATTGGCAGGACTGGATGTAAGTTTATACATGCTGTGTGTATACAGATTCCTGAGAATCTTAATTTCCCTTTTCCAAAAGAAAAAAGGAGAGGGGAGGAGGGGGGAGGGGAGAGGAGAGGAGAGGAGAGGAGAGTCTGCTTGGGAACTTTGTCTTTTGCTGTGAAGGCATTGAAAGATATCTACGTAAGCTGGGCATTCCCATGTCTGGGCTCTTCCTACTGGATGGCATAGATGTCACATTGATAAATATAAAAAGATGGGGGCATCGCAACAGGTAGGGAACAACCCCCCCGTCCCCTGGAATCCAAATGCTGCTGAGCCTTTTCTCTCCATGCCCATCCCTCTTGCCTTAAGCAGGAAGTGAAACCCAATTTTGGTCCTTTCCCACTGTATGATTTTATGATCTATCCCGAATTTCACAGTGGCAGCAAAGCTGGCTCTCTTGTGAGGGGAAGGGACATTTGCCTGGCTTTACAGAGGAAACGGTTCTCTGTGCAAAGGCAGTAACTACTTGATGGGCGGACCAGCTCAGCTCCATTGGAAACATCAAGTGCCATAAAAAGGGAGAGCAAGGGCCTTCAAGTTGCCCACCACCAGGAAGCAGCTGAGAGCAGACTGGGCAGGCCCAGAGGTCACCTGGGCACAGTCTTTTCCACTATAGTGGCACATTTTGTGTTTCTGTTCATTTTAGTAGGCAAGAAGAAATGCATTATGTCTGTACCTAATTTCGCACTCTTGAATGAGTATACAAACCAACATTCAAATTGCAAATTGCACATTTCCAAATTTTCTCAAGGGATTCTTGAACCAAAATCACATTTGCATTTGGAAAAGTGCACATACTAATTCTCATATTCTTGAAAAAAAAGCATTGCTTAAGGCACCTGATTAGGAAAGTTCCTTGCAAATATGTGTACATTAGGCTGAACAGCATGAGAAAATGCATTTGCCTAACTCCAGGTGAAATGCACAATAATGTATAGACATTTCATGTGTGTTAAAAAAAAACTCCTTCAAGGTTCATGATAAACCAAATTTAAGATTGGAAAAATCCCCAAATGTCATATTGGGAAAATGAAAAACTGAGAGAAATCAAAACCAACATCCCTACTTATAGAAATTAGTTCTAAATTTGCACCTACAAGTATGGACCAGTACATGCGAAGTCCATGCAAATCTGTATCCTCTGTTTGGGTGATATATTTCCCTCTCCCCTTCCCTTCCCCCTCCCCTCCTCCTCCTCTCTCATAATCTCTCTTGACAAGGAGCATCTGTCTACCCTATCACTCTTTCTACCAATATAAAATGTACTGACAAATGCAGAATTCAACCCAAACTGTTGACTGTTTCAACTGCTCGGTCCTGCCAGTGTTCCTCTCAATAGGGTGCTCCGTGAGCAGCTGGTGGCAACAGTTAACTGGTTTCTTCTTTTTGAAGTCCATCCATTCAGCATGGTAAATTATTACAACTTTTAAAAATGAAAATGGCACACGTAGAAACACACACGTGTTAACTACATTAATAGAGCTCAAAATGCCAAAGAGAAAGATCGCAATCATTTTTCCTCTAGAGAAGACAACCGTATAAATTTACTTCTAGAGTGTGCCTTGTTTTGGCAATATATCAAACTGTTGCAACCCCATCAGTCTGAATCAATTAGAAATTACTCACTGATTAAATTACATTGCGAAAGCTCTGATTTGTTAACGTTCCCTTCAATCTCAGAAGACTGAAAGTCAAAAAGTAATAACATGACAGAGACACCAAAATGTTCCTTTTATTGAGATGGATTGGAACCTATTTTCTACAATATTTGCTTTTAATAATTTAATTTTTCAAACACTGCAGAGCGAGAGCTATAAATATTTGATTATGGAGCTTTTCCAGTTGATGGTATATTTGGTTGCATGAGCTGACTCACTTTTTTAAAAAGATCATTTTGATATATTCCTATATTGAATAATTCCACTAGATTTAGGGTATCTACCCCACTTGCATGCATTTTTTCCTAAAGCAGAGGGTGACTTTACAATTTAACTTCCTGAGATAGCGCTTCACATATGTACATGTTTTATACATGTGTTGACTGATTAGGTTTACGACTACATGTGTTGATCAACTGTGCTACTCTTCTCACCTACTAGAAAGGGAAACCTTTGTCTCCCCCACATTGCCCAACACAAGGGCAGGTCTTTTTTTCTGCATAAACTATAAGAACAAAAGAGCCCCTTTTTGGTCTATAGGGTTTGGTAATTCCCTCACTCATTAAAATGATCTGTTTGCAATACTCACCTTTCTCATAAGTCTGGAGTAGCAATTTGTGTGCAAATTTGTTATTACATGTATAAAGAATTACAAACTTCTGGTATCTAAGCTGGCTGCTTCTGCACATGTGCCAAATTCATTGCACTGGCCCTTTCCTTGGTTATGATAAATTGGGATCGTTTTATCTCCCCTCTCCTCCTTTTGGCAAAGCAGATTTGGCCCATCAGCCCTACAGTACTTTCTTTTAATTTATTGAGTCAGTTGGTTTATATTTGACTTGATGCTGGTGCAGGGAATGGTGGTTTTTTTTTTTTTTTTTTTGGTAAGAAGCCACATGAAAACAGCCACTCAGGAAAGGGCTACATTCCATGGAGGCACATGGCATCAGGATCTGCTTTGCATTTCCATGAAATGGAGTGGAAGAGGAATCCCACCATGGACATTGTTTGGGAGCAATCCTATGCCTGGCAAACATTGTGGAGCCTTGGGAGACTTGGAATTCCTCCACCTAAGGTCACAGGCAGTGCCCTGACTTCAGAAGGGGGAGTTACAGGTCTGACCCCTCTCCTTCCTCTCACAGCCAGCAAGGCTGACCTTTGAAGTTGCAAAAGTACCTTCAGAAAAGCAGCGATGCGAGGAGGGGGGTTCCATTCAGCAGGGTTGGGTACCAGAGGGGCCAAGCTGTGAGTTTCTTCTGACTTGGTCTCCTTCTCTCCTGAAGGACTATCAGTAAACAAGCAAAACTGCACAACCAGTGAACCCGCCGAAGCCCATCTAGTGAAGATGCAGGGTGGGAAGACAAGGAGGTGGTGATTGCTCGGATGACTGGAAGCCTCTGAGTTCAGGGGCTCCGAATCATTGAGGGCAGAATCACTTGGATTGCACCATCAAGCACCCGACTCAAAAGGCCTGGCTGCAATGGTGTGCCAAGCTGTGCACCTGGTTCTGAAGTGGGACTGAAAAGCATATGGACTGGACTGGACATCATCCTCTGAATCAGGCATGTTGAACCTTGGCAGCCTGGGGAGGGAGTTCAGTTTCAAATTTTGTAACCATGGGAGCAACTAATTGTTCCCCCTCTAAATTAAATTTCTCCAAATAAATAAATAAGCAAACAAACAAACCACACTTTGGGCTAGGGGTGGAGTGGGATGAGGACAGAATTGTATATGAAAGAACTGAAGCTTGCTTCTGGTCCTCTTCTCAAAACTCTTTGGGTGGCCATCTCCTCAGATGCACCATGTTCCTTAATTCTTATTTCTTATTCCTTACTTCTTAATATATATGCCTACTTGTGTTACAAGTTTGCAATGGATGCAAGGGCTGCTGGAAGCAGCAGCAGCAGCAGCAGCTACCATAAACCTGAAGTTTGCCAACCTTTGTCCTAAAGATCCACCACCAATTTATTTATTCATTTATAAAATTTGTATGCCGTCCTATTACTTGCGTCTCTGGACAGCTTACAGCATAAATAAATTGACGACCCACTCTGGCTGCAAGATTATAAAATACAATAATAAAGTTCAATATTCAAACATATTAAAATATTGATTAAATAAAAAGGTCTTAACCTGTTCACAGTAACTTCCCTTTGTATGATTGTCTCTGCTGAGTTTGCTGGCACTAACAGTCTTTGCCAGATCTTAGGCAAAGCAATTCAGTGAGAAGACATCTGTCAGGATTACTCTCTAGACTGAAATGGATCTTCACTCATAACTCTGTGCAAGAAGTTCTAGTTTAGCAACCAAGAAAGAAAGAAAGAAAGAAAGAAAGAAAGAAAGAAAGAAAGAAAGAAAGAGGATCTCCTGTAATTATGACTGAAAAGAGAAATTTGGAAGTCTACTGTTGAGTAGACAAAGTGACCATTTTAATTGTATTACTGGAAAGGTATGGAAGGTGGTTTAATATTTCTTCATCTACATTAACAAGGCAAATGGGATGGTCATGCAAAAGATGCATGTCAGAGAAGGAGAAGGAGAAGGTGATATTCAGCAGCAGATATACATTTGGAAATGCCCAAATAAAAACTGATACATTTCTAAAACATGCACACAAACATACACTTCAGTGAATGAAGGAATGCATGACCAAATCTGTGCACCCAAATGAGTTTCTATGCAGGGAGGGAGGAGGGCAAAGTTTACATGGAACCAAGGTTGGTGGTGAAAAAGAAAAAGTGAAAAGAAAAAAGAAAAATAAAACTTCTTTTCTCAAATTGCCCCCCCTCTCTCTCTTTCTCTCTCTCTGTGTGTGTGTGTGTGATGCACACCCATATCCCCCTCTCCACCCTCCCTGCAGCTGGAGGGGTGTCACCTTGCTTTATTTCCTGGTTCTCTCCATTCAGAATGTTTGGTCAAAGCCACGAACTACTTTGTAGCCATTCAGCATCTTTAGCCAAAAAGGACAGCTAAGTGCAACCTGGGAAAATAACAGCCAGTCAGGACAAGTTGTTCCACCTCCCTGAGGGGTGGGAAGATGGAGAAAGAAGAAAATGTGGATTCTTCGCTAAATGTCACACTTTAAAGTGCCTCACTTCCAGAGAGAATGGCATGGGTATGAAAGACAATGTGTAGGGAATTAGATAGGTTAAGATCTTTTAAAGGCTAGTAAGTAGATGACAAATGAAGTTCAAACAGTGTAGGTAAAGAATGAAGCATTATTAATGACCGAAGGGCATTAGCTGTTTGAGGTGGACAGGAAAGGAGGGGGCACCATTAGAACTGGAGCTTTAAACAGGCAGAGAGAGAAAATTTATATGCAATCCCTACTAAGTGCTTGGATTTGTTGCTAGAAAATCTCTCAGAGTGAAACCCACTTCAAAGTGGGCTGCTTTAGCATTTTCTCTGCACTGTTGGAAGCCGAACCAAAGGTCATTCTCTTTCTTTCTCTCCATGTTCATCTCCTCAGTCTGTTGATGGCTTCTCCTCCTCTGCCTTTTGTGGTTCTACTTAGAATTTTTCAAGCCTCAAAGTTGTTAAACTGTTAATGGGAAAATTTGGTCTCGAACTGAAATACCTTCAGTGATGTACAAACAAAAACATCTATTCATCTTCTCTGGATGGGTGTGCTATAGACTACCCACTGGTATGGAAACTGTGGCTTGGAATAGATCCCCTTCCACTGAACTGATGGAATCTTCTCAACATCAGAGAAGCAAAACCCACACACACCCATCATAAGAACTTGAGTTTTATTTTTTTAAAGGGAAGCTGGGAGAATCCAAAACTGACAGATTTGTTGATCCTGGTCCAAGGCACTGTGTGCTTTCCTCTTTAAAACCGTCATTTGAATGATTGTGTGTGTGCCAGCTCTCTTTTTCTAACAGGTTCTTAATCTGTAATAGCTTCATGGCAGGTTCTCTGAGAATTTGGGTTTGACTGGCAAAACCTTGCCGCTTGCCCCATGTGAAGCCCTGAACACAATCACAACCACACAAGTTCAAGTTCGTTTTATCCTGAATATGGAGAACTTTGCAAATGTTTAGTGATTTTTATTAAAACTAAAACATATCAATAGTGGCAAATATTGTGAAGTTTTCCATGGCAAGATCAGGTCCGGTGGGAACTATTACTCCAACATGCCCAACACAGACCCCTTGACGGGTGTTAGCTTTTCAGCATCTATGGCAGGAAGAGTTTTGCTGGCTACCTGGGACCAAGATAAGTGAGATGCCAAGAACAGAACCCAGGACATGTACTCTACCACTGAGCTAAAGTTTTGAAGTTCTCTGATGGTATTGCCGGAAGATTCGAGAATATTTGAACTGACATAGGAAGGAAATAATCATATCTGATTCCTCCATCTGTGCCTTTGTTGCTGCCTCAAATTAGTCATTGCTTTAGGAATTTTTCTGTGTGGTCATGGATAGGCCTGCCCTGATTTGTCCAGAGCGGAATGACCAAGGAGTCCATAACAGGTTTTACCAAGTACTCAACAGCTACTGACATAGAAGTTGGGGAGTTTTAATTAGTGCCCGGCAGTCATGAGGCTAGACATGTAACGTTCAATAAAGCAACTCATTTTTATCTCAGTAATGATCCCTAGAATATTAATAGAAGGCCTTCAGAAGTCCTATCCTAAAAAGTAGATCTGCATTGACTCTTTACTGCCTCTAGGTACAGGTTTGTAGGAGAAATCTTAGCAACCTCTTGCACTGTGATTCACCCATTTCAGGAAGAAAAACCTCTGGTTTGCAAACATGTGTATTTCTTCATGTGTTAATGCAATCAACAGCAAGTAGATTTCAGAGGATTATTTCCAATCAGTTGAGAAGAGATTTCCTTTTGTAGGCTTGATGAAAAATTGTTAATGTGCTGCTGCAGTATTTTATTCAAGGTGAAAATTTGACTTTAATCACTTTCAAGGCAATGTGAAAACTTGCTTTTAATAATACCAAGTAAAATAGTTTGTATTAAATCTAACATAATGAACGCAGCGTGTTCATGGAGAATGGAGTGTTCTGAGCTTAAGTTCTCCTTTTTAATCCATAATTCCCTTGGAACTACACATTAGATCCACATGAATACCAGAAGAGATTTATGATTAATGTTATTTTAATGAATTGTAAAAGCATTGATGATGATCTACCCAAAGGTATTTTTGAGTGGAATCTGGGTGAGTGCAAGTAGGGTAAATATGACCTAGAATGCTGTGGAATCGAATCCAGTTCTTACAACCACCTTGAACAAGTCTGCACTTTATTACCTAAATTAATTAATTAAAGGCATGCTGACCAGATCACTGGAACCACTTGTTGTGTACATTTTGGCATGGCACCATTCAGATCACTTCAGAAAGTTATTGTAGGACAGGACTTGGTAGAAGGTGGATCTCCAGATGTTCAACTGCCAGATGCCTCGGCCACCATAGCCTATCTTAAGGAATGCTGATGTTCAAAACATCTGGAGAATGACCCCTGAAAAGACAGTGTCTCAGTCTGAGGCACCCAGCATCTATATTCAAATTAGGGCTATGATTCTCAAATGTGTCATATTTCTAGGATGCTACATAACTTCGCCACATGGTTGACTCCTTGGTCAGCTAGCCCCAAGCATCAATACAGTTCCACGAGGCTGTATAATGGCAGATTCTGAGGATGAGGCCTTCAGTCTTACCAGCCTGTGCTGATGTGAGAAGAAACTGTTGGAAGTTATGTTCTAAAGTAGAGTAGAGGGTCTTCTGTTTGAAGGAAGACTTGTGTTTGAAGGTATCTTCTCTTTGAAGGACCATTCAGTCCAAGATTAAAGAATCATAAGGAGGAGACCAGTTGCCATGAAGTTGCCAATGAGCAGTTAGCAGCACCTGCACAACTGACTAAAACAGGCAGGCAGGTCACAGTTTCTACAGTATGATGAGATTTCTTGTATTTCATTGCAAATGGAAAATTGTAGTCATTGTTTTCAGATGTTGCATTTATACGTATATATTTGCAGATGTTCTGTTAGTGCAAACATGCATCCTCCTTTATTAAACTCAACATGGCTGCCAGGTTGAAGCTCCCATTTCCTTTGAAAGCAACTTCTCCCTTTGGAACCCTTGCCTGCCCTACGTTGCACTACTCACCTGTGCAACCATCAAACTGAGAGCCAGTTCTTCTGCACCCATCTCCCCTTTCCCACCATGTGAGTTCCAGGTTTTGGAGACTGTTGGACAAGACATCCTTGATGGGTCCCTTTCCTCAACAGTTCTATCTTCTCCTATCTTCATCACTGCAGAAAGTTTGGGGTATGCTCCTGTTCCTCATCCAAACATGGCTTCCATTTGCTTCCTTGATAGGGAGACAGCCAATGAGGTAGTGGCATCTCCTGCTACTCCACCTCACCCCCAGTGGGCCAGAGCTAGTGCCACATGGCCTGGTGAGTGTTGAGAGGATTTGGGATGATTTATGGAACACTAGTTTCTGCTTTATGGCAGGAAGCCAAAGCTTCATTCAAATTCGCATGACAACAGAGGCTGATGATGCATTCATGTTCCCTTGTGAACTGCAACTAAGAAGCAGCAACAATTACAAACTCCCCACAAGGTGTTTTTTTTGAATGGCTGAACTGCCAAGCCATTCATAGGTTGTCTTTCAAATGATTCCATTCACATCTCGCTCCTTCACCCACAGGAATGGCTGCCATTCCAGCATTACAAGGCCACAATAGAAATATGGAAAAGGAACAACATATAGAAAAAGAATGAAAAGGAACATATAGAAAAGGAACAACAACATACAGAAATGGAACAACAGAAAGCAAGGTAATAACTAGCAAGACAATCTTGCCTAGAGAAGAATGTATGATGAAAGATACGTCAATGAATTTAGAATTGGGTTCTACAACTTAGGTAGCCTGGAATCAGTCAACTCCTGCTCTCCCACTGCTGCCACTTCCTCTTCCTCCTTCTCTTCAGAACCAGATGGATCTATCTGAACAGTACTGAGTGAGAAATGGCCTCCTTGCCTACATCTTTCTCAACCACAAAGCTATGGCTGTTCTCCAACATAAAGGCATAAGATGTGACATAGAATCATTCAACGATTACACAAGTTTTAAATGGGTCCCTCCCAGAGGCACCTTGACCCTTAAAACTTATTTCCATTGTTTTTAGTCTACTGCCTGGCATCTATTTTCCTGCCATTGTTCTTCATTTGGAATTATGTTCTCTATAAAATAGGCCATGGAGTGCATGAGAGAGAGAGAGAGAGAGAGAGAGGGAGAGAGAGGGAGAGAGAGAGTCTAAGAAATGGCCTTCTGGAATAAGCCACAAGAAACCAACCCTTTCAAAAGCAATGAGTATCTGCCGCTCCCTCTCGGTTGCATTCCAAAGCTCAGCCCCACACATTGCAATTGCTGTCTCACCTTGGTGAAGGCTAGTTCTGGCAGCTCGTGTGATGACTGACGTGCTCAGCCTGAAGGACCAACAGGCCTGCGGTGGAACGGGGTGCTGTTCCCATGGTGCGCAGCATTTGCGAAAGAAGAAAGAAAATGGCCACCTCGTGAGCGTCTGAGAGACTGGGGGATCTTTCCCCTCCTTTGCTTTTGTTCCCTGCACCATCCCTCTTGCACTGCTTCTCTTCTCACTAACTCAGAATCGGCAACACCAAGGCATCAGTCTAAACATGAGTGCTCTGCTGCATTCATGCCATCTATTAAAGGAGGACTTTTGGGGGGCTTTAGATGGAAAAACTCGGAAAATCTGCAAGAGAGCTCTTTGAAAAATACCATCACCCCTATTGTCATTATGAAAATAACACACACGCCCTCCCTGACAGCAAGAAACACAGCTGTGCAATTTATTATTTCAAAAGATTCCAGAGCAGACTTAATCATTCTTCTTTTCCTCTCCACTGGAACAAACATTATGAAACAAATTGATACAATACCCTTGACTTGGCTTCATATTCCCTCATGTGCAGTCATTCCGGAGAGGTATTTCTGCTAGGATCCTAAACTCTAGATAGATTGCAATCACAGTTAATCAAGGAACATATACTCTGAACATAACAAGCTCTGGCTCTCTCTTCCATCCTTTACTCCCAGAAGTAATACAAAACTACCCATTCAGGACATAACCCAATATCTAATAGGAAGACAGCAGAACCATTACAGAATTATCAAAGGCACATCATATTTGCTTGTGTGTGTAGTTCTCTCCAATAGGTTGAGAGAGGGGGATTTTTTTTCCCAGATGAACCTGCCTGCTCTTTTTCCATGAAAAGGATGGAAAGTATTTTGGATATGACAATGAATAGGGAAATAGAAAGCATACATGGCTTTTGGTTCCTGTTACTTGGGCTTATCCAAAGATAAACTCCAGTGAATGTGGGGCGAGACAGCAGATTAGGGAACAGTATTGACTGACAAATGGATTGTGTTTCTTATCATTACACTGTTAACTTTCTAGTAGCACTTGATTAGGTAGAACAGGCAGGTCAAGTAACTCTTTATAGGCTTTAGGCTCACTCTCTCTCTCTGAAAGAGAGGGGTGGTATTATCCATTATATGGTAAACAGGGGCTTGGACAGGAATGTTCAAGCAACATTCAAGTTTGCTAAAATTCTCTAATTTTATCACGAAGCCCCTTCCAACAGAATTTGCATTAGATTGAAAGATTTTTTTTCTTTTGTCATGGACACACACCTGCATTTTGGGGATTTTTTTCTAAATGTACAGAGAACCTCTTTGAAATGTACAGAAAATACTTCCACTGGTTATAGCACACTTGGGAAGATTTTTCCAAAAGTACAGTTTTTTATGTGAATTTTAGAAATCACATGTGCAGCTGGAGGAGGGGGTTTGAATCACATTGCAAGCTGAGAAAGATACAGACTTTGAAGATGCACTGCCTCTGAGTTCATGTTTGGTCCAAAATGTGTGAATGGGATAAATCTTGATAAAAAGAAAATGAATTTAATTTCTATTACATCCCGAGGCCTGCATGTCAGAGATCAGGGGTCAGTCTGAAGACACACAGTTCTTCCAGTTTGCTGAAGGGAAGCAGATATGGTCAGTTCTTATATGGGAAGCAAGGAACGCTATTTGAACACTGCCTCGAGTTCAGTGGAAGAGGCACCTGTGCGGACTGACTCCCATGATATTTTTGCTTGCTTCTTAACAGGAAAGCCTCTGGGCCTTCAATCACAGATATAAAGCAACAGAGGGAGACTGTAGAGCCAGGATTCCAATCACTCTGCCTGAGCCTGGGCGTATGATAGATGCACACACTTTTGATATATAAAACAAGCACAGAGAGAGATGCTTGGGAGGAGGGCTCCTCCTTCAGAGGAGGACAATGGCAAAGCTCTCCCTGCACATATGCTGAGCAGGCCAGTGAAGGAGAAACTCCTCCTTCCATGCCCTTCCAAACAGGCAGCCGGCAGTCAAGTGCTCTCGCCAAAGCACGCCGAATTCTGCTTGGTTCGTTGCCATTTTCTGATCAAGCGCTCCCGAACAGCTGTGCACTGTGTTGGTGCCTCTCACCCTCTTCTGTTCTAGCCCAGATATTTCACTTCCACTTGCTCACCATCAGCTCTTTCACAAATGTGTCACCCTTTGCTGTGTCAGCAGCAGCATAAGCATCAGCCTCAGCATTTAACCATCAGCTGTTCAAACATCTGGCATGTCAAACATCAGCACAATGATACAGATTTGATCTGCAGCTCCCCTTACCATCTTGCCTACCATTTTCTCCCCTCTCCCACTCCTGCCTTCATTCCCTTTGGGGAAATATGTTGACCCTCTTCTCTTCATGGGAGCAAAACACAAAGCACAAACCTAGATATGTACAACTGGATGCACCCTAGAGAAAAAAATAAAATAAAAGCAATCAATCCATCAACTTTGCTTTGGTACCTCTGACAGTGGCGATCAGGATTCCTATTCTCCCAAATGCTGTTGGCTGATGGAAATCAATCAGCCTGGCTACTGCAATGGTGCGAATGGGCTTTTGTCTGAGAAACAGTCTTCTGCAAGCCCCTCCAATAGCATGTAATGGACCTCAGGGTGGTCAAGTTAGTTTACTGCAACAAGAATCTTTGCCGCTCTTGAACAGAGATAGCTGGCATTTACAAACATGTCCATATATTTCTTTAAGTAACACCAGTGTGATATCTCTTTGGGCACTGAATAATTTGGGTCTGTACAAAGGGTAACTTAGGAACACAGGAAGCTGCAACTTAGAGCGGATTCCAGACTCAGAGGTAGCTCAAGATGATCTGTTGCTTGACTCCAGGTATAAGACATGCCACCCCCTGTCTATAGACTGGGGCTGAATGACCTTGGCAGCTGGAGACAGCAGGCTAAGTTAGGGGGTGCAAAGCAGGCTGTGGGACATACATGGCTCAGTCTGCCAATCCATCACTGCCACACCAGCATTTGCTGGCCAAGAGAGCCATCCTGCTCTGCCTAGTCATAAGCTATTCTTGCCTGCCTCCATCAGTCATGGGCATCCAAGGTCTCAAGCAGAGGTCCTTCACATTGCCCCTCCTCTGATCCTTCTAGCTGGAGATGCTGGGGAGGGAGCCTGGAACCTCCCACATGCAAAGTCAGTGTGCTACTGCTGAGCGATGGCTTTTCCCCATAGTTTTGCCTCCTGCTTGAATATGTGCACTACCATTTAGCTGTGATCCTTTCTCATAGCTGTGTCCACCACTGGGCATCTGCCCTACCACCAAGCCATGGTCTCATCCCGTGCCTCTCCTGTGTCTACAGACACAGCTACTATAATGGCATGTTCTTCTAGTTCTCCTCAAGACAAGGGAGTCTGACAAGTTCATGGTGCTGTGATGTTCACAAGCCAACAAAATCTTCAGACAAAAGGGCAGGATTAGATAGCCCTGGCTAGCGCTAGGTGAATGGGGTGTTACAGTCATGATTGCTGCCTCTTACAGTTGCTATGGTCACTACCACCCACAAGTCAAAAGAGTTCTTAACTTCATTAAACATTAGAGCTAAAGAAATGCAAATTAACAAACAAGGTTACTTTAAAGATTCAAAAGATGCAAAATACTACAGTTTACATCACTAATGAATGAAAGGTTTAACCTTGTAGAGACATGACCAAAACTGCATGGGAGTTAATCAGTTGGAGGTTTCTTCCATGGTAGGCTTTGTTATCTCTGCCATAAGCACCTTGATGGCTCTACTGGATCATAATAATCAGCAGCCTTTCCACACAGGACAATCGATGCTGCTTATTGCCTGCTGGGCTTTATGTCACTGCTGAATTTTCTACAAAACAGAAGTTTCCAAATGAGCCCTTTTGCATATGTTTTTGCCAGCATTCAATTATGGTACCTCTAGGACAGTAGCTGATGTATAACATTGAAATTGGACCTTCCTGTCCTTTGGGCTGCAATTCTACACCCACTTACCTGGGCGTGACCCTTACTGAAACCAATGGCACTTACTTCTGAGTGCCTAGCACAGGGTTGTTCTCATAACATGTTAGCTTCTGAAATGAGACAAGATACTCTTGCAGATGGAAGTTAATTTAACTGCTGTCTGAGTCCTTTCTTTGGATTTCACTGAAAATGTATATCTTGGTATCAAAATTTCACATTGGCATTCCAAATCTGACTTTGGAAAAAAAAATCCATTGAAAAGCTTGCTGCCAGCTTACAAGTCATTCTGGGAGTTCTGCTGCAATATTAAGTGGAGGTCATGACTAGGAGGATGCAGCTGCTGCCCAAAGGGATTTCTCGAGCAGTAAAGGGCAATGTCTAAAATAGTTAGTCTAGAAATTGGCATGGCCATTGGAGAAACATCGAGGGCAGGGTAAATCTGAGTGCAGTTTTAATGTGCTGTGAACTGCTATGGCATCTCTCAACATATGGACTAGTTTGGTGACACCAAGGTCATTCTTTTAGTGCATCAGCCACTTCTCTGTGCACTTCCCAGAGAGCTTGGAGAGTTTTTTTTTTTAATATTTCAAAGTTGCTAATCCATTTCATCATATTAATGTTCTGTACTTCTGTTCACAGAACTACACAGTCGGAAGGGCCCTCGGAGATCATTTAGTCAAAAGCCCTGCTAAGGCAGGGAATCTGCTGCTACGGTGTCCCTGACAGGTGGCTATTCAGTCACAGGACAAAAAGATCCAGTGAAGAAGAAATAATCACCTTCCAAGGCTTGCCTATTCCACTGTCAAAGAGTTTGCACCACCAGGAAGTTCTTCCTAATGTCCTTTTCAAAATATTTCCTGGTCACACAAATTTACAGCCTGTGAAAATATCTGAAGAGGGTCTTGCCTCTTAAGCATCCCTTGTCCAGGCTACACGTGTCCAACTTTCTGAATTTACATCTATCTCCTAGTGGCAGCACTTCCTTCCCTCATGCACAACCAGAAGGATTTCTGATCTTACCTTGAGAAAATGGGAGAGGAAACAGTTTGGGCTTGAGCAAAAAAGGAGAGAAGCTGAAAAAGAAAGAAAGAAAGAAAGAAAGAAAGAAAGAAAGAAAGAAAGAAAGAAAGAAAGAAAGAAATGCAATACATGTCCACAAAGAGTAAAGAGTAATAGGTGCAGAGAAAACCTGTGTTCATTTGATAGATTCCCATCCATTTGGGCCTGGAATCAAGCAACAATACCATGCTTTGTGTCTCCCTTCCAGTCCCTCTTTTGGAGCCCTTGTATTTTTTGATTGTGAGCCTGAGGGCAGGGAATGTCTGGTGGTTGATTCTTGTAAGCCATTCTGGCAGGTTTTTCACTGAACAGTGAGAGACAAATGCTTTGAATAAACACAAAAATGTTTGCCAAAAATGCACACAGACACTCCATTCAGTACAGGGGGCAGTGGGATGCATACATTTGCACAAGTATGTACCAAAATGTGCACATTTAGAACCCCTGTCTTCAAACATATATTAAAATGTGTCACAAAGATGCCAACTGGAAGAGGGTGATTTGATGCAGAAGTGAAACAGAAGAAATACAGCACTAGAAAAAAGGAGAACCTGAATTAAATCATGGTTGACAGATTCACCCAGCTCCGGTAAAATACCAAAGAAACGAATATTGATACACATCAAAGAAAAGAACATGGGTGCACCCAGCATACAATTCCAGCACTGATAACACTGTGCCGGAGTACATAAGGTGGGTTGGGGTGCGATGTCCTGATGCTTCTTTTCAAGCCAACTTAAACTATCCCACCTCTTTTCCGTGGATGCAATTGTGGTTCCCCAAATATGTGTAATGCTGATGCATCTTTGAATCCCAAGATTAGAGTTCTCATCTTTCCTGACATGCAAGGCAGCCACACAGGAACCATCATGTGCGGCACAATCCTATGTGTATTTAACCAGAAAGCAGTTGTGCCGTTCCCATGCTAAGAGCTGTAGCACTTTCTCCTGTCTAAACTTGTATAGGATTATTCTCTAAGCTTCAAATAGCAGGAAATAGAAGTGTACATGTACAATTCTCAGCAGGAAAAAATACAGAATGAGAGAAAGGTTAACTATTGTTCTGGGGTCCTTCCTCTGCTCACCTCTCCCTCCATGGCCACTTTTGTAAAAGGGAACAAGAATCTTAATTAAGGCATTTTTAGAGATGTGTTTACCATCAAATTTACTTCAACTGAGACTGTCCTAACTGGAACCAGAACCTTTTTTTTTCCTGGGAGGCAGGGAGAATTCTATCTATGCAAATTCCATCTTTGTGATTTTTGATATAAAATGGCTTAGTCCTTAAGTCCTGGGCTAATGTGTGTTAGAACTTATTTATCCCCAGTTTACATACCCCGGAATGCTCCAGTGCATTTCTCTGCTTAAAATGATGTCTGGCCCAAAAAGCTTCCCCACCTCCACTACCTACAAACTTTACAGGGCCATCCATACCTCATTAAGAGAGAATATCAGCCTGACCCTGAGCTGGGTAGCCAGGGCCAGAGAGCATAAAAGAACCAGATGATTGAGAAGCAGTGTGGTGCAGAGGCTGTTGTTGGCCTTGGGCTTAGGACACTTTTCTCTAGAGCCCGTTTGGCCTTGGAGAACTCTGGATAACTTTGGGACAGTCACTAATTCTCAGCCTAACCAGCTGCATAGGATTGCTGCAAGAATAACATGGATGCAAGCATTGTATAGACCGTTTTTGATGTCTATGTAATAAGTAAAGAAACGGGAAGTGGGACAGAGCAGTCACTCCCTGGGCTCTGTCCAGGGTTCTGAAAGGACTGCCTAGAATCATCCTTGTTTGTCTGGACCATAATTTTCTCTTCCAGACCTCTCCTCCATCTCATTCTGTCATGAACCCAGCAGTTTCCAGATTCTGAGTCTAGCAGTTTCAGGTTCAAAGATTCAGGAATTCCTAGGCAATCAGTACAAACAGGGATCAAGCAAAGGAAAGGTCCCAACAACCCAAGTCACAAAACACAATTCCAAGGCAACACAGCAGATGAAGAGCAAGCAGGAGGAGGGTCAGAATCCAAAGCAGGTGCCTGGCAGCAAGGTCATCAGTAGTTGAAGAGTGGGCAGAAGCATGGTCAGATTTCAGTTCAGAGGTACTCATACCGGGAATCAGCCAAGGAAGCAGACAGAAAAGGGAAAGTCTGATCAGTGTTATTTCCAGCCACTCTCTTGCCTTACACTGTTCTTAATGGAAGCCCATCAGAGCCACTTTTTAGATTTAATCAGCAGTGGTGGCTATGGCCAAAAAGGTCTTCCTTCTCAGCAAGCCCCCAACATGCAAGAAGATGGAGCCTCTGACTCAACCAAGTACTTCTTGAGTTCCTCTCTTTCCAAGTGGTCTCTTTGCTGAAGGCAAAGGTTTGCTGAAGGGTTGCTCTGCCTCCACCTCCAAGGCAGCCTCCTTGTCCTCCTTCAGTGATGTCCTCATGCCAGGCAGCTCTGACGGGCTGGGCTTCTCTTGGTCTACTGGCACATCCTGGATATTGCTGGTTCCAGGGATGAGAACAAGAGCATTTAGTTTGAACAGCCATAGCCAGTCACTGGCTGAGGCACCCTCTTAGCTTCTGGTTGCAGGTAGTCTGAGCTTGCTTGCAGGGCCCTGCTCCTGAGTAGAGCTCCTTATTCTACGGGGGCCTTGGTTTGGAGTTAAGCACTCCTCCTTTGAGGGAATGTCTGGGTTTTCTGGACCAAATGATCTCTATCTAGGGCTTGGGCAAGATTCCTCTTTAAGCTCCGACTGCAAGCTTTTCTGAGGTGGACATGAATTTTGAAGGTCTGCTGGGATTTAGGAGGATTTTAGAAGTCTGTTGAGGGTAACAGGGATCTTTATGCAATGCCCACCATCTGGAAACAGGACTAGAAAATTTGGGGAGTCCAGAATTTAAGAAAGAAAAAAAAGTGAGCTCTGATCTCTTGTGTTCAAGCCTAACATGCTGATGATTGCACCAGGTCGCCTCCAGTTATTTTTTAGTTTAAAGCCTTTAAATCACAACACCAGAACCCCTCCCCTCCCTCACAGAGAGAGAGCAAGAGAGCGAGAGAGCGAGCGCAAGAGAACGAGAGCGGCATGGTACACACCCTTCTTATACTGCTACCTGCAGAGTTTCAGGGTCAGAAAAAAACAGCAACGGACTGCAATTCCATTTTATCCAGCACTGTGTTTTTCAGGCAAGAGAGTCTCTGATTCAGAGCTATTAATCATTCTCCCCTTGTAAATTGTAGACAAGTTTCCTGCAAAGTTGGAAGTAACACTTCCAGCTGTAACACTATTAAACTGAATCCCTGGTAGCTATAACAGGAATTCATGATCTCCAGCTTAAGAGATACCTCGAAGTCTCTACATATGCCTTGAAGAACTCTGAAGCTGAGCTTTGCTTTTATTCCATGCAATGTGATGATGGCAACATTCAATACCTGAGAGGATAATGGCAGGAGCTGAAACCATAACACCAACATGACAAATGTTGGTTCTGTCCACTTCTGTTTCCTACTTCATGACTTGATTTGACTTGATTTTGGGTCAAGTTTCAGAAATAACCCATGCGTATCAGCAAATAAAGGAGTATGCTAACATTATCATTAACGGATAAAGAAAATAACAGAGTGGAGTATTTTCTCAGCAGGAGGAACTGTGGATTTAATTATACAACTCACATTTTGCAGCTCAATTCATGCAAACTGTTTATCCACAGGCAATCGCCTCCCACCAGTTGACTGACTCTTCTACCTGTACCTCTGTGCCACGGAGACAATTTTGCACTTACATATGCACTTTGTGCGTTGAGCGGTTGAGTTTGGCATGGGATGTTTATGTAAATCTTGCATTAATATACCTTCAACAATTCAGAGATGAAACTAAATGCTCATGTAATGCACTTGCAGCACAATTCAATGGCTGCTACTTACTCCTTATACTCCTTATTGCTACTACTAGATGGATGCTAGACAGCATTTAGTCAGTCATGGGATTATTTGAAGCCCCAGCACCCACTTTGGAAGCCCATCACAAGGTCCAAAGTGAGACTTCAGGATTGGAATACCTGAAACAAGTGCAGAAGAGGCCATGCTGGCTGCCTTCCAGGCTTGCCAAAGCTACTTCAGAGAAGGGGCCGCATGGGCATTCCAGAAGAGGAAAGTGGCAGTACATTTGTGTGGGGTATCGTCAGTCTTCTTCTCTCCCCCACTGAACTGTTGCCCCCTAAGTACTTTGCAGGGTGAAAGTAGAGCAGAAGCATCTGACAGAGCAGCCCACAAAGTGCCCACTGTAGAGGGAGCTGATCAACTCACAAGAATGGCGAGCTGAACCCAGTACACACTCCATCCATGGCAAAACTCCCAGTGTCTACAAGAATGCTATGGCATTTTGCATTTTGGATTGGGTCATTATAGGGTTTACGGGCAAGAACATTCAAAAGTGGTTCACCATTGCTGCCTTCTGTGCACTTCCAACCAGAATTAGCCTGAGTGTCACTGGCATTGCCATATGCAAGGATCCCATGGAATACGACCCTTTTCTGTTCTTTCTCATCCTCAGTCCTGGCGTAGGAAGCAAGCCAAGCCGGGTGGGAGTCCACACGCACTTGTGAATGCTAGTAGGACTCCTGCTGCACAACCTGGCAACCTTTCTTCACAACACACAGAGCACAAACAAAGACTCTGAGTCATGTGGAAGAAGAGGGACTCCACTTGCTGTCTAGAAGAAGAAGAAGAAGAAATGTCCGGGAACTCTTGCCAGGAGTTATTAATTTAGGATGTAAATTTTGGACTGCCAGTCCTGAGGTCATATTTTCTGGCCCCAAAATGCCTATGGAAGAGAAAAGGAATTCTTTCCAAGGCTACCATTGCCAGAAATTCAGTGAAGGAATTGCTGAGAATACAATTTTTATAGCTGGAATATGTCTTGTGATGAAAAAAAGAAAAAGGAAAGAGAAAGAGAAAGAAAGACAGGGAGGCAGGCAGGCAGAAAGAAAGAAAATGGTACTATAGATCCTTTACTATTCTTGAAGATAGGTTAAGACTTAGAAAGTTCATATTGATGCTGTGCACTCATTAAATGTTCTATGCGGTTTCATAATAAATATGCCATGAATATTTGCTGAATAAAATATGGTGTCTATTTTCGTAAGGATGTAAACATCAATTTACTTTCTATTACCCAATACCTAGTTACCAAATGAAGCTCTTTAGGAAGACACACAGCTTTATTGCTTTCTGGAGTGTGCATCCATTTAGGCTTTCATTGTACGAATAGAGGATCAAAGCTAGAGATAGATGAGGAATTTACATCTGCTGGACCAAACACGGACTCAGACGCAATCTGTGGCCCAAGTCTACACATTTCTGAGCTTGCAGTGATTCACAGGTACCCTGCTGATTGAACCCCCACACCCCGCTGCCAACTCTTCATTAGTACATGCACATTTCAAAATGTATATATCTCAAGACTGCATATATTTCAATATGAGTGTGGGTGCAATTCCATATTACTTCTGTATAGCTGGATCCTGCCTAATCTTGGAAGCTAAACAGGGCCAGACCTGGTTGAAACCTGAGTAGGTTAGTTCCTTCATTTCTGCCCTACCCACTTTCAGTCTTCTTAGAATTTCTTGGCTGCAGTCTCCTTTGAAAGATGATTTGATGATTTAGCTGAGGTTTGTAACATCTTTCACAATTTCAATTGCTTTGTTGTTGAAAGTAAAGTTGTGTAATTCTTCTGTAGTCATGATTTTTGTTTTCTTAATATTCATCTGCAAACCTGCTCTTGCACTTTCTTCATTCACTTTCATCTGGAGTTATTTCAGATCACTGTTGCTCTTTGGGGAAAATGCACAGAGAAATACGCATGGATTTTCATGTGAAAAGGGAAAACACGTACACAGATTGCCTTCTAATTCAGACTCAAGTCAGAATGAGTCTCAAAGCAGACCAAAGAGATCTCTGGGAAGCTCACACTTTTCTAATTCATGTACCTCTTGCCTGCTCCCTTAATTTTATTTTCTTTGTGCTGCTCAGAGACATTTGTTTCCTTCTTTTCCATAGCTTTTGCTTCAAGCCTACCTCCTACTTTTCCTCTCCCTCAAGCAATTTCTCACCAGTCAGTGATCATGGAGCAAAGAAGTAGAGATGGGTGGGGGGAAGCTTGATTTATAATTGAATAATTATAATAATTATTTAAACATGGCTTTTTTCCCCATAAATGGACAGAAAGAAGTTGAGGTATGTTATTTCCAATGGGTAAAAGAGAAAGGAAGACTGATAGATTTGTCCATCTAGGCAAAGGCATTTGAGCGCTCCACTCTTAGAATCTCTGTGTAATTGTTTGTGGTGCTGAGTTGTGCTATGAACTTGACCCCTTGACAGTCTCCTCACCACAACAGCTCCATGATTTGCATGATGGGGTGCCCTCCTTGCTGGAAATTGTCATACCAGCTGAGTTTGGCCAGGTCAGATAAACTCAAATTGCATTCAGTTGAAAAAGATAAGAATGTAACAAAATTGGAAAATTGCATTATTAACAGGGTTTATGGAAAGACTGTGAAATTAATTAAAATAATAAATGGAGAAGAAAGAAAAGTGATAGATTTATCAGTCTCTCAGCTACTTTGACCCTGGGCAGAATCCAATGGGCCACTTATATCCCACCGATTCCCTTCCACCCCATCCATTTTCTTTTGCAAAAACTTGGTCTTCCCAATTCCATCTCATAAGTGGAACCTACCACTGATGCATGGCAGATTTTGTGCTTCCTAGGAGAACCCCCCAAATTAGTGGAAAAACTTATTTTCTGGAAGGAAAACAAGTAACTTAGCTACCTTATGCGACTGCCAAGCTGCCTCTTTACTAAAATTACAATTTCTGCCCATTCTGCGTTGTTCTGGAAATGGCAAAGCAACATATTGCCAACAGTGGTGGCTGTCTGTGCTGTGGAATTGGTAGGATGGAAGAGAATTCATGGGGACATAGGCAGCCCATTGGACTCATCCCCACATTTCTCCTCCTCTTCCTCATTATTCTGTTACATAGATACAAAGAAATAGAAATAGAGCAAGTCAGAAGAGGCATCCTGGGCCATCTAGTCTGATCCCCAGCTCTAGCCGGCTCCACTCACAACATGCCTACCATGTGCATGTCTAGCCTATCCTTGAACACCCTCACTGATGGGGCCTCAACCACCTCGTGTGGAAGCCTGTTCCATACCCTTGGGATCTTAACTGTCAGGAAGTACTTTGGGAAGATTCTCCATGTGGAGCAGCACACATTATATAGTTGGGTTTTTTTGCATGTGAAATTCCCAGACCCAGATAGTAAATTGTGAGACCTGGAACAGAAAATTAATGTATTTACTGAGCTCTACCATTTACTTCCATTTCCTCAGATTTACAAAGCAAAACACCCCACCATTTGCCCCCATAATCTTGCATGGTTCTTTGGAAGATCCATGGATCAGATTGTGTTGAAGTTGGGAACAAAACTATACTTTGGAATTAAAAGGGAACAATTGTTTGCCTTGATTGTCTCCAGTTAAGGAGCTCAGCTGCTGTCAGACATGTACGCTTTGGAAGAAAGCAATGGATTATGTGTGAAGGTTACCTCCTGAGAGGTGCGAATTTCACAGCAGCAGTAAAAATGTTAGCTACAAAAAGGAAAGAAAAATAAATAAATAAAACCGAAGAACTGTAATCTAAAACAATGACAAATGCTTAGTGTCCTTCTGATAGTATACCCTAACTTCTGTTTGGTGAGGATAATAGCACTGCTTTGGAAAGAGATCCTGAACATTGTTTAGAGATAGGAATAAACAATTTGATAGCGTTTAAACTCATGCATGGTAACTCTTTTATTTTTTTCTCCTGAGAAAAGAGTGAGCTGGTTGCCATGGTAATTCCTGTCTTACCTTTTAAGACAAAGGATAGCTTGAAGCTATAAAATTAAGTCCCCTTCAACCTTTCGTTTCTCATACTTAACAAAGATTTCTTTCATTTTTTCCCCTTCCTTGCTTTAAACCATCTCTCGGTTTGCTATCCTCACAACTTCCAGGCTCAAAATCAATTCTGATTGCAAATTTGACCTGTAATTATTTTAATAAGCTTCCCCTGACATAATGAAATGAAGAATCCCATATAGAATGGGACAAAAAACCACTGTGGATAAACTGATGGTTTGTGGTTCCCCTCTTTTAGAAAAGAAAGGAAGGAAGGAAGGAAGGAAGGAAGGAAGGAAGGAAGGAAGGAAGGAAAGTGCATTTGACCCAAGAGTTACAGTTACTGCTTTGCAGCTTCTTCTGTCTTAATTGGATTGTCCAGAGTGATGAATTTCATCTATTATGAGCTTGGCTTTCTTTCCCCTCGTTAGGATTTTCCACAAAGTATGTTATTATAGTCTATTTCTGAATCCTAGCATTGTGTTTCATTATGAATATATATATATGTTACCATGTGAACAGTGAAATACATATAACGGCAGCTCATAATCTCCTGAACATCAACTGATAGATATTATTTGCTTCATAACTGACTGACTGTGTGGCCTGATTCACAGGAATATTTGAAAAGTCACAGGCCTGTTTAGATCTAAAATAAATTAGAAGAGTCTTGGGCTCAGGAAAACATTGATCTCATGTGAAATGACTCTTGCTTGGAACACTTCTGGCAGGAACAATGGAGTCTGTGGATCGTGCACTTGGAGCATTTCTTGTTCTTGGAATGGGCTTCAGAAAGCTTTGTGATGATCTGTTTTCACTGCAACGGTCATGAGCCCTACAGCACAATCCTGTCCCACCAATGCAAAAACAGGAATAGGCGAATTTATATTTCTACCAGTCTCTCATTCCTCCCTCCTCACTCCCAAGCTTGATTTCAGTCCATCTCAAACTGCCCAATTTTTGTGAATTCAAGGTTCAGCATTTTGAGATGCTGGGAAGGACTGCATGCAAAAGGTTGCAGGTCGAATTCCCAAGAAACTTGGGTAAGGCTAGCTAAGAATTTTGCTTCAGATCCAGTCCTGGATTAAAGCAATTGGAGGCCCTGGACTAGGAGACCTTGGGAGGTCCAAACTTAATAGCATCTGATCATGACTAACAAAACATTCTCTTCTTTAATTACTCAATGAAAGTAGAAATATTAGCATTGATAAAAAGATTGTTTATAAATTTATAATTTTAGTAAGTTTACAAAAGTATAGAATTAATTAAGATGTTCATAGAGAACATTCATAGGGGAATCATAGTTATGCTATAACATTAAAAGGTAAAGGTTTCCCCTTGACATTAAGCCCAGTCATGCCTGACTCTAGGGGACGTGCTCATCTCCATTTCCTAGCTGAGGGAGCCAGCGTTGGTCCGCAGATAGCCGGTCATGTGGCCGGCATGACTAAACACCAAAGTGCACCGAACGCTGTTACCTGCCCACCGAAGTGGAACCTTTTCATCTACTTGCATTTGCATGCTTTCGAACTGCAAGGTTGGCAGGAGCTGGGATGGGGCAACGGGAACTCACCCCGTTGTGCAGATTCGAACCGGAGACCTTTTGATCAACCAGCCCAGCAGCACAGCAGTTTAAACCACTGCGCCACCTGCATCCCTGCTAAAACATTACACTATATACAAAATCAGAATGGCTTCTTTTGAGCTTTTTTGGATGCATACTTATCAATTATACCTTTAAAATGAGTAAGTCACAGTTTATTATTTTCAATAGATAACCGATCTTGGGACATTGTTGACCACAGATCATTCTTTATCTTTTTTTTAGTCTAGAAAATGATTTTTTTACCTAGTATGGCCCTGATTTTTATCATTACAAATGACATAAAGTTAATGGTTATTTATTTATTTATGGCAGGAGGCTGAGGCCCTGGGATGCCACCCACTCAGCCCATGCATAAATCTGGCACTTCTTGGATCCTATGGCTAGTGCACACGGACAGTACAGGGCTAGTTGCAGTCATAATAGAACCCAAAATAAGATGACATACATTGAAAAAGAAGAAGTTAAGATTAAAATACTTAAGCATTTCCATGCGCATTGCTGCAAATACATGCATTTTTGTGGAGATATGAGATCATTCCTTTTCAGTTTGCAAATCACATAGAATGCCCCACGAATGTGAGAACATAGTCTCCGAATATGTTCAGAAACATGTGAACTTGCCTTTGCATTTGCAAAAGGAACACTTGCGAAATACACAGCTTTCTCAAAATGGACAATTTAGGAAAGGTACAGTTTTTGAAAAATGTACTACTTTTGAACAAATGCATATGTTCCCATTTGAATGGAATGAAAAGCAGGCCACAGATGAGCATGAAAGCAAGTTGAACCAAACTCAAAAGTAAAGTCTGGAGTGTTTTAAAGAAATTGAAAATCCCTGGTCTACCCATGCTAACATCTTTGCGTGATATACATATCCCTATAAGCAACTTCTCAAATATAATACATTCTTGAACTTTTTAAAAATATGCACAGTTTGTATTCATTTCTTGATCGAAGAACTCCATCTCCAAGTCCAAATTTCAAAGGAGAACTGAATTTTGGTTTGCATCTGGCTTTACAAGTGTGAAATCCCTTCAGTTCACATTAGAATGTAAACTGAATGAATTTCTCCTTAAAACATCTACCCGTTGCTTAAGTCACATTTCAGCACCACAAAGTATCAACTGTCTCAGAATATGCAAAGGTTAGGCTGAAAGAATTTAAAAAATTTCAGATTCTTCAGATAATAATGCAGTAAATTCTCTTTGTAGATATGTTAATTTTATAACTTCTGCTCCCACTGGGATGTACCCAGTCCTCATACAGATGTTTGGTGAGTGAATGAAATACAACAACAGTTGTGTCTAGTGTTGCCATCACAAATCTCCAAGCATTCTGACAAATGTCATGAACTGAGCAGACATATGTCTAGCTGTTTGTGTGTTTAGGTTTCTAATTGCACTCTGAAAACCTGTTCCTGTATGATGGAAGTATGTATAGGTTGGATGGGCACATACAGGTTGGGAGCAGGGAATGCAGGGTGTGTTGAGGGGCTGAACTAGGGATTCAAATAAGCAGTGATAAAGAATGGCAGTTGGTAGAGCCCCCTCTGGTTCCTGTCCTGGAGGAATCCCCCTTGTAGGTTACTCCCGCTGTTATCTCAGGCCTGAGAAGAGAGATAACTGTGTGGATGGAGTGGGGAGGACATGGTTAGCCCTGCTGGCCATGCCCCCCCCCCCCCTTTGCGCCTCTGTGAACAATGTAGTCAGATGAGTTGTTTTGAGAGTAGGATGCAGGCAGAGACTTAGCCCTGGAAAACAGGCCCTGACCAACCTCAAAGCAAAAATGTTCTGCACATACAGAGACCTTGCAACTTTTTGAGAATGATAATTTTGTGGTGCCATTCAAATTTTGTGGGGTTAACCTCAGATGATTCCATTTTCTATTTCTATTAAATGATGCTGTGTCAGAGTTAAAATGAGGAGAATACCACCAATTTGGTTGCATCGTTACTGTAGGTGAACAATTAAGTCCACTTAATGAGTAGGCTAGTCTTGATTATACCTGATTCAAATCCCAATTAAACTCCAATTCTCATTTTAAGAAAATTGGAGCAAGGAGAAGGAAAGAGAGAGTATTGCAGTAACTCACTTTTAGCCCGCATGATTGAAATGAGGGTTGGGCTGCACTAAACCTATTTCCAAAGAGCTTTTAATATTACAGGGTTGGACCAATGCCACCAACATGAACAATTATGGAAAAAGTTGCTTGGGTGAAATAAATCTGTGGATGTAGGTTTGTGCCAGGCAATAGAGATATTGAATGTCCTTGGCATTTATGTATGGGTTTTAATGTGGTTATGAAGGCAGAAGAGATGATAAAACAGAAAAAAAGCTTGCTTGCAGTCTACTATAATTGTGATGTCTACATGCACCAGCCAGATTTTGTGGATCTGGTAATTAATGTCTGTCTTTCACCGCAAAAGTGTAGTTGAAGAGCAGAAATGGCCAATGTCATGCCAACACTGTCATGTGACAGGGGTTCAGAAGGCCAGAATCATAAAATAGTAGAGTTAGAAACATAGAAACAGAGCGAGTCAGAAGGGGTCTCCTGGGCCATCTAGTCTGACCTCTGGCACCAGCCAGCTTCACTCACAACATGCCCACCATGTGCACGTCCAGCCTATCCTTGAACACCCACACCGATGGGGCCTCAATCACCTCCTGTGGAAACCCATTCCATACCCTTGGGGTCCTAACTGTCAGGAAGTGCTTCCTGGCATCTAAATGGAACCTTGGCTTCCTGAGCTTTGCTCCGTTGGAGCGTGTCCTGCCCTCCCCTCCAGGGGGGAAAGGTCTCTGCCCACCTCCATGTGACACCCCCTCACATACCTGTATTGGAAAGGGGCAAGAAGACAATTGGGTCCAACCTCCTGCTGTTGAAGTTACACCATCCCACACAGATGATTGTCCGGTTTCCATTTGAAAGTCTCTAGTGTGGGAGAGCCCACAGCCTCTCTAGGCAGCTGGTTCAACCGGGTATTGCTCTACAGTGAGGAAGCTTGTCCTGAGATCTGGCCTGAATCTGGGTTGTCACATCTTGAGCTGAAAATTCCATGTCATACACTCTGGTATGAGTTTGAAATGATCTTGTGTCTCCTCTTTGTGACAGCCTTTCAGGTACTTATAAAGGGATCTCTTGTCCCTGCTCAGCCTTATCTTCTCAACGCTGAACATGTCCAGTTCTCTCAGTCACCTCATAGAATTTTGTTTCCAAACCCTGGATCATTTCTGCTGGCCTCCTCTGGACCCCTTCTAATATTTCTGCATCTTTCCTAAATCTTGGTTTCTATAAGTGTCCACAATGACATCATGTGAGTGCCATAATCTTGTGCTTGTGCTATGTCAGGAAAAGTTGCATCTGAATATTATCTGACTCTCACACAGCTGTAAAAAGGAAACAGAAGGTGGTAAAGAAACAACTTTGCCAAAGGGCAACTATAGTCTCATGACATCTCAAAGATAAACACATGCATTATAACATATGTTTTTGTGGATGGGTGTATTCCACATGATGTGTGATTAGTGGACTCCAGACCAAAAAAGTTTATCATATAATAAAAGGTGTTAGATAATCAACCATAAAACACCACTACTAGAGACTATTCCTTTGGGAATTTGCCCAGGAAGAAGACCCACAAGTTCAGGGTTAACCTGAGCCAAAATTTGCTTGGAGTATTTTTTTTTTTTTTTTTGCCTGAGAAAAGTTCTTAGACTGTTTCCTCCTTTTTTCCCTCCTAGAAAAAGTAGGTCACTTCTTTTTCCACAATGAAACTAGGTCTCTGGGGCATTGTAGAGAATGCCAAAAGGTAGTCAGGTTGCTAAATGTTACTGATACTTTTGACAGTGAGACACACCTCTGAGAAACTGTCAGAGTATTCATTCTGAACTTTTATAAACTTAGTGACATGGTACTCCCAAATCCTGATAAGATGGAGGAGATGTAAGCTGCTTTGAGCCCTTTGTAGGAAAAAGGCAGGATATAAATTGAAAAATAAAGAAATAAAATAAAAAATAAATAAATTGGGTGGAAATTTTAAAAGGCCATTTCTGTTCAGTTCCAGTAGAGAATAACCAAAGATATAGGAGCACCACCAAGCTCAAGAAGTCCTCCTTGGTAAAGGAAGGATCAACTGGAAAGTGGATCACTCAAGTATTTCCTCCTCAGCAGAATCCAGTGGCCCAAATGAGCAGTTAAATGGAAGGGTTCATTGGGAAGCTGCCTCCAGTAGTTCAGGGATTCACCAGAAGGGGAGCTGTGCATAGATCTGGAAGCTCCTGCGGTGATTTGCCTTCTGAAACTTGGCATCTCCTAAATCCATAAAGAAACACATATGAGAATTCCAAAAGCACACCTACCCTTGAGGAAGGGTTTGAGAGACAAGAGAAAATTGCTGCTTGGTGAAGGCAGGAGAGGGAGGTACATTCTGAACATGGAAGCAGGAATCAGCAGGGTGGGGATGCCCCGTGGAAGCTCCATGCCTCAGTGGATTCCACCTGTGTCATTCCTCTCTTATGAGCTGGGGGAAGCCCCTCCCATGTGAGAGAATCACCTGGGTGATGCTGCTTGCCAGGCACCAGCAAGTTCCTCCAGGCTGCCCCTTTTCTGTGCAAACAGGAGGGGCAGGAATCAGCTGGGCAGTGTTGCTTGGCTGGGGGCTGCACCCCTCAGCAGTTTCCCCACTCATTCCCCTTTATCCTCCCACCAGCAGGAGCCGTGCTCCCTTCCAGGTGCCGGTCAAGGATGGGAAGCAAATTGGTTGCATTCGCTTGGCTTCCTGGACTCAGATCTGCTTGGGAGTGTCCTGGAGTCTGAGTTCCTGGTGAGCATGCCCAGCGTTCATGCAGGGCGCTCACCAGGAATCTAGATGGCAGCATGAGTGGGGAAGATGGTTGGTGACCAGGAATGGTAGCTGATATGCCTGCTCACTGCCCCATTTTTCCACGGGAATGGAAACTGGGGTCTACTAGCATCCGTGCATTTCCTCTGGGCTTGGGCCCCTTTGCAGGACCAGGCAGGGCATGAAAAGGAAGTCCATGGGTTCCTCAGGGGCAGATTTCAAAGATGGCCTGACCTGAGTGCTGGCCTTTCTGACAAGCAGCTCTGATTAGGGGATGTTTGCTCTGCTCCACCCTCCATTCTTGTTCTGCTATTCTGGCAAGCGAGAATGAGAATGGAGGTCCCTTGGGGAATCTGCTGAGTGTCCAGCCCAGAACCCAACACCACCCCAGCTTCAACTTGCCCCTCCTGCTTGTGAGGATGTATGAACCCAGCCAATGTTGCTTCAATGAAGTAAACTGAGGCCAGTTGCCAGCAAGAGCAGGAAAACAAATTAAGCATGCATAAAGCTTTATTTATTTATTTATTTATTTATTTAGGAGACTTCTATGCTGCCTCATTCGCCAAAGCCTTGGGACAGCTCACAACCAGAAATAAACTTCAATAGAATAATATAAATTAACAATATAAATTAAGTCGCCCTGGCCAAAGAATAAAATGAATAAATAATATTAACTGGACCAAGAGCAGAGCTGATAACCGAGCACCTCCTCTTACAACAGGGGAAATCTATACTTTTCCAGATACTGAAAGAATGTGGAAATGGATAGGGAAGAGCTTATTTAATGTTTAGGTGGATACAGGGTACTTGGATTTTACGGGGGAGGAAAGCCTGTTTCCAATCCGCTTCCTTGCATGAGTTTTTTATTGTACTTATTTGATTAAAAGTGGAGGAGGACTGAAAAACTCTTTCAACAACAAGAATAACAAAAAGAAGGACAACAATTATTTAGCAGAAACTTGCAATTGTTGAGGAATGTGACTTGGAGACCACGTTGAGATGCAAGAAGGAGGATGATGTGGTCATCTTAGCTGCAGGGGAGACAGACGAGTATAGTTTTTGAATTTTCTTTTCCCCCTTCCCATCTCTACCAGACTTCATCATGCAGAGTTAAAGAAGTGTTCATATGCCCTCACAGCATGAGCTGGAATTTGCTGTCTGCTTATCTTAGAGGTTTGGCACCTCACAGCATTGCTGCCTGAGGAATCCTGGAGTGGATCCAGAAATCAATCAACTTTCACTTTTCTTTTGGGGGGTTCTACAGCAAGTTCCTGTACAAAATAATCTCTTTCTTTCTTACTTAAAAAAAATCCTTCTTTCCAACTCCATTTTACAATGAAACAAATCTACATAAAAATTCATGGTTCACTGCAAACTCCTTTATGCACTGAACCGAAGCCAACTTTGGCTCAAGATAACTGTAGGGCAAATGACTTTGCTGAAAATCTTAAGGTGTTAAGGGGAAGACTTAAATAAAAGTCCGGTTTTTGCTCAAACTGAAGTCCACAGCCTTATCAGGAACTTAAAGGTATACAAAAATATTTGTAGTTGTGACAATGGACTTTCTGGTTTGGTGCCACTAGTCCAGTCTTAATTCAGTATTAAATATATGTCTAATCGCTAGCCAAGGAGAGTCTGAAAGGGTGCATGAAACATTTTGTCATTATTGGTATACTGTAATTTCACCCCCAGAAGAAGAATGGATGCCACTTTCATAATAGTAGCTAACTTGTCACAAGTCCTAGCAAGCCATGGAAACCACTAGGGCAATGGAACACATGAGCTGGTACACAATAGAAAGGGATAGAGAACATGTGAGCCCACAGAAAATGTTGGCCTGACACACCAGTCCTCCTCCCACTGGCCATGCTTGCTGTGGTTGATTGGAAGTCAGGTCAAAAACATCTGGAGGAGAACATGTTTTCCACCTTGTAATAGGTTACTCTTTTCAGTGTTTCTAGGACTTGAATGTAAGGTCTTGAATGAAATTATGGATAAGAACTCTTGTGAGTTTTACTTCACAGTGAAGCACTTAACCCAGGGTAATTTTTCTAGGGATAACAGCAACAACCATGGTTGATAAACTATCCCACTAAGTAATGCAGGTCTCTGTGTGCTCAGAGCTTATTAAAGGCCTCTTCAAGCATGGAAGGGAATACATGCACGCAGGGACTGATTATATTTGTAGATTTATATTACTGAGAGTACAGACAGAACATCAAGGGCAAGAAAAAAGATGCTATGTGGAATTTCATTTCATTGTCATATACGGTATCTGACTTATGGTGTGTTTGTTATTGTTCTGTGCTGCCAACCCATCTCCAACCTATGGCAGCCCTGTGAATGCCCCCCAAAATGTCCAGTCCTTAACAGCCCAGCTCAGCTCTGGTACATTCAAAGCTCTTGCTTCCTTTATGGGGTCCAGCCACCTCGTATTTGGGGTTCCTTTTCTTCTTCTGACTTCAATTCTATCCAGCACTAGTGTCTTCTCCAATGAGTCCTACTTTCTCAGGATGGGCTTGAAGTAGGACATGTCTGACACATTTGTTTCTGGCTCGATCTGATCTTTTAGTCAGCCCAGGGTATTTAAAATATCTCCTCCAGCATCATGCTTCGAATGCATCCATTTTCTTCTGCTCATTTTTCTTCACTGTCCAGCTTTCATACCCATAAATATTGACTGGGAATACACTGGTGTAGATTTTTTTGCTGTGGTCTCCAGTGAAACATCTTGAATGAGTGAAGTTCTCTCATTCTTTTGTAATCATGACTTTCATTTTCTTAATGTTCAGCTGCATTCCTGCCTTTTCACTTTCTTTTTTCGCTTTCAGCAGGAGCTATATAAGTTCATGGCTGATTTCTGCCATAAATAGGGTGTCATCTGCATATTTTTTCCTTCCTCTAATCCTAATTCAGCATTCCTAATTCAGCATGCTTGTTTGTCTGACCTGCAAAAAGTCTACAACTTTTCCGGACAGAAACAGAAATTCTTCATAGACAATCCGTATATCACATATTCCAGGATTACTCAGGGAAGGACAGAAAATGAGAGGTAGATTCCTCATGATGAATAGGCAGAGTGGAACAGAAATACCTGAGTACTGCCTAAGAGGAAATAAAAGAATAAAAGTAAGCCTGGCAGATATCAAGAACCAGGGTTTAAAGTGCCACTTCTAAAACACAAGAGTTGATGGCTATGGTGAAACTTGGCAAAAATGACTCATGAACACAAAAAATAACCTTTTGGGTGTGAAGCACAACACTTCAGCATCCTAAGAACATGTACTTTGCTTTGTGATGGAATGCATCTGTGAAGGGAAAGTAGTAACTGTGGGGAAAAAAGGATCTACCAAGTTCAGAATTCAGCTTTCTAAAAAGAGTTATGGCTGGATGACCATGTTGCTTTTGCTCACAAAATATATGAATATGCCCCGTTCCCAACTCTAAACAGATGCTGATTGTTTTGCAACCTGTCAGACACACTCTGCTTTCATCTTCTTCCCGATTTGTGTGGATTCCCTCAGTAGACAGAATCAGTTCCACTTTGTCATATGGAGGACATTTTGTGCAAATCAAAGTGTTTCTGCAAATTTAGGAGGTCTGAACAAACCTCCCATTCTGTCACTGCTCAGTTTATGCAAACCTCCCATTAATGCAAAAAGCAGCACAGGGAGCTGCCAATGGGAATCGGGCATGGAAGTAGGTGTGGGATGATACTTGGGGAAACTTCACACTCTTAAGCATTGCTTATTCCGAGTCAAGCTGCCTTCTTTGCTTTTTTCCTTCTTTTAATCACAAGAGGTGCTTCTGTCCATACATGGAGAACTTTATTCAAGGAGCCTGAACTAGTATTTAATGCTCATCCATCTGTACTCTGAAAGCAGCATTGAGAGAGGTCTCTACAACATGTTGAAAGACCTTCATTTGGGGATGTTTTTCAGCTGGTTTTGATCAAGTGTTACCTAGTCTCACTTTCCAGACTGACTCAGATGCAACCCAACATCAACATTCATACATTAAAGACTGGTTAGCTAAATGTCTCTTCTGGGTAATTATTAGATATATAAGCAGTAAGCACATAGAAGGAAAAGCCTCCTGAAAATGAATCAACATGGCTTCCACAAATGTAAGTCCTGTCTCCCTGAGCTTTTAAGAGTTCTTGCAGAGTGTCAATAAACAGGCAGATGGGCGATTCGGTAGACATTGCCTAGCTGTGCTTCCAAAGCACCTGCTCAAAGATTCTTCAGCAGACTTGAAAGTCATGGAATAAGAGGAAAAGCCCACTTATGGATCAGTTATGGTTAAAGACTAGAAGTCAGAGAGTGGGAATAAATGGTAATTTCTCCCAATGGATTGACATAATCAGAGGGATCCTACTGAGATCTTTTCAGCTTATTCATAAATGATCTGGAATGACACCCAACTATTGAGGGTGGTTAAAACTAAAGGAGATTCTGAGGAGCTGCAAAGGAGTCTCTTCAAGCTGGGAAAATTCGTATCAAATTGGCAAATATGGTTCAGTGTAAGGAAGTATAAAGCGAATGTACATTAGGGCAAAGCATCCCAACATCAAGTGTAAAACTGATAGGGTCTGAACTAATGGAGGAGAATTCTTCAAGCCCTCTTGAGTTCCTTGAAATGAAAAAAGTGGGGTATAAATATAATAAACAAGGAAATAAATAAATATGGCCTTGCCTAGGAATTAGCTTCTAGACGGACTTCAGAGAGCTTGAGTTCTGCTGATTCACACATCTCCACCAGCATTTTAACGTAGCCTTATTTAGTTGTTCAGAACTGAATTAACCTAACCATAAACACAAGAGACAGGCTGTGCTGCATAGACCCACATCGCATTGTGTTCCCCACAGTGTTTGGCATAAGGCCAGACATTGCACAAGGCAAGCCGACATGCATGCAGATTTAAATAAATGGAAAAGCAAATCTTGACTGATGGTACAGCTTATGGTGGATTGTTTCCCAGAGAAACTATTGGAGGATTTCTTTTTCTTCCAATTTCCTTGCCCCGAAACAGAGGTGACTGTTGAAAAGCCCATTGACCATACCCATAGACTAAAACTAGCCACCTATTTTAAGACACACTTTACAAAACATGTTTACCTATTTTAAATGCCTCCTTCATCCTATGGAAACTACCATCAACACAGAAATAAGTGCTTATGTCAAGGTCTACATCTTAATTTCATCTTTGCCCCCACCATTTGCACCCAATTTCAAGAAGGCAGTGGAGGATTAGTCTTCTTTCAACGTGTTTTGCAAAATTAAGCCATGAAGAGCCATTGCCAGCTGAAAGATATGGAACTTAGCACCTAGCAGAGAAATTAATTCTCTGCTGGATAGACAGGGAAATCCAACCCTCCCCCCACTCCCAGCGTTATATCAATGTCTCTCTTTTCGTGTATGCTGCCAGTTCAGGTTTCCCGCAGCACAATGGCCAGAACTGTGAAATTTTCACAAGATTTGCCAGGCAAATTGGAATGATCAATGACATGGCAGGGGTGCTCCGTGCCTGCCTAGTAAATCCAAAAGTCACACTGATTCTTCCACAGCCCACACCCCTCATGTACAGCAAGATGGTAACCTTGACTTTTTCCACTACATTTCTTTCTTTTCTGCTTTTTCTTAGATCGCTTTCATCACTCAGAGAGCTGGCAAGCTTTCAGGGTAAGTGAGCACAGAAATTCCAGTTTGAGGCTGTATTATGAGGAATGGCTGGGAGGTGTGACAAGGGGAGCAAAGAGAAGGAGTGGAGAAATTACACAGGAGGGAGCAAAGCATTCTTTGGAAAGAAACTGGCTGGATAAGGAATGAAGGCCCCTCTCTGAGCAAAGAAGAGAACACTTGGAGGCAGATGATGAGGCAAGTTCATTGTTTGAGCCGGTTCGTGTTGCTGCCTTAGTTGGAAGCCAGTATAAGCACACTTCCTAAACCTGGTTCTCACCGGCTACATTCGATTACAGCTCCCACCTTTCCCAGACATCATGCTGCCTGCGGATGATGGAATTGTATTCCAACACATCTGGAGGCTCCAGGTTGGGAGGGACTGCTGTAAAGGATCCACTGGGCTTAGCTCAAGACTCTGGAGCCATCTTTGATCAGAAAACCAAAAGGGATTATTGATATACATCAAAGAAATAAGTAGGAGTGAGCTTAATCCAATGCTCACGATGCAAGTTGAGGTTTGCCAGTGTTTTCCAAACCCTGCCTGGTTTCTTCGGGCCTTGATTTCATTCTCATTTGTGGCCTGTTTTTCTTTTTGTTCGAATGAGAAATGTGTGCATGTTGAACTGGAAATGTGCATCTCTGAAAGTGCACATTTCCCCACCATTGATTAAAGCTGACTTGTACAAAGTGATTGTTCATGTAGTTTTCAAATGCAAGTGCATGGCTGGGACTCTGCAGCTTTTCCTCAAAAATAGACTCCCATTTACGTTTAGGTTTGCACACAGAGCAAGCTCTATATTTGGTAAACAGAAAGGAAATCCCAGTATGACCCTAGATGTATTGCATTGTACAACAGGTCTTCAAACAGTTTCCGCACTTTTATATGTTGTTCACTGTGCCTCCCTTCCTTGATCGGCTTTCATGCACCGATCTTGCTAGCTGCTTCCCCACACATCCTAGAAGGACCATGGGATCGGGCACCCTGAAAGTTTAGGGCATATGGAGCCACTGCTGGGAAGCAGATCGTGACTGGCTCTATTTCGCTCCAGAAGTACTGAGGAGGAGCCTTCTGGAAGTTTGGCCCCCAAGTCCCATCAGCCCTAGCCAATTGTAAAGGATGATGGGAGCTGTTAATTCAAAATATCTGGAGGACCTTGAGTCACCCAGCCCTGCTTTATTGCAACCATAAAGCAGAGGACACAAACCTATATGGACAGCATATGACATTGCCTGCAAAATCCTTGTTATCTCCAGGGTTGCATCCCTCCAGCATCTCCAGCTAAGAGGACTGGAAAATACCTCTGTCTGAGAGCTACCAAGGGTTGGATAAACAGCTCTGGAAGAGACGGACCAACAATCTGACTTGCTCTTAGGCAGCTTCCTGGGCCACCTACTGAGCTCATGGCAATAGCAACATCTGAACCAGAGAGTTCTTAGATGTCTGGTTGAGTGGAGGTCCAAGGCCGTTCTATTGGTTACACTGTTCACTGCTCAAGTGCCTGTGCTGAGCACCACTGACATGGTCTCTTCCTTCCTTCCCAGCTCTACCTATGGCCTCAGCGAATGCCTTCCCGCCACTACAAGGGTATGAACCTCCAGTGATATCATCCATCCAGTGCTGTATCTGAATGTCACATTCCCCGTGGTCCTGCAAGGGCAGGCTGCCAAACAGATCCATCTTGCTCATCTAGCTCGCACGTGTACAAACACACACACCACATAAGTTGGTGGGGAGCAGCTTCCCAGCTCCTTGGAAAGGGCTGAACCCCCTCCAACATCCATTGTTCAAACAGCACAAGTGCAGCAGGCTCGTTGGAGGCAATCAGGAAAATGGCAATTAACGCAGCAGGGCCCCCCAGACTGAAGCATGTTCTCTAGAGGGGCAGGACGGTGGGAGGGAAACAGGCTGTTTTGAAGAGCTGCACAGTGAGGAAGAAGACTTTCATTTTAAGACTGAAGATGCACTTTTTGCCACTTTACTCCTCCTCTTCCTAATTAGCAATTATTAATGTCTGCTTTTCTTTCCATGCACACCCTTACTGCCCTTTGCCCACCCTCCCTTCTTCTGAATCACTCTTGAAATCCACCTAAATGTAAACACCCTCTCCCTCCTCTTAGCTAATCAGTGCACTCTCTCAGGCCTACCTTTACCTCAGCATATAAGAAGAACACTGCTGGATCAGACCAGAGGTCATCCTAATCCAGCAGAGTCATCAGTACGTGGATGGTGCCAAGCTTAACCTGCTTTTGTCAAAGTCGGATGAAGCACAGAAGGGCTAAATTCGTTTCTGGGCTGGATCAAGGCCAATGAACAGAAGTTCAGTTCAATTAAGACAGAACCTTTTTAGCAGGTCGTTCATCTGCCTGAGCAAGTGCTCCTCAGCTTTCCTAAATGGGTTGTGCTGTCCCAAAAAGATCTTTCATCTAATTGGCCTGCCTTTGTCACGGGTGCCACGCATAACCCCTGTGCATCAGAACGGCTTTTACCAGCTTAACTTGCCGCAAGATCTGTGAGCTTACTATGAGCCCCACTTCAGTTATCCATACCTTATTCCCCCTCCAAGCTGTGTGTTCTGTGGGACTGCCTTTGAAAGCAGCCTGGAAGAAGCAGGCCATTCGAAACATGACTCCGAGACCAGAGCAACATGGGGAGCACACCATGGCCATACTTTGCCATATTTGCTGGCTCTCAGTCCAATCCCAGGCCCAGTTCAAGAGGCTGGTGTTGTCCCTTATGGTTCTTCATGGGTTGGGATCAGGGTACCTGAAGGACCACCTCTCTCTGACTTGCTTCTCTCCAAAGACATGGCTTTCTTGCCCTTGTGGTCCATTCTGGAAAACCTTTTCTGACAGAGAAAGGAACTGATTTGGAGTAAGGAAACAGGGAGAGTGAAAATGTAACCAAGAAGATCCCTTAGCTGCGGGGGCGGTAGGAGATTGAGGTTAAGTCAGAGGGAGGAATTGACACATAGGCAGAACAGTAGTATGCTTGCTTAATGACCTCATGAGTATTAACTCACACACCCCACATAGATAAGGAACTCATTACAGTGCACATGGGAGGTATGAAGCGGTGGGGGAACATGTTTGGGCCAACATGACATAGGCAGATGGAATGCTTGTAACCACCTGGTACCTCGGCCAATGAGGGAAGGAGGAGGGAAAGCATGAATGGGGAAATGCATAAATATGAGATGCAAACACGTGCTCTTTGAGTAGGAAAGAGGAAGGAAACCTTCCAACTCCCTTTATTGCAATAAAGTTTTGAACAAAGGACTTTCTTTTGCCTGGTCTATTTCTCTTCCGACAAAAAGGAAAGAGCATTTCTAACATTTTCCAAGTGCTCCATGGAAGGAGGTGTAGTGCATGACTATAGAGGGGCCTTTTTAGTGGTGGTGCTACAGTTGTGCAAAGACCTCCACAGAAGGGTTGACCTGCCAGCTCCCTTGGTGTGACTTGCTGTGAGGTAAAGACCTATTTAAAATAGTTTTCTTTCCTGTCATGAATCACCTAGAGAACTTCGCTATACAGTAATTTATACTTAAGGGAAATAAGACCAGAAATGGAGATGCTTCTCTTTCTGGAAACTCTATGGTCTGGAAGGCTCCAGTTTTCTGAAGCCGTTTCTCTGAACCTTCCTGAGAAATCCTTACAGCTGCTTAATAAATGTGGCCACAGCCACTGACTTGCAAGTCCTCACCACTTCTGGGGGCTTCAGGGCTTCTTCTTCTATTGTGACATAATTCTTTTCCACGTTGGAGAATATATTGCAAAACAAAGGTAAATTTTGCAAGCTGTTGTGGTCTAGGGCACTGCGGATGTGGAGTATGCCAGCTCCTGAAGGAGAAAGAGAAGCATTCTCATGGAAACTAAGAAACATTTGTGCCGACTTCTCCTAATGCATATGCATTTATGCCTAATGTACATTTTTGGAGCCATTTTTCTAACATAATGGCTTTTAAGTTTACTTTTGAAAATATATGCTATTTTGTGTGCATGATTCTCTAAGGTTAACATTTTTATGCATTTTTCGGATTGTAGCGCTGCACTGCAAAATGTGAGATAACTGAATTTTAGTTCACTTATTCGTTCAGAAGTGCAAAATTAGGTAATGCCACCGAGTTAATTTCTCTCCTATCTCTAGACCCTACAAAGCATCTAAGCAGCCTGGCCACCAATAGCACAAGTGCAGGACTTTGCTTTATGTACTGAGCCAAACAGTTAGTGAGGAGCTGATGTTCAGTTCCTAATGCATTACTGGTCCTGGAACTCATCTACCAAATCAAGGCAGATCAATAAGTTGTCCAATCCGCCTTTTGTACTGAAAGTCAAGGAATCTGAACTCTTATATAAAAGGGCCTGGTCTCTGCCAGATCTCACACTTCTCCAAACATGCAGTCCTTGCCACTTTAAACCTGTTAAAATAAGCATTTAACCACTTATTTTGAGATGATTAAAAGATGTGAATGAGGAAATGAAATTATAAGTGATGCAGACTAAAAAATTCCAGAATTACCCCGCATTAAGTGAAACCAGAGACAAGTTTACATAATCTAAGCAGTTACATGGGATCAGTTAACAGTTATGGGAAGAATAATAGCAATCCTGTTTTGCAAGATCTCTCTACAACAGAAAAAAAAGAACACATTCAAGGCTTAATGATCACAGAGCAAATTCACGTTCAGAGCTTTGAGCATTCCAGATTGTTAGATATCTACAGAGAAATGGCAAAACAGTGGGGATTAGATGAGGGATTCATATTGTAAATGAGCTCATGATAACCTAATAGAAAGAGCAGTCCTGCAGAAAATAAAGCTGGACTAACTGGGGAATGCTGGAACTTGGACAACTTTTGCTGTCTAAATCTACATAGAATTACACCCTAAGTATTTGTTCTGAGTTGAAACTTTTTTCTTTCAGTTCCTCTGAGTTTCTGTTGGTTCATAATCTCCTGCTTCCTTAGCAACTCTGCTTGACCTCTGTATTTTAGCTAAACCAGAGTGATGTATGCAACAGCTGAAGAGCTGGGACTCAAATGATTTGGATTCTAGTCCCTGCTCAGCCATGGACCCAACTGGGTGGCTTTCGGCCAGTCACAGACTCCTAGGCCAAGCTACTTCACAGGGCTGTTGCTATGGGAGTAAGACTGAGAGCTGCAGGAGGAGAATTATGTAAGCTATTTTCAGTTCTTTAAAAAGGAAAAAAGGCAGGATATAAATCTAATAAAAACACTAATAACATAAATGAATAAGTCTTTGCCATCTAAGCTATTAAACTTTTGAGTGAAACTGGGTAGCATATACACAGAACAGATTTAACTCAATAATAAATCAAACGACAAACACAGTGTAGAGTTCCCTTTTTTCACAAGAATGCTTGTCACCTGATTTTATTTTATTTTATTTTGGAGGTGGGGAAAGCAGCTCTCATATAAGGCTAGAAAAACTCGTGATTCTATTTATCATCTTGGAACAAAGCTTAATAAAAGATACCCCTATTTAACAGCAACTTAAAATTAGCTTCAGCGGTGCTCTTTAGAACAAACCTGATATTATGTTTCATAAAATGATGGTGTGATGGGGCACCTGCAGCATTTTTAATTAGAATCTTGCCTTTGGAGGTCTTTATTTTAACATCAGGGTTTCCGAGCAAGGTGCTTGCATGGAGGAGTTTGCCTTGTGTCCCTTGCATGCTTTTCTTGAGAAGTGGCTCATGCATGGAGCCTTCAAAACCGTGTTTCTTGATGATGTCAGTAAAGCTTTGCCCATTTCGTAATACAAATTTGTCTATTTTATAAAACTCCACTGATGGCATCTCCAACATAGAAACAGAGCTAGTCAGAAGGGGCCTCCTGGGCCATCTAGTCGGAGCCCCAAATCCAGCTGGGTCCGCTCATGACATGTCTACCATGATGCTTACAAGCCCATATATGTCCATAGAGAAATCCCTCAGAAAACACCTGGCTCTGTGGCCTTCCTTATTTAATTTCATTTCTTAAGATGTATTTTTTCATCAGGATTCTGGTACACTGTGCATTGAAATGTTGCTTTCCCACACCATCTTTATTTGAGTTCAAAAGAGTGGTTTAATGTTTTGGAGCTCAGGCTGCACCTGTCCCTTGTACTTCGCTATTTGGGCAAGGTGCTTTTCTTTCAATCTCAGGACATTGTCTTCCATGCCCACCATTTTCAGAATGGGGCATTGTTCCTGCCCTGGAAGCCATTTTGTGAGGGTGCACTCAGCACTTCCAAATATGCCCACTGAACCAAACATGTGGGGACCTCTGCTTCAGAATATCACAAACAAACACTATTTTCCTGAAGCCTTTTCTCTGGTATGGATTTTAAAATATGAATCTGCGGCATTCATTGGAGCAGACCAGATCTCCAAATCCACCTGTACTATTGACACTACTCAACCGTTCTTAATATAAAACTCTTTACTCTTGCTGATACATGTATCGATTAATTAGAACCACATGACCACATCACTCAAGCAAAGAGCCTTTTGTTAGATGAGTGTCTCTTCTCTTTGGGTCAATTATTTTGATGGTTTCTTGTAAATGTTTTGTGTGGTTTCTGTCCACATCTAGTTCCTGGATGTTTGCTTGTTTGGGTTTTGAATTTCCCATGTGTTGGGAGCTAAAATTCCCAGGCAGACCATACAATATGGACATGCAGATGGCTAGGAAAAGATACATTGATAAAATTAGCTCTCTCAGTTTCTCATTTTCCAGTCTTTGCTTTCATTCACCTTTAAATTGGAGGCATTTTTTTTAAAGTTGGCATGAACCTTTGTGTACATTTTGCATTCATTTCTCGTAATGCATATGCTTAATATATAGTTAAACATACTATTTTGCAACCAGTCGCTCTTCATTCAATGCATTTTTGAAAGTGATGTGCTTACCTTTGCATACTTAAAAAAAAGTGAATCCCCATTGAAAATTTTGAATGATAACTGAGTTTTGGTTGGGCAGTGCAAAGTTAGGTGAGTTTGCATTACACACTGAAAAGAACAATTTTTTTCTCTCTCTAGAGAAGTCATCTTCAATGTGCATCAGCACAGTTAGAAGGAGGAAGGGAACCCTTGGAGCATAGAATATTTGTCCACAAAGTCTCAGCAAGAAAATTCACCATTACCAAAAAGGTTCCACCAACAGATCCTCAAGTGTTTGGTATCAGCAATAGTTGTTTCACCAACCCAATCTGCTGGGAGGATTGGAAGAGGCCTTTCAGAGATGAACAGGGGTGCAGAAATGAGTTTGAAAGAGACAACTTGACTTGCATCTCAGGTAAAATGTCTGATTTATGAACACTTTCTTTCCATGTCAGTCTTCCCCCTTCCCTTTGGATTTAATTGACCAAGATAATTAAAGAGCAATACAATGTTTACCAGAAACTCTGATGTTTATGTATTTGTCATTCCATGCACAGGGAACATTGGTGTGATTCCCAGCTTAGTCGGTGCATAAATTCAGTGCCAAGATGCAGTGTTTTAGAGTTGAGGCTGAATCGCACAAATGTGGAAGCTGCTTGCATTAAAGGAAACCCTGCTGATGTAAGTGCATCATTGCTGCTATACTGTGAAAACCACTCAGGCAGGTGTGCTGTAATTGAGAGGTGGGAGGGAGAGGAAATGGGCCTTATAAGGCTACCGGCAAGCTCGGTGAATTATTAAAGGAAAATTCCACTCACTTGGGATATGTGTGGAATGGGTATGCCTTGACGATCATACTTCACTGTCATTCCACTGGGGGAAATTAGGAGCCTTGGGACATTCAGAGCACAGCTTTTCAACTTCTTGACCCTCAGATCCACTGGGGGGGGGGGGCTGTTATTTTGCCTCATCCCTCAGTGGGAGGTAATACTGTGCTGCTTCCAAAGGTGATGTTAAAAAGGCAGAAATTGCCCCGGGCAAAGTGTTTAAGGAAATTCCATTGGGCCAGGTGGTTTTTTGTGGAGATTAAGGCAGTTTTTACAGCATTTCCCTTTGCCTCACCCAATTGCCATGGAATCTCAAGTATTTAGACTGTGTAAAGCCCATGCTTTGATTTTGGGACGTTTCTACCTTCACTCATGTAGGTGTAACCTGCCCAGAGGGCCTTTCTGCTAAAGGGACAGGACAGAAATCAAGTAAATAAATAACCTTGTGAGGGATATAGATCTGCAAAAATGATTCACGCCGCTCCAGTTGGCTCTAAATGCATTGGTGAATATTGCACAAGTATCACCATCTATACATCCCATCTATACCACCATCTGTGCAACAGATTTCCCATTCGAATAGATCAAGAACTGAAATAGATGCTATGTAATGTATGCATTGCACAGTCCACAAAAAGCAACATAATTCTGTCATTTAAAAGTCCTCTGGGGTTCATATCGAGATATTATTCCTGGATAGATTGTAATCCATTCTGCAAAAAGATTCCAAGTACATTTTTTGTTTATCAACATTTTGGAGTTCTTGCTGCTTATCTGCCACTGGCAGTGAAAGCACTGGAGGTGACGGCCTTGGGTGGCCACAGCAATTTTCATGTGACCATGGCTGGTTTGAAGCGCCAAGGATGAGTTTATGTCATGAGTGCACATTTTGGAACATGCGCTCACCTTTGCCTTGTTCCCAATTCCTTTTTCAGAGTGCCAGCTCTGTCCTTGGCAACATGCCCTTACCCAACCATTGTAGCAAGCACAGAAAGAATCACTCCAGGAGCACCTTGGAGGACTTGCTGCATCACCACAACCCAAAGTATCCTGATGATGTTTCAGCCCGCTCTTATGTTCCTGAGGCACCATGCTTATGCAACTGTGGGCTGAAGAAAGGCCAGACCTCTTTGGGAACTGCAGACCGTTCTTCTATCTCAACTTGCCTAGAATTGCACCGTAAGTATTTTTCAGGGCATGGGAGTAGGGTGCAACTCATGCTCTGCAAGGGATGCTCAAAATCCCAAAATTTGCCTTACTATGTGCACCTGGATTGGATTGTGCTCTAAGTGAAGGTGCATTTAGATGACTGTAAGTGTAAGAGGTTAGCTAAAAAACAGAGGAAATTGCTTATAATACAATACAATGAACGAAGAAACATTTTGTAGACCCTAAGAACAGCTTCTTGGGATGCATGCAAGCTCAGTTGTGAATCGCCCAAGTTCACTGCAAAGCTTGAAAGTGAAGAAGAAACTTGAGTATCCTCCTATAAATGCAAAGCTTGTTACACAGAGCAAAATCACTTTCATTTAAGCTGTCCTTCTATATTTCTCTCACTGCAAAGCAGAAAATGCAAGATATACACCTGCTATTCACGAAGAGTGTTTTCTTTTTCCTCTTAAAATGCTTTGCCTTATTTACACATTTACTACTTTTTAAAAAGCTTATGAGTGCTTTAAAACAAAGCAAGCCTAGACAGGTTGTTTGTTTAATGCACAAAATCAAGTAAAATGTGTAATGACATAATGAGGCATTCTTATTACTCTGCTTACTCAATGTGATTAAAATTCACCAAGATCCTTGCCGGTTCACTTCTCTATCAAATGCAATTTCTATTATTTGTGCAATCCTTTTATAGAGTTTTTCGGTTTCTTCAGAACAGTTAAATGAATTCTAAAAACAAAAGATAAAAAACACCACCCATATCGAACTCTTTTGAGTGCATTTTGGACTAGGTTTAATGCCTTTTCTGCTATATACGCAGGCCTGCATCTCTGACAGAAGAAATTCAACAAGTAAGCATTTGTCTTCACTGCATCTTTGTCCTAGTTAGAACATCACTTGTTTAATTCCAGGTTATCCCACAGGAACCCTGCTTAGTGTATAGTGCAAAGAGAGAAAGATGAAATTCTTTTCTCTTTTTAAAAGTTAATTTACAGATTTCTCTATTGGAAACACAAGAAAGTCACCGCTGAAGTCCATCAAGATTGCTGTGTTTGATCGTGAAGTCTTCTACTAAGAAGAACTCTGCAGATCTAACCCTAGTTGGCTAGAAAATTTAAGCATTTTCTCTCCCTGCATCTCCATGCTCACCTCCTGGGCATTGGAGCTGGCAGTATGGTCTCTTTTATCTGCTAGAAAGTGAATTTTGCCTTCTGAAGTTCTCACCTTGTTTTCCACCTGATGTGAACTTACACACAGTGGTCCAGATTTAATGTCTCCATGGCTTCCAAATTCTACAGAATCCAAATCTAGTCAAGTTCCTGTAGAATCAAACCCATTTAAATCTAAGTTCTGGAATTAAATGGGAAATTGACACAATGAATAAATTCTTCTCAGTTTCCTATCAGCTTTTGAGTCCACCATGGTATGTTCCACTGACATTTTTTTTTTTTTTTTGGGTTTCAGTGGTTGTTGAAGAAATGTCTACTTGAACAAACCTTCCCTTACTGACCATGCACAATCATATTGGTATATTTGAGATTAAATATTTTAATTCTGAATTTTGATTCTCTCTCTCTCCCCCTCTTTTTATTGTTCATTGCTCAGAAATTGTATAAGATAGACAATGGCATGGAAATCCTGGAAGTATACAATTTTAATAAATAGTTAAAATTCAGGATTAGTTCTGAACCATCCTGACTCAGTCTGAGGGCTCTCTGGGATCACTTCTCCTTGATATCAATGTGATCAAAGTTTGGATTCTTCAAAAATGAGGGATGAGATCGTGCTTCCATGGTGCTCCCTTCTTTAAATTAGCTCTAAAGGAACACACTACAATCCAGATGGCAACAAGTGGTTTTTCCGTAGTGGAAGTAATATAATAGTTCAATAAGATATGATTATACCATTATAACCTTGCTGGATAAAAAGCTGAGTTATTCCATTAACTCCCAATTATTGATCTTAATATCAGGGCATTTAACCAATACCTTTATGATCTCTGTCATGAGAGGCTGTGCTGACTGTCACCAGCTTAGAAGTACTTTTGATTTGTTCAAGGTACAATCCTATGCATATTTAGACCAGAAGAAGGCATCTAATTCCCAGCATGCTCTGCTGATGGGGCACATTGGGACCTGTAGCCACCCTTAATATAGTTCTCAACCATAATATATTTTCAATCAAAAAAATTCCATGGTGGTAGAAAAAACTCTGAATAAAATGATGGAAACATTTAAAACTATAAACACAGCAAATGGTCATGATAGCACGCAGTTTTATAAGAATGTAATAAAATATTTATTATTATTTATTTCATTTTTATAGCACCCTTTAATCAACTGACTTCCTGAGTAGTTTACAAAGTTAAAAGAGACCAAAAAAGAAAAAGAAAAAAAGAAACAGAAACAGAAAATCCCTGTCACAATAAAACAATCAGGCAATAAAGCAACAAGACTGACAACATACCCAACCAATCATTCAAGTTGGCATACAGTACAGCAGCGATATCTAATAAAAACTAAATAATAAAGGCTAAATGACTATCAAAATACCTGGTGAAATTAATAATAAACTCTCTATTTCTCATTCTCTTTCTCTCTCTGTACACACACACACATGCATGCGTGCACACATACACAGTAATACTAGGACAAAAAGACTAAAAGCATTAAAAAAAACAAAATAAAATTTCATCTAAAATTAGAACAGTGCTGAAATTTCTCAGAAGATGTTTTTCTGACATTTCATAGTTCTTCCTTTTATTCTCTCTTCCTTTCAAAAAGACCACTTTGAAGAACTTTCTCTGCACATTCTCTACGATTGTGTGTGCGTCAGCCACAAACACACAACTCATGCAAGTGTGCACATATGTACACACACCCACGGGCTCCACAGTGATGCTAGATCAGAGGCATGGTGGAGGATGAGAAAAGGAGGGTGGGCTGCCAACCCAGGGAACAGGCAGCAGCTCACAGAGAGGAAACAGAAACCCTTCAGAAAAATGGAAGAAGCTTTGCTCCTGCTGAGTCTCGCTACTCAGAAACCCACAGCAGAAATGAGCTGAAAGGCACTGCCCAATTTCTCTGTCTACAAATGAGTGCATAATTTTCAGTGACCGTCTGCATTCAGTTCTGTGTTGTATATCTGGGCAAACAAGAACTTATTGTCAAGTACTTAACTTGACAATATTAAAAGGGAAGAAGAGTCTTAGTGTTAGAGGAGGTCATTATTAGCCATGCTAGCTAATTCCATTTCCAGAGATGTTCTGCCACTCCATTTCCCTTGCAGTGTTATTTCCTTGATCCCCAGTTAGAGGCTGTCTGGAAGCCTCTGACTGGTCCAGCAGGGTGCTGGACTAGACTAACCTTTGATGGACAGACTTTTCTTATGTTCCTTCTTAAATTAGTTTCCACAGAGGCCAGCTCTTGTTACATCCATTGCTCGTCAGCCTCTCTCATCATCTCTGTGAAAACAACATGGCCTTTTTAAAGCTGCTGATCATATCCCGCTTCGTGACATTATTGCATTCAGTGTTTCCTCCACTTCATGCCAATTCATGAAGGGGATGTGCTGGCATCCCCTGGCTAGTTTCTTGTAGACTGTTCTGTAAAGATGCATGGGGGAGACTTGGATTAACAGCATCCACATCCCCACCCTCCATAGCACTGTGGAAGCATATGAGAGGGTCAGGGTTGCGGTCCAAGAGCCGAAAGAGTTCTCAGGGATCACACCTCTCAAGGTTAAAGTTGGAAGATCCAGGCTTTTGCAGGGTTGTGCCCCATGACCTCTGCCTCCCATGCCTGACCTTGGCTTGACTCATGACTCCTGGATGCCACTTCACAGCCGCCTGGTGCTCTGACATCAAGGCATTTAGTGACTCTACAGTAATGGATATTTGGGTAGAATTGGCATCTGCAAGAGTGCCTGATGCTGTAAAGCTGCTACAAAGATTTGCTGCACTCTTTTGAATCCCTGTAAGGGTGTGTGAGGAATCTGGGGGTAAGAATGCATTGGATTCTCTGGGCTTGGCTCCACAGACTCAGATCCACCTTGCAGTGGCTGAGAGTTTGAGTTCCTGCTGAACTCGCACAGTGTTTGCCAGACAGTCACCTGGTGCCCCACGTGCTGTGTAAGGAGCAGTGACCATTTGAGCATCTGTAACTGCTGCCGAAGAAGGTTGGACATTGGGGCTTGCCAAGAATGCACACCCCATGACTGCTAGTTTCTCCCCATTGCATGCCAGGAACGGCCACCATCTGTGTGGCTGCAACTGGTGCCAACAAAGGCTGGTCATGCAGGGCTGACCAGGAAAGGAGCCCCTGCAGCTGTTGAACAAGCAGCATCGCTCTCCTGGGTCAGTTGCAGCCACCTTTTGGGCTCCTGTAGCTGCTGTGGAACAAGGTTCCTGGAAGTGCTGATGGGGCTCCCTGAGCATTCCTGGACTTCCTCTCGGCTCAGTTCACCTTGGAAGACTGGGCCAAGCACAAGAGGAAACCTGCAATTGCTTGGAGGAGGGATTCTGATAGAACTTGAAATCCCTGCCTGTTCAATCTCTATGTACCCAAAGATGGTCGTGTTGATTCAAGGTTACCACTACTTTTTCCTGACAAGCACCTAGTTTTAATAGGAATGAGGCAGGCAGATATAAGATGGTCTTCTCTGTACTGGGACTAGCTGCACCTATTGCATTTATCCGCTGCGGGTGAATGTTTTGGTGAATGAAAGATAGCCTTTCTGGCTAATAGGGTGGAATATCAATCAGTCAATCAAATGTGCATTTTTCAGTTCATTTTCAATAAGAAATTAGCAAAATTCACAAACCTCTTTTTATTTGGGATGGAAGGAGCTTGAGATTTACATTATTCCAATGCAGAAAAAGTTGATGGTGTGTGTCTGGTATAAGGGAAGTCAGATTTATCCTAATCCAGGTCAAATGGCTTCAAAGTGCCATGAATCCAGAGATTCTGCCCTGGACTGCCTTTTTCCAAGTCATACAACTCCCATCAATGTGTAGGCTATTTTTATTATTCTTATTCAGAATGCAGACAAACATCACTGTACTGAAATAGGTAAGATGCATGAAAATATGTTAATACCATTTTGTAGATCAAAAACCATGTTTTATTTGTCTTTCTGTAAAATGACCTTTTGTCTGTGTGTGTATGCTTTGCTCAATGATAGTGGGATGCGGAGGTAAGAAAAATACACAAACTCTGCTGTGTTTCTGAAAGCTCCATAAATTGTGGTGAACTTCAACAAAGGGAAGAGAAATCCACATCAGTCAATAAGCAGACGATGCAGCCAAAGATCCCTGCCAACCTGTGAAATGCAGTCATCTCTAGTTAGCTTCATTACCATCATCCCCTGCAGCACACACACACAGTATCCCAGCCCAATGATGTAACAATCCCCTTCCCTTTTGGTTTTGAACTGCTCTGTCTCTTTGCTGCTCCCATTCTGCATGACTTGTGTAATTTATTCATCTGAAGCTGCTTCACAAGCTATTTGCTAGCTGTTCATTTTAGCCTTCCTTTCTATTAGCTTTTTAGGTTTCTATAAACATGAAACTAAAAGGAAGAGGAGTGTCAGGTAGGGTCATTATTGCTGGGAATGAACACTGTGTTTGCTGCAAATTAATTTGCAAGCTCTACAGCAGCTTTGTGGAAACACAAGGAGCCTGTCTCACAGCACCGTGTTGCCAGGAATGGAGAAGACACTTGCTCAAAAGAAGTGGGAGTGGGGAGGGAGACACCAGTCTGCACTGCAGGTCCCGTATTCCTAGGAATTGGTTCTAGACTCGTATCTTTGCCTTCTCTTTTGTACTCAGTACACTGGGCCTTCAGTAATAATATATATTGAGTCCTGAGATGTTAAGTCCAACTAAACAGAGAATTCCTCACTCGTGATGTTTCCAAACTTCATCACCTATTGCCCCAGAAAATGATTTTGCCATATTCATAATGTCAGATGAGTTTTCAAATTTAGCTTCATTTTCTTCAAAACCCAAGCTCTTATTCTGGGAAGGGACCCCCTCAGTTTTTGAAGACTGTTGTGTTGCAAGGAATATCAGGCATCAGGAAGTTTGGGAATTGTATTTCTCTAGAATGCATGTATTTATGCTATTAGGTGACGTGGAAAACTTCACCTGAAGGTTGCTTGTGGCCAGAATGTTACTGAGAATGCTGGCTACCTGGAGAAGCTGAATGGTGATGGTAGGTGATGTAATGGTTTGCAGCAAGATGGGATATATAGTCCAGCACAGGCTCTGTGCACGACTTTCACAGGGTGAGAAAAGAGCAACAGGGCAAAGGGGAGGACCGCTCCCTGCTTTGCATTCTCCCTCTATATGCCAACCTATTGTTTCAGGCTCCAATTCTGTGGCCAGGAGCAAGTCCTGGATCAAGAACTTAGATCACTGCAAGCCATCCTGCTCAACACTGAACAAGAAGCTAAAGGTTAACCAAGCAGCGGCTATGATACCAAGGCTTGCAAGAACAAGAAGAGAATAGTGCTAGATGAGGGAGACGCCTGCTGTAGGGGATGGAAACATGGATGCCAGGAGACCCGCAGTGGGTATGGTGTCTCCTGGAGACAGATTAGTGATATAACTGAAAGGTGGCCACAGCTCATACAGCCCATTGACATGTATCCCTTCCTTCTTGTAAGTGTGGGAACAAATGATACTGCCAAGCAGAACTTTGAAGAAATCATGTCAGACGTTGAAGCTTTAGGGAGGAAGGTCAAGAACAGTGGGTCCCAGATAGGTTTCTCTTCAGTTCTTTCAGTTCTTGGAAGAGGAATAGACAAGGAAAGGAAAATACTCCAGATGAATGCCTGGCTACAATGGAGGTACCAAAGTGAGAGTTTTGGATGTTCAATACCAGGTCATGCCCTTTTCCCCCAAACCCCAATTGTCTGGTGGTGTTCCATCTTTGCACATTTTTCCACATTCTATGCCAAGGCATGGCTACAACTTTAAGCTCAAGCTTATGTGCGCTTTGTCCTATTTCTTTTGCATTTTCCTCTGTCCCCCATGGCAGCTTACCCCTTGAGAGTTTCAACAATCAAACATGGCTCTTAGACTGAGATAGGTTTGATGCCCATGGGATCAGTCAAAATCAACATCCTTGAGACAAGTGTTTCCTTCAGCTTCTATGCCACACCTCCTTCTTAAAATGTTCTGAGATGGAGAGGTCCCCATTGAGGTTAAGAAGCAAAACACAATCGTCAGTGAAAAGTGAGCTTTCTGTTATCAAAATACTCAGGCTTTATTTGGGGAAATCCTCACACCCACTTCTCTCTGTGTTAACAAATGACATATAATTCCATCAGGATATTGTAGGAGAGGAAAAACATTCACATAAAGCTGTGTAGACTGGAAATGCAAAAAGAATGCCGCATCAGTTTGTGAACACCCCTTTCATAAACAACTGACTTTGTTTTCTGATAGCTTTCTTTCATGTTGGTAATGCAGAACTCCAACATGGCTTCTATAAAAAGCTGTGAAGAGGATTTGGGATTAGTTATAGTTGAGGAAGAATTGTGTAAAAATTCTGCAGGTGGCAAAAGTAACCAGCAAGAGACGCTTGCGTCTATTATGTTTTCAGATCACATACATCGGATATTATATCCACACCAGTAAATATGTCTTAGAAGAAAGCCGTCTCTTGTTTACTAAAGAAATGAACACATGAAAAAAGACTCTTTTCAGAAGAAGTCAGTGGCACTTTTTTCCCTCAAATTTTGCAATAGTGTAATAAGAGCAACTGGGTGCTCCAGCTGAAAGGGAGGAGCGTTTGCTTTGAATATGTGGAGGAGTGAATGTAGATGGATATGAGCCAGGAACCTGAAACCCAAAACCATGGGACCAGCTGGAAGTCAAGACCAGGTACAAGTTAGGACTGAAGGGTAAACCTGGAATCAGGGTCTAGGAACATACTGAATGTTAAGACAGAACTGTCAAGGATACAGAATACAGCAGAGCTCAGGATGAACTCATTGCTCGAGAATGACTGTGCCATATGTGGAAGAAGGTCCAGGAGGATCCAGGTGCCAGCCTGGGTGGTCAAGGTCACTCCAGGCCTTGAAGGCACTGACTGTATTTATTTATGTATTTATTTTGTATGCTTAGTACATCTCTGCCATAACTGATGGTCTCTGGGTGGATTAAAACAGGTTAGAAAACTAAAATGTCATTTTAAAATGCAATTAAAATTAAAATAATATAAAATAGAATGCAAATATGTAAGAGAAGAAAATACAAGGCTAAAACTGCACATTCTCTCAAGGAGGAATTACAAGGTTCTAGATATAACCACACACTCCCTTCTTAGTACATGTAACAAGCCAAGATGGAAAAGGGTCAAGTGTACAAGTGGTAGGTCAAACTTGTTCAAACCTCTTGAGTGCATCCTCAAGGCTTAACCACTGAAACTCATCCAAGAGAGCTGGACCAGTTGGTGCCCTCAATACTTCAGCTGATGGAGTCACCCTTTAAATCATGCAAAGTGATGTTATCTTCAAAGTGTCATGCAAATCAAAGAAACGTAGAGCAGTCGTGCTGGAAAGGGCCAGTAAAGCCATCAGGTCCAACCCCCTGCACAATGCAGGACTCCAAGTTATAGCATCCCCAACAGAAGGTTGTCCAGATGAATAATGAATGCCTCCAATATAGAAGAACCCACTTGCTTCATACCTTATCAGAATGAGCTGTTGACCAATTCCATCTCAGAGTCAGAATATATTAATATCTTCAGCACCCATGACCTTTAGTCCATGTCTGGTCATATTCAGCATGAGTTTTTCTCTGTTTGCATTCCAGCCACTTGTTTCATTTATTTATCTCTCTGTGGTATTTTCTCTTTGGTCATTTTCTTGTGCCTAAGGATGTGTGAATCATAAAAACCTGAGTTTCCTGAATTTCTCCAGTTCCCATCTTGGCACACATTCTGCTTAGAATTCACACCAGATGGTGACCTTTGTTTGTTTGTTTTTTCCTGTGAAAGCCTGCGTATATTTCCATGCATAGTTCCCCAAATGTATGCCTTGGTTTTGCACTTCCTTGAAATGTATACCCTGGGGCTAGGCCTGGATCACATGGCAAACCCTGAAACATACAGATTTTAAGAGCAGGTTGCATCCAAGCCTGTGTTGGATCCTGATGGTGTGAACTGGGAAAAATGAAAAAGAAGAGAAGTTCTCAGACCCGCCAGCAAGAAGCCTGGGAACTGTATGCATTAGTACTCCTTCAGTGCCTTCAAAAGTCATTGTCTTTGAGAGGGTGGGGTCATTTATGCTACCTTCAGAAGTGGCAACACAAAGCAGATTTGAGGGAGAATGCTGAAGACCAGGAACTTCTCTTGCCTTCACTGCAACTGCAGTGTGTCTGCTTTCCCCCACAGGCATAAATAACAGAGTTTTTTTAATATGACAAAAAGCAACCAGTGGGATGGAGAGGAACTTCCCCTGAAAGCTCCAGTCATTGGGAAGAAGCCTGCATCTTGATAAATAGCCCAGACTTTCTCTGCATCTAGGGATATACACATTAGCTTGCACCCTCTGTGCAAAGCTTGGACTCAGACACAACCCACAGTCTGAACTGGCAATGTGATTTGCAGACAAAATCAAAACAATTTTCACATGAACATTTGACAACTGCACATAAAAATGCATACTTTCAAAAAATGGCACGTGTCTCAGGAATGCCCTTCCTAAGCAAGCACAATTGGCACCCACATTGTCCAGTTTCCATTGACAGGAGAAGATGTTTGTATTTTGCATCTATTTTAGTATAATTTATGGTTTTATTATGTCTTTTTCAGTGCTTGCTTTTATTTGCATGTGCATTTGCCTCCTGCTCCCATTGTGATTGTTAGTTTTTATGATGCTTGGATTATTGGTTTTTAAATTTACTGATTTTTTTCTCTATGCCATTGTTTTTCTGTGAGGTGCCCCGAGAGCCCTTGGGCTACGGAGCAGCTTACAAGAGCCATAATTAATAAATGCATTTCAAATCATGGCAGAAATGGTGCACATTTCTGAGATGTATGTAACTGATATGTACATTTGAAAAAATGCATTAAATTGCATGGATTTTCAGGAGAGGAGGGATAGGGAGGGCAGGAGAGTGGAGAGGATCACAGAGAGACATGAGCTCCTATCAGAAGGAGCTTCACGATAGAATTCTGAGAACTTTGCTGTCTGCGTAACCTGAGTGTGATTCTTGATCACAGACTGGAGTGTGACAGAGTATTGCATGGACAGTTCTATAGGGATTCTACGAAGAATGAGCAAAGGAGCTATTTATTTCTCTTCCGTTTGCCTTCCCACTGAAGGAACTCTTGGTGGTATCCTTGGTTCTCTCACCCTCACTCCATTTTATCTTCCTAACAACCTTCTCAGGTAGGCTTTGCTAAGCAGTGGTGACTGTCCCTCTACCATCTTCGTGGATGAGTGGAGAGCTGAACCTGGTTCTCCACAGTTCTAGGCTGACGTTCAGAGCGCTATGTCATGAAAATGGGATGCACAAGAAGAAAAACCATCCCAAAAAAACTTTAATCAAATCAGATTAAATGTGCTTGCCAGGGGGATGGTAACCCAGCTAACACTTGGGGCAAAGCATCGTAGCATCTCCTTAGGAATGGATGCTTTATATTTGTTTACTAGCATTCTGTCCATCTGTGCTGTTTTTGAATCTTATTTCCCCAAAGAGTTCCTTTCCTTTGCTGCAGTTGGCATTGTTTGCTTTGCCGGCTTGCAACCTCTTCCATTCCCTTCTCCGAGAGTGAACCGCTGCCACCCCGTTGGCACAATGCCTGCCTTTATTATTCCTGAAGAGCTGTGCACAACTGCAACTGCAGCTTACATAATTATCATGAAATAACCCATGTTATTTTAGCAGCAGCAACATGGTAACTTCCAGGTAAATCTGTCAGAGGCAATTGTAATTACACAGTAACCCATTTCAATGCATACACTTTACAAGCTGATCATGTCACTGATAACTTGCTTCAACAACCATATATAGACCTAGGGAAACTCAGTGTTGTGCATGCAGAACACGGGACCTGAAGGATTACAACAGTTCCATTTGTTAGGGAATCTGGAGAAGGAGCAAGGCCCCACTTTCCTGAGAAAGGTGAAATTACAAGGCCATTCATACTGAAACACACTTTTGCAATGTTGCATTTTTGAGCATTTTGGTGATTGATTCAGAATGGATAACTGGAAAGACTTTTTCATATAGAACACAGTCAAACTATGGACTTCACTACCATAAGATGTAGTTATGGGCACTTATCTGTATGGTTTTGAAAAGCAGATTGTAAAAATTGATGGCGAAGAAGACTAGTAATGCCTCCTAGCCCTGACGGGAGGTGGTTGAAGCCCCATTGGTGAGGGTGTTCAAGGATAGGCTGGACATACACACGGTAGGCATGTCATGAGTGGAGCTGGCTGGGGCCGGGAGTCAGACTATATGGCCTGGGAGGCCCCCTCTGGCTCACTCTATTTCTCTGTTTCTATGGCTACATGCTGCTCCCTGTATGGCTATGTCACCAGTTGTGGGGAAAATGGCACTGGACCATGTCCTGCTTCTCCGGTCTCCCACAGGGAGCCCAGTGGCTGCTATGTGAGCAGATGTGAGCTATGTGAGCAGAATTCTGGGCTCAATGGACCTTGGCCCACTTCAGCCTAGCTCTTTGTGTGTCCTCCTGATTATACAACCCATGCCACTGCATGAGATACGTCGCTTTTCTTGTATCCTCAGAAGATGGAGAACATACAACAAATCACTCTGAACATGACCTCTTGTTGGTCTTGCAACTTCAGAAGACGGAGAAGAGCGCCATTTCCCATTCTGTCGGGTGAAAGGATGCAACCTCATGAATACTCCGTTGACATCATCATGAGTGGAAAATCAAGGAAAATAAGCCAGCATGTGGTCTCACGCTGCTGAGCGCTGGCAGTACAGAGGAAGAAAATGATACATGGGATTAATAGAATGTTGATGAGAAATGTGAAGATGAGGTTCAGGGAATTAGCTGGGGAAGCAAGCTGATCTTTTATAACATAACTAATTACATAGGCAATAAGAGGACATTACCTTGATTAATTGCTTTGACTTCGTGGTGAGAGGGTTGTGTTGCCAATACATTTGTGGGGGTGGGAAGGTTGGCATGGCACAGGGCATGGGCGTCAGGCAGCCTCTTCCCACAAGAAGGGGCGCAGCTCATCGCTCTCCCCAAGTATATTTACATTAGGGATGGATGAGAAATTCATTCCGACTTGTTTTTAAACAGAGTGCAAGGATGCATATAATTGATGCGCACATTTGGAGGGAAATGTACAAATTTCCATGCAGAAAATAAAATGCTCCAAAACCCCAAATCAAGGTGGTGTTTTCATGAGATGGAATGAACTTAAAGTTGTAATTTGATTAACTTTGGCAAGTGCAATAAGATTTCACATTATTGTTATTGGTACCATTATAGTTATATCCCAGCTTTTCTCCTCTTGTAAAGAACCCAGGGTAGCTCATGACTTTCTCATCCTATGGATTTTATTCTCCCAGTAACCTTGTAAGGAAGGTTTGGCTGGTTGCATTCTACAAATCCCAGACCAGCACTCCTCCTGACTCTCCACATCCCCTATTTAAATCTGAAAAAGTTGCTTATGCTGCTTGTGTGATAGATTTATTAAGTAAATAAACAGCTCACTACCAATTCTAATGAGGGCACCTGTGTTGATAGTTCAGCATCTCCCACCCTTAAAAATATGCCCAGAAAGAAAACGGAAGAAACATAATGATGAACAAGATGAAATGGGCTTGTTCCATCTACCCCTTGTTGTAATAAACAGAAGAGGACAGAAGCTTAATGAGGCAGGGAAGGAGGCTGTGAGCCAAAGAGTATTGGTGGGTGATGGGGCGGGGAGGCCCCTTTTAAGATCTGATACATACACAGCTTGTATATTTGTCAATAAAGTATAATGCTACAAAAAAGCCCTAAGTCCTGCCCCGCCCCCGCCCATGGGCTTCCCTGTATAAGAAGCGGAGGGAGGTTAATCCTGCATGACTCCAGATGCAGAGCTGTCCTCCCAGATTGGCCTTCCCCACTGGTGCCCTTTTGATGTTTTGGACCAAAGCTGCCAGCATTCCTGACCACTGGCTTAACTGGCAGGGGACAGGAGTTGAAACTCTGGACATCTGGAGGGTACCATGTTGGTACCTAGCCCACAGCGATCTAGAAAGTACAGGGCTCCACTGGGAACTTTTGAAGACTGGAAGATGGATGATTTTTAGTCACCAACAGATTCACTTGGCTTTGCAACATGTTATTATTATTTTATCTGTGTTTCAGCAGAGGTGAAAAAGATTAAACAACCTAGTTTTCTCTCGACTAGATAAGATAGGAATTCAGCATTATCATTTTCTCGGATTACCATCTTGTGCAGGTAATTACACTTCTCCTTTGCACATAATTAAAGCAAAGGTTGATTTCTATTCATTCTTCACAGTGGTAAGATTATCAAGTTACTTTTCGACTAATTATTTTCAGTAGCATAGCACTGTAGCAGGTCCCTGTCACATCCCATTTAGCAAACACAAAATAGTTCTGAATAAGACCTCTTGCAGTCTGGAACTTTTATGATATTAATTTGTAAGGAGAAAATCTTTAGATGAATGCATCCCCAGTTGCAAATTAATTTCCTTTGAAAGAATCAAATTGGCATATTTTTTATCTAGTCCAGAATCATTTGTCTTTTAATCCTTCTCTATTTTTTATTTCACTTATTCAAAGTTAGTTTAATTTGTTCAGATCTGCAACATGATTGCCTTGGCATATGTTCAAGTTTTAAAATATATCAAGATAAACTTATATATCAAGGTAAGCATTACCTGTTTACTTTTGGCAACTTTTTAAAGTGAGAGCTGGTTCAGGAATGCCTTCAGTGATTGGAATAAATCAGCGTCTAAGGTTTTTAAAAATTAAAATATCATAGGTTTATGGATACTATACAGGAGAGCTCATGCTCTCATTTTAAATACACATACACAGATGTACTGATATATTAAGATCGCTAGGGTAGGAATCAGCAAAACTCAAGTTTACTTGTGGTTCTCTAATTTCTGCCTTGGTCATTGATAAAAAGGTTGATCAGAATCAGTCCCAGAGCTGAGCTCTGGGGGACTCCACTCATCACTGGCTGCCACCATGATGATTCCCCACTCATAGTCACCTCCTGCCTGCAGTCCGTCAACCATGCCCTAATCCATCAGACCGTAGGTTCATCGAGATGAAAAGCGGGGAATAAGGTGTGCAGTGAAAGAGCTTGCTGGCCTTGCACCCTTTATTAGCTGCACGTAAACCTCCAGGTTCAGAACCTTACGGGTGCTTAAAAGCCTTCTTTGAATGAGGATTAACACAGATAGGCAAACCATAACTAGAGATGAGTGATATTTGTGATCACCACCACTTCAACACATTGTCTCACCACTTGCCTTGTGTCTGATTCCTATTCCTGTTCATGATCACTGCTTGTTTTCTGCTAATGAGGAAATTGTGCAGATCAAGCAGTGATCAAATAGGAGATTTATGCAAATTTCCCCAGGTTTCCTCCATAGGCTGGAGAAGAGCTGTTACAGTCAATATACAGTAAATTTGTGCAAATAAGGACATTTGTGTAGCTCGAACAGTGAATTGGGAATGAGAGGAACACAAGTATTTGAGAATATTTATGAATATTTTTGGTGGATGTGCTTGTATTTTCATTTGGAACTTTGCAAGTGAAAATGAAATAATCATACATCCTTAATCATGAAACTTTTGGAAAAAAATTAAAACATACACAATAAGGATGGGGGAGAATGTCATCTGGCCCACATTTTTAGCTGGACTAATCTAATTTGCACTTTCTGTACTAATATGTAGGTGAGAGTACACTTATCCTTTGGATGAGATGCTTCTGCAGATTTGGTGATACACTCTTTGGCTTAAAAACTATGTATGGAGCTGTATGTATTAGTGAAATGTTTCACACCCAAAAGTCTGCATGTGAAAAAATGTACACATTATAAGAAACTGAGTACCAAATGTATATATTAAGGAAAACAGCATCAAGATATTTTCTTGAAAATATTTCTGCAAGTTTAATGGACATAAATGTGGAAATTGGATGCAATGGACTTATGACTGGACCCATGCAACACACACACATTAGAAATAAACTGTTTCATCCATCCTTCAGACAAAGCACATACATCATTAGCAATAATGCCATCACCACTGAAACACTTTCCACCATTAAAATCCATGCTTTTGAATCTAAAAGTAATTGCTTGATTAATCTATTGATTAATGCTTTGATTAATGCTTTGATCCAATTAATGCTTTGAGCCCTACATTTTTAATCAACAATGGTTTTAACTGAAGACTACATAAGGGATAGGACTCTGAAGCCAGTGGGAGTTTTACAGCAACTCCGTATACGTCATTCGGTTTACATTTTAATTGAAGTCAAACTTTGCTTTGATTAGATCAGTTTTAAATGAACTAATCAAACTAGCTGAACTAATCAAAGTTGAAGCTTGCCTTCAAGAAAAAAGTAGAGTGAATTAATCCAAGTCCACATTAATTGCAGTTTCCTACAGGGTGCATATTCAACCTCAAGCATGCATCAGCAGCGGTGGTGACATAACTCGGCATTTTTCACCAGAAACAGGCTACCAGTTGCTTCTCTTGCCATCCCGGCTCAGCATCCTGATTGTGGAAGATGGACTTTCTGGGGAAAGTGTTTTGAGGTTGGGGGCATCATTTCCCAATGTGTGCCTGCACCAGAAACATGAGGAAAATGTCAACATAGAGTCTCTAAATTTTCACCTGGTTACCAGAAGACAATGACATCTTGGTAGCTCTCGCAGCATCATGCAAACCCATCAGCAGGAATCCTTTTATTGTCTTCCACCAGCATGAACTCTCCACAGGAACCCTACCCCTCCCACCCTCTTTATTAATTTTCCTAATGGATTCTTCATTAATTTTATTAATTTCATCCCACACTTTTTATATGTTTTCTTACCAACAGCTGGGCTTGATTTAAAAATTGGGTCATGCTGGTGCTGGAAATTCTCAGGAGCTATTTAGCTTGTTGGAGCTCAGGCCCCATCCTCCCCTTGTACTCAGACAGGTTATTCACCTTTTCCTACACCTGCCATGGCATGGAGGTACCTGGGGAAATTTCTAAAATACCAGATATGCCCACAGCTCAGAAAAGTTCCTATCCCTGCCTTAGGAAGATGGATACATTTAGAAAAAGCTTTGTAAAAGTTTGCATTCAAAATTTTATGGCACATTTGTGTGCGTGCAAAAAGTTGGTGGTGTGAAAAGCTGAAGTAGAGAAATTAGTTCTCAGTAGCAGAGGCAGAGTAGCAGGTTTGTTGAAAATCAACAAATAAATATCAGCAGTGGTATGGTGGTAAATTTTGAGGTGCAGGTTCTCATTGTGATAATCCCCTTACCCGGGATATCAAGAAGAGCAAAGAAAATTCAGGCAACTGTCTTTGTCATCAGATGAGTTATCACCCTGGAGGCTGGTTTTTGTAAAAATGTGTCTTCATTGTTCATTCAAGACCAAATCACAGATATTGCTTTTGCAGTTCCAAGAGGGACCTGTTGGGAAAGCCCATCCTCCACCCACTACTGTGAAGAGTTCAATGGGAACAGGAAAGTCTGGAGGGCTGGCAGGTGACTTCAGAGGCCCTGTGAAACAACATGCCTGCTCAACACCCCCAGGAGCTCTGATTCTATCACACTCCTGCATCTAAGACCATGTTATGCATTTGAGAGAGTGAGCCACAGCCCACAAAATTGATAGCACAATAAACCTTTCCTAAAATGCCTCCAGACTCTCTTTATTTTTGCACCTGTGTAATTTCTTTTCCTGGGCTGTGTCTCAGAAGTTTTGTTCTGCTAAAGGTTGGAAGAAGGAGAGTTGATTCCCCTTGCTTTGTTTTAGGAAAAAATGCTCTCTCAAAAATTGCCTTATCTCTAATCCTTTCAGTATTTGGCATTTCCAATGGCTTTTATTAATGCTTGAACTAATCTTTGCATTGTGCTCTCCATGAAGCATCATCTGTGTGAATGATTCTACTTTAAAGAAAACAATCACGGGTGGGAGGAGAAGTGAGAAAATATTCCATGTGCGTTTCACATCTGTGAACACACTCATTTCTTAATTTTTCTTTTGTTGCTAAAAATAGTTGATGCAAACAAATGTGTGCATGGATTCTTTTCTCCCACTCTTGCCCAGCATTTCTTATCAATTTACACCAGCGAGTGCAAAGCTCAATAGTTGTGAAGCACCAGCCACATCTGCCAAACGAGGCTGGTGACACATGGGCTACTCATAAAACCTGAGGATAAGGGCAGGTCTGAGTCAGGTGGGAAAAAAATTGCAACATCTCAGCAATACACCCCTTACTGCATCTGTCTTCAGAACACATTGAGCAAGCAGGCCGCTGCCTTTTTATTTCTGTTTAACTGTTGCTAGGATAATGGAGAAAGACACACAAAGTAACTGGAAAGGGCTGCTCTGGCAAAGTCCCCCACTATCGCCATGCAAAAACCATGCAGAAAACTTCTTCAAGTCCATAGAATCCGTGCGGTACAGGAAAAGCCAGTCTGCTGCAGACTCCATGGGTTGGATTCCTAGAAATGTGAACCCATGAACCCATTGGAGGCCATTAAGGATGTCCCTGATGCCTCTAGCCCAGGCCCTCATGTATTCAGATCCATGTTCGTCACCTGAGCAGACTCCAATGTGCTTCCATGGATGCTCAAGCTTACAAATTGCACACTGCATCTTGGCCATGCCACCAATGGAGTGATTTCTATAGTGATGTATGCTCTGCCTCGCTGAATCATTTTTCTGTACAATAGACTATATTGTGTAGCGAGAGGGAGAGATTTGCGAAGGCAACAAGAAGGACTTGAAGCAATAGATTAGGCTCCTGCTGGCAAACTCCATGTTAATACATTGTCAGAACAACGTCCAGAATGAATGGGGTGTTAATATAGTGACAGCCAGCAGGAACACAGTTTGCATGAATTATTTAATATGGTATTGCAATCACACAAATATTATCCTTGTGACAAGCTCAGACCATGTGAATATGGGCATTTATTATGGAATGTGGCATGTGGAATGTGCCTCCAAAATGATTAGTTGCATAGCTATGGGACAGGTTTGAGTAAAGCCTAATTTGAGATCTTGGCGTGCTTCTGTATTTCATGCGATGTAAAGATCCAGGATGAGAAATAAATTTATCGAGGCCCCTTCCCTGTTAAAGATACATTTGGCAAACTTGTTTTGAGTTGATGCCTGAGAAATGCGTGGCACTCATCTTGCACGGGTGTGCATTTAACAAAGCTGGGCTGAAGAAAGATGCGCAAGGAACAGCTAGGACTTCAACAAGATGGGGCAGTTCCCCCCCCGCTCATTGCTGGAGTTTCCAGGCTGCTGTTGAGGCCCTCCTCCAGAACAGTGCAACCTATAAATCACTCACCTGCACTCTCCCATGGCCTGTTTTTCTCTTTCGATCTGACACTCCCTTTTCCATTGTTTCTGAAGACCACTCAGTAGGCTCAGGTGTCCTGGGATTTTTGATTTGTTTCTATACAAAATGCTTATATTAGATGAAACAAGCTTGCTTTAAAATGCATTGTATTAAGGAAGTTACTTGAAATATACATGTAAATTGGGCACAAATGCATGCAGAAATGCATGCATTATCTCAGGGGTAGACAGACAGGAGATTTCCAGATGTTTCAGGCTTCTTCTCCCAGCAATCCAATTGTCAATGCTTCTAGGAGTTGAAGTCCAAAACACCTGGGCATCTACCTTCTGCCTTTCCTCATAGTAGAAAAATATTTGCACAATGTGCATTAAAAACAACCTTTAAAAACAAACAAACAAGCTCTCAGGTTTTGAAATGATCTGAGCACATGAGAAATAGGATGAATTGAGAGAAAACCAAACTGATGGCTCTGACCATCCCCAGCCAATAAAGTGCAGTGCATCAAGCAGTGAATTATTGCACTCTTTCATATATTTCAATTAAATGTCATATCTGATCCCATCTGCCCACTCATCAAACCTCTACTGTTTTTGTTTTGCTTTTTTAAAATATGCAACTTCCTTTCCATGCAAAATTTGGCAGCTGCTACCTTGTAGAAGGAGCTACTAGGCCAACAAATTCTTTTCATACTTGCCAGATATTTTTAAAGAGTTACATGCATTTGCTGATTTCCCCATTAAATTCAACAGAGAAGATATCTGAGGTTTTAGGAATAGCACTGAGACGAGGATCAGTCAGATGCAAGCTCAAGCATGATGCCTATCCAATGCTCCAAACTGAAGCAGACGCCTGTTGGAGACCAACGCCTCTTCCTTTCCCCATGTGTGTGATCCTTTGGACTGGCCTGTTTCCCCAGTTGCATCTGCAGCATGCTGGAAATTGTATGTCACATAGCAGGGACTGCACAAGAGGCACTCTGAAAGTGCCCAGACTCATTTGTTGAAAGGCCAGAAAAAATCCATCCATGATCATATAAAATTGCATTTAATAAGGCACTTAGGACAAAAGATGGGGATCAGGATGTCACACTAATAGCTGGTGCTTTTGGCCTTCAGAGCATACAGGGGGCTCCCCCCCCCCATTTTTTTCCCATGCACAAGAAAGGTTTTCAAATGTGTTTGTGATTAAAGCTGAGAACAAACAGCCCTTTGCTCTGGGTTCAGCAGCTATCATGATATGGCCTTAGTGCCTTGCTATATGGTTGTGAAAATGAGATAAGACGAAATAAAGAGAAATAAAAGAAGTTGATTGTTCTGACATCAAAGGAGGGAGAACATCCCCAGCTCGCCCAGCCCTTTCATCATCTTCAATAATTAGTTGCAACTAGTTTTGAGATCAGCAAGGCAGAACCCAGGAAGGTACATCCCTCCCAGCATAAGTGGTGACAGCCACCCCCCCCCCCCAAACACCTTTCATGAAAGCACATCTATAGCCACAGCACGTTTAGCCTGGAGGATTACCTTTTTCCTTGGCATTCATGTAGCCATTTATGGGAAGGGGTTTACAACTCTGCTCTTTGAAACTGCCAAATTGCGCAGAAACTTGTCCAGAGTTCCAGCACTGGCTTCAGGGTGTTTTCTTGCTTGTTTGTGCTTGCAGAGGGGAGAGACACACTTGGGCAAAATGCCACCAGGGCACTCTGTAGTGTCTCTTCACCGCTGCCATTTTGCTCATCAATCCCTCTGGCTTCCACTGAGCTCCCACCGCTTTGGCTGCCTCCCCAACACGCCAACATGTTCTAAGGGGCGAGACTCAACATTAGCAGTGACCCCAGTAGAACAGCCCCTTTGCCCCCTTTCCTTATTGCTTTGGCAGCCCAATCGCTATGCTGCTTGCTAGCATAATCCCAGAACTGGGTATGCGTGCACAATCTAGAAAATATTTAGAGAGAATTCTGCAAAATGGACCTTTTACCTGAAGTGGGAGGAAACAAAAAGGGGGGAAAGGGGGTTCTTTCAATAGCATGTCTCCAGAGAAATTTCACCTGCTTGAAAAATTCTGGTGTGTGTCCCATTTGTCATTCAGAGATGTCTATTATTACTTCATTCTCCCACTTCACTAAATGAGAATCTTCACGAGAAAGTGTGCCCTTTTATTCGAATGCTTTCATTGTGATCAATACTGGGTTCATGCCATCCTCAGTTTAATTTCAAAAGCTCTAAAAAGGGATTGGACAGCTTCATGAGGGAGGCGGCTATCAGTGGCTACTAGCCTTGTGGGCTATGGGCTGCCACCATTAGAGGAGGCAGGATGCCTGCTTACACCTGTTGTTGAGCAGCTTGGGCAGGAGGAGGTCTCACACCTGTCCTGCCTGAGGGATCCTGTGGGCAGCTGGCTGGCCACTGTGTGTACGGAATACTGCACTGGATGGATCCTTAGTCTGATCCAGCATCTTATGTTCTTAAAGAATGATTTCACACCTATGGTAGAAATGGCCTGTCCTTTCCGCAGTAGCTCCCTGGGGAGGAAAAGGGGTCCAGTCATTGAGGTTCCCTGAGCAAAGCCCCAGCTGCTTGCTTCCTGCTGCTAGCACAGTTTTGCACGGCGGGCAGAACCAAGGAGCAAGTGGGCAGGGGCATCTGATGTGTCTCCTCCTGCCCAGGCCAGGGCTAGAAGGAAGTGAACAAGCAGGCTGCAATGGGGAACAGGGTTAGGGACTTTCAGCAGGTGTCCAACCATATCTACCCTCAACACCAGCCCTGATGGTGCTGCCTACATCTGGTCCTTCCCTTGCTAAGTACTGGCTTCAGCGCTGCCCACCGTGCAACCCCTGGTGGAGATACCCATGCAAATGTGGGCCCCAGCCGGAAAGAAAACGTGTTCCACCTTTGGATGAACTGGTTGGGCATCCTGCTTCCCACCAAGACCAACCCTGAACACTGGTGAAAGGTGTGGTCGTATGTGGCTGGATATTCAGCACCACTGCAAAACACAGTCCCTTGGAATCTCGAGCACTGCGGATCGGATAGAGCCGCAAGCAACAGGCATGGTATTAATGAAGTGACAAGACGTTCTTTCTGCTACTGATGGAATCTGTCTTCTCCTCAATTCTCTTCTCTCCCTCTTCCCTCCCTAACAAGTTCAGTAGCATACTGTACGATTGCGGCAGGTTGTCTTGAATCAGTAACTCATTGTAAAATCTAAGCTTATGTTGTAAATGAAGGTTTGCACTTCTTACTTTGCAGTATAGATCCCCGGGGAAATCTTTTGCCCATTGTGTGTGCCCGTTCCTTTCTTTTTCTTTTCTTTTTCCCTTTCTTTCTTTTTCCCTTTGTGCTGAATGCCTCAAAAGCATAGAAAATTCAGTGGCAGACAACAGAAGAAAGGCTCTGTTAAGCCATGGAGCTAGTATTAAAACTTATGATCATGTAATCAAACTACTAACAGAAAAGAAAAGGAAAGAAATAGACACATTCTCTTTCTGCAAAGGCTCAAGGGTCAAATGCCGCATATCATTATTCATTTCTCTTTAAAGAAATGCGTACACTGGCCACTTTTCTTTTGAAGGAAAGACTGCTGGATGGAGCTGACCCAGAGCGCACTCCTAGTCTGGCTGGGGCAGTGTTTTGCCACTGGGTATTCTGAACCTGGGTGATGCTGCAGCAGTCCAACCATACTGACTGCGGTAAATGCAGCAGGTGCCATTATGTTAGCATTGAAGAAAGTCACTTTCATCCTAATGAAACAGGACTTTCCTTCTGTGATGACACATTATTTCTGCTTTTGTTGGAATGGGTCAGAAAGTGGGTGTTGCAATCTATTTATGATGCCCGTGGGGGAAACCTTGAGATCTTCCATTGAGGTCCATCTTTGGGGGCCTTCTCTGACAGGAGCTAGAAGAACAGGTACCTGGGGAAGGACCTTTTCTGTGGTGGCACCCTGGCTGTGGAATCTGCTCCCCAGAGAGCTGTGCCTGGTGCTGACACTTTATTCATTTTGGCTCCAGACCAAAACCTTTTTATTTACCCAGAATTTTAAGGGTTGAATTATTTGACTATATAATGGAGTTATTTTACTGCATATTTTGTATATTGAAATTATATTTTAATGTGATGTTATGCTTTTGGTTCTGTAAGTCATGTTGAGATCCATTTCAGATATACATGGGATAAAAATCTTTTAAATAAATATTCAGGGTATCTGGTTCTGGTATTATTCTATCATGGCAATGCCTTAGGGTCACTGGATGCTGGTGAGGTCCGGATTACAAGGCTGCAGGGGGGATCTGGTGATCAACAAGCTTGGGGGAAATCTAGGGATTTATGAAAATTGGATTTCAGTTTGCAAATCACTGCTCACAATCCAGAACATGTACACAAATGTCAAATTTCTGAGCCTGCATTCACTAAATATGATCTAAATATGTACTGGAAAATGTTCAACTTTCTTATAATGCACAGCTTTTGAAATGCTGACCTTTAGTCTAAAGAGAAATATTTTGCAATTATGAAAATTTGTGTAAATGTGGGAACTTTTTGCAGTTTATACATTTGATACTATTTGATTGTACTCTTCCATTTCCCTGCACATAAAATGTAGAAAGATCATAAGCATAATTATGAATCATGGAGAGATGAGCACCAAGCTGATCATTGGAATATCTAGTGAGTCAGATTTCCAAGGGAGGCAGGAATTGGAAGAAGACACCACTGAGGGTGGAAGCTACATTTTTACCATGCTGCTCCAACAAGCAGCATATGGTAACTGAACCTTCTGTAGGTGGTTGGCTGCATTTAGGCTAGTTAGTGCTTCCTTCCCACCAACCTGGGCCTTTTCTCTGCTTGGGAGGGGAATTGTGGTGTGCTGGGGTCCTTCTGGCCATAGGCCGGATGGCAGTACAACCTCCCCTGGAAAAGTGTGTGTCTGTGTATAGGGGAGAGGGACAGATCTCTGTATTTTTCTAGAGAGCCGGATCCCAAGGAAGTGGAAGCCATATGATGCTTTTGCATAAATGCATCCTCTCCTTGAACTGTTACCTCCTCTTCCGAAAAAAGATTGGGATTCAGGTTTGGTCTCCTGGTCCATGATAAGAACAGACGATTCTGTGATTTGGATAATGACAAGTAGCATTGAGGTCTCCTTGCGGACAAACAGGTTAAGGCTGCTAACCCTTACGTTTGAGTCAGACATCCTTAAGCTGTGATCTTGGGGCAAGTGAGATCTGATGGTGGAACAATGGCTCCATTGCAGTGATAACATGTGGGGATTAAGCCAGGTTTCTGCATTGTTTTGTAATTAAAAACATGCCTTCTTGAGCCTGGACTAGCATACACTGGTAAGCCATGCTGGTATGCATTGTTCTGCAGAAAAGAAGAAGCCACTGTGAGAGGGTTCTACCTTTAAAGGCATCTTTTTAAACCATTTAAATAAAAAAATGCATGAATGTACAAATAGCAGAAATGGGCATTTTTGCTGTGGCAAAGAGGTCTTCTGTTCTGATTCTCCTTCAACGCTAGTCATTATCTAAATCACTCCCATCCTGCAGTCCTTCACAGCTGCCAGTGACAATTTAAAAAGCCACAAATGATCCTTGCTCCCAGATCTTTGACATTGCATATAATTTGGCATGTAAGCACACACATTCTGATATATGTTTGAATGAAATGGATGGGATTTTTCCCAAGTCAAAATGTGTTTGGAATCAGGGAGCCAAATAATAGATTGAAACAGCTGGTTTGTATTCATCTAGCTATCATGTCACCTTATACATGGCTACACTGTGAGCTACAGGTTTAACATTCTTGCTTCAGTGACTCTCTGGACCATCGTTTTGAGCATTGTTCATATTTATCTTTGTATGTGTGTGCAGGGGCTTATTCCATTCCTGGCTTCACTAAAAAGCGGAGAAGCAAAGGGGCCGTTGAACAGAGCAGCTAAAAAGTAGCAGAGGGCATGATCTGGAGCAGATATTACAAAATTTCTGATATGCAAGTCAATTTGCTTCTCCCTGCCCCTTGCAGGCCTCCACAGAAAAGGAACTTTAACAGAATTGTGTGCCTGTGTGTTTATATAAAAGAAAGGCTCTTTTGGATTCTGAGTGTAAGTCATCCTGGGACTGGAAGGTGCCCTAATGGATGAATTGCAAATGGATGATTTTCTCCAGGGCACTGGGCTGATCACATTTTCCTCCTTAATACACCTTTCAGGAAGAAAGGCAGGAAGAAAGAAAAACAGAGGAAACAAATTTTAATTACTACATTTGGGAGATTCCTGGAATCACTAAGATATGTACGGCTTTGCTATCTATCTGTCTCATCTATCTATTGCGCACGAGATTTTTGCTTTTGCTTGCAAAACAGGCAAGCTCATGCCATTCGAAGCCCTGTCGAGGAGCATGAAAATATGCCTGCCAAATTGTCAGACATGTCCTCACATTTATATCATTCTGGATTGCGAGTTGGATTTGTGCACATTTTCTAATTTGCGCAAATCCCGTGAGTAGACTGAGTCAGCCTTACTTTTGCCTAAGAGTGGGAACTGTGTGAATTAATTTTGTGTAGATTTGGGGAGATTAGTGCAAATCTTTCATTCCATCATTGCTCGCCCTGTGCAACTCCTTTTTTTGCACCAAGTGGTCAGGAATTACGAGTGGGAGTAGAAATCAGGTATGAGAGGATCCTACCGATTTTGAACCACAGTCAATATTCCTTCCCTACTTAGGGGGCATCTGGCAATGCCTCGGGGACAGGATTAGGTGAGGGGCTGGTCAAGAATGGTGGACTAAAGGATGCCTATTACCAGGAGCAGGAATGGGGCAGAGAAGAGTTTGGCATCCAATGGCACAATAAAAAAATAAAATAAAATTCATTCTGTCTACACTGCGTGGATTCCAAGGAAACTGATTTTGTCATCAATTCCTTGAATGAGTCAGATTTCATTTTTCATTTTCCTGAATTTGTATTCATGCATGACTTGCAAATTCTAAGATTCACTTGCAAAGATACCCAGATTCCACTCCCCCCACCCACACGCACGCACACACACACACACACACACAATGTGCATTATCTTGCTATACTCCATTGGGGGAAATGTGCCTTTTCATTTTTTTTTTTTCAATTTCTGTTTGCCCCAGAGCTACACTGCACCAAATGACAAAACTGGGCCTGTCATACTGTGGACATATCATGAGAAGGCAAAACTTCTTGGAGAAGACAACCATGCTAGGGGAAGTTGAGGGCAGAAGAAGAAACCAAGGAAGAGATGGATGGACTTCATAAAGGAAGACACAGCCTTGTGCTTACAAGAGCTGAGGAAGACTGTCAGTGACATGAGGTTTTGGAGGGCTTTCATTCATAGGGTCACCATAAGTCAGAGACATCTTGATGGCCCATAATAACAAACATTCACACAACATCCAATAAATTTTAACAGCCCGTAATTCCATGGGAACTGTGAGAGTCATGAAAGGCTGGTTTGCTGAGAATCCACAGGCTGGATTCCTACAATTCTAGACTTATTTGACCACACTGTGTATTTCTCTGGCATCCTAGGCCTCACTTAGGGCAGGTCTTTACCTCTCAACTTACTAGGATCATAGTTTTTAAAGTTCCCACTATGGTGGGGTGGGCCCTCTCCATTGCTCTGGCTCAGTAGGAACCTCCTGGAATGGCCATTTGGGGCAGCTTTTGAGGACCACAAATGAGGAAAAAAGTAACTCTGAACTGAACATTTGGGGATGTTGACTTTGGCATGCATTACAACAACCTTTGCATTACTATTATCTGGTGATGCAGCTAGGACATGTAAAAAGTTTGGCTGTTTAATTATTCCTTTCTAAGCTACCAAGAAAGTATTGATCACTTCTTAGCTACATTTATACCTCACCTCTTCCTCTCTTGTGAAGAACCCAAGGCAGCTTGCATGCCTGTTTATCCTCACAACAACTCCTTTGTGAAGTAAGTTAGGCTGAGAGTCCATGACTGGAAACAAAGTCATCGAATGAGCTTCATGACCAAGTGGGGACTAGAAGCTGGTTTCCCAAGTCCCTGCCTGACACTCTAACCACTGTACCATGCTGACTTTTCCCAATGCTCAAGCAAACCAGACTATGCTCAAGCAAACCAGGAAGTAAAAACCATGGGGCTCTTCATACCCTCTTTTGAGCATGAAGAACGAATCAGGGCCACTTGAAACACACTGCCCATGACAACATCACTCTGAGTATTTTGCAACTCTGCCTCGATAGATACCCATCGCTCTGTCTGCCTGTCTATTTGCTGATACAGCCCACTGATACAATTACCGCCATGGTATCTATGATCACACCTGAGCAGGTTGATGCTCACAGCAAGACTGCTTTTGCAGTGCTTGATCAGAGAGTTCTGCAATGTGGTGGTGCTGGCAAGGAGAACATTGCAAAGCACAAATGAACTGGAACAACTGAACACTGCAACAACAAGAGTGCAGCCCAGTTCTGTGATTAACAATGGAAATGATCCTAGTTGAACTGGGATCGAGAAGGAATGGACTGCGGGACAAAGCAACTCGACACAGTCATACAGACATTAGCAAAGGAAATCCAATCAGCTCAAGACTGTGAAATGCCTTCACCAGAAGATCCATGCTGTGCCTTCATGGGATACCTCTGGGTGTCAGGCTAATACTTACCTCTTCCTGCGGGTATTTCATCTTCACTCTCTTTCTCCTTTAATGAATCTTATTACTGTCTTGTTGATTTTCTAAAAGTATTTTAAATATTTTCATATTTTTGTAGATGTTTTTCATATTTTGCCATTTCCATGCTTGCAGTTATTTTATTCATGTTTCATGTGGGATTTCTTGTTCTGTTTGTTTTGATTGTTGCTGTTATTCTAAATGGCCCCAAGGATATCTGCCACTGGGCAGTATATCAATGCAATTAAAAAAAAATATCCTCGGTGCATATCTGCATCTCTGGTAGAGATTTGACATGTAGTGTATTTTGACAAGATGTTTGCCAAAGGATGTTACTTCAATGGGGAAAATGATACAAAAATCTTAAGGAATGTGTGCATGTGTGTGTGAACTTTTATCCCCTGAAGCAATAAAACAATCTTTTCTTTCTTTTCCTTTCATATTTGGAGGCTTTACTCTTCTTTTTCCAAAGGGGATGATTTGGATATTCTCCCATTTTTCCCAGATCTATTTGCTCCTTCACCAATGTCATTTGGATTGCCATGATGAAGAGTCACTATGTGTTGTTACTAGTAGGAAGTGAGATAACTAAACTGGAGTTTGGCACTGTTCCTTCTGTGCCCCTTCTCCAGTCTCCAGCTTTGTTTGAAATAATCTCACACATCCTTATTTGATCTAAGGAGAGAATAGAGAAATGAATGACCCGAAGAACAGCTGGAACGTATGGTCTGTATTGTCTTCTTCCAGTGAGCCTGCCCCTGCCGTGAGCAAACGCTTCAAAAGCCGGCAACGGCTTGGATAAGGCTAACGTACTTGTTGAGAAGTGATTTCACCAGTAAGGAAGGTGACTGCACAGAGACCAGGTGGCTCTTTACTTCTGCAAAAGATTGTAATTTCATGCAACAACATGAGTTCCTAAAGCCCCAGCACAAACGTTCCCCCGTCTCCTGAGCCATCTAACTTCTGTAGTTAAACACCTGATTAGATTTTCAGAATATTCAGCCAGGCATCATAGAAAAGACTATGTAGAGCATATCCTGTTGTGTATTGGTATTACCAAACCAAATTGTGCAGATTAAACTTGCATGCAGATTTAATTTGCCTGGCCTTCCTTGGGTTGCCTCCAATGGTGGCCTTGCCTTAATGGAAAGGGCTAAGTGCTTTTCACCAATGCCTCATGCAAGTTTAACCTCCTCCCACCCACCCCTGAAATCCTCACCCTGCAAGTTGCAAGGGATGCACTGTGTATACCATGCTGATGCTGATCTCTTGGCGGGATCGGAGTGCAGAGGTTCTGCTCTAGCTAGAGATGGGAATCCATTCGGGCATGGGAATCCATTGGATTCCCTGGGCTTGGCTGCCCAGACTCTGGCCCACTTTGCAGCATCCCTGAGTCCAAGTTCCCGCTGCACATGTGCAGCATTCATGGGACACTTGCCAGGAACTGAGCCTCCACATCCTGTGCAAGCAGTGCCCCTCCCAGATGCCCAGTGCAGTCACCGTCTGGATGGCCGTGAGGGGCTCACCAGGAAGGCACCCCTGCAGGAGCACCACGCAAGCAGCTTCCCTCTCCCATGCCACCTGCAGCCAGGTGGGCCGCTGCGGAAGAGGGTTGCTTGCTGTGCCATGGGGCCTCCCAAGCATTCAAGGCTTCCTGTGGCTGCACACAAGGGGAATTCCGCAAGTGCTCAGAGAGAGAGATTCCAGTGGGGCTCATCCTGATCCTAGTTCAAGCATCTCACATCTTCCCTGAGCTCTGGAGGGAGAAACTTGCAATTTCCTTTACGTCTTTGTCACTCCATCTGCCTCCTTCAGTGGAACAATTCTGCGTGGTGTAATGAGGGCAGAATCTGTGCTTCTGCACACCCTTTCTTTTGCCACTTTGGCTGCTTTCCATAGCCCAGCAGGACGAATCTCATCCACTGTGTTTCATAAGGGCATCACAAACCTTTTATCTGCTTTAATATTCTACCTCTTGTTTCCAAACAAGTAGTTGCTACAAGGGATGCCACCTGGCCAGCTGTAAACCAGTGTGACCTTCTTTTAAAATAAAAAAGTGGAAAAAATTGCTACCCAGCTGTTTAGCTTTCTAAGCTCAGCCACAATACAAGAAAACAGGGCATTTTACATTTGCTGCAGGCGGCAAGGCAGTGCCCGTAGCATCCAGCACTATGGTGCCAGGATAGCAAGCAGAAAATTGAGTGGTTCCGTTACAGGTTGCGCTTTCTAGCCTACGGCTTCTGCTGCTAGTCTGTGATACATATAGATAAAGCTACCTGCCATGCGTGTGTGTGTTCATCACATTTAAAAATAAACTGTTGTTTAACTTTGCCCCCCCCACACACACACACACGCGCACGCACTCACACACAATGTTGCTAAAAATGTTTTTCTGTGTAAAGTGCCCATCTCCCTCCCTTCTGGTATTGAATGAAGGAAGGGAGAAAAGAAATGCATGCATCTATTTCCTCACTTAGAGTAATTCTTCTGTTAAAGTATCTTCCAGCTGGGTTTTCTGAATGAGATGCAATGAAACCCCAATAAAGTCACAATCAGATAATCCATCCTCTGCCACCCCAAAGATTGGGTGAAACCGGATGAGGGGTGGATAAGAACTGCATTGTCTGTTGTTTCAGCACAGAACTTGTCCCATTTGAACCCAGGGAGGTATGAGAAATTCATTTGTTGGCCGCGCTAGTTAGCACTTGGGCGCACATGAACCAGCTTCCGGTGGTTATGACTAGGAAGTGGAAGGCTGCCACTGTGTGCTCTGTTTCCATGACTGCAGAGTCAGTTGGATGTGGTGGCTGAAGCATTAGAGTAGGCCAGGGAATTCCAGGCTCACATCTCCAGTTCCCCAGGAAGCCAACTGGTTGGCTTTGGACTCCTCAGTGTCTCTCTGGTGTCACTGTGAGCATAAAAAGAGGAGCGAGGAGAGCTGTGTATGGCACATTTAAGATCTTTGCAGGAAAGGCAGCTGATCAATGCCCTAAATAAATCCTTTTTCTTGGTGTAGCCATTTTAGGAAGAGGGATGTGTGAGGGCTCCTCACTGGGATAGTTTTATTAGATGTATATGCTGCCTGTTTCTTTGTAAAGAACTCAAAGCTGCTTTCATCATTCTCTGCCTCCTCCTCTCAACCTTCTCTGCACAAAAACAACCCTGTGAGGTAGGATAGGCTGAAGGTTTGCAACTGGCCCAAAGTTACCCAGTTGACTCCATGGGTGTGCAGGGACTCGAACCCAGACTGCCTGAGTCCCAGATCTGGGCTCTTAACCACTACACCATCCTGGCTCTGTTTGCCTGCTGTCTGCTGCAATGCGCTTGTGGTGATGGGCAGGACAAAATTGTGGCACCGCTGATGAGAAAGCCAGTATTGACTGGGCAGCTTAGTAACTGAATACTCTTCTATCCATTGTCTAAATCATCGCTGTCACCAGCAGAGAAATACACAGCTCTTGATTTGTCCTAACTCCTGGCATGCTGCTAGTTTATTAATAATATTATTGTTCATTCTGGGTTCTTCTCCCTCTCTCAGAGAGTTTTGTACAGGAACATTCAGCTGAATGGGATGAAGTCAGGAAAAAGCATGTGAACTACTCCTGGAACTGTATTGGAGGGGGGTGTCTCCGAGGGAAAGCAAAATTTTTGGTCTTTTTGTGTTTGATTCTACTGTCCCTTAATTAATGTAGCTTTCCATCTACCTGGAATGAACTGTTCTGTCTGGTATTCATAAACCAAGCAATATTAGGAGCAGAGTTCTCTAGGGAAGCCACTGCCTATCAAGATCTTGCTCCTGTTCCAACAGGAACTTTGGCCCAAAGTATGGGCTGCGTTATCCTCATAGCACTAGGAAGAAGCCTTGCCAAAGTGACCCATGCCTTACTCACCTCTTGCCTGGTCCAGGCTCACAGGCTTGCCCTGGCAGACACTCTGCAGGCTTCATTGCTGTGGCCAAGACATCACAGTGGCCATGCATTACACATGACCTCTTGGGGGACCCATCTCATTGGAGCTGGATGGCCTTTTGGCACATTTTTCACCCAAACAGCTCAAACAGGCCAAGCCAGGTCAGGGCAGGAATTCGCTTCTGCAAGGTTGCTTGAAATATGCACCTTAGGTCCAAATTTGAACCCAAAGGCTGCACAACTCAAGTGCAGCTTGTGTAAATTCCATAAGCTCTGTAGCCAAGGCCCAAATTTTGCACACATTTTCCCAGCTTGAAGCAAAAAGTATGCAGATCACAGCTAGTTTTTAAAAGGGTTGTCCAGTGCTGACTTGGAACATGTTGAGACCAGAGCTAGGCTGACTTTTAGTCATGGGCCCAAGTCAAGAAAATCTGTCAGATTTCCAGACCCATCAGATTCATCCTTAGCAGGGAACAGGAGGGACATGGTCAGCCACATGGGCCTACTGGCTCTTTCTTCATGGAGAGTGCCCAAATATGGATTACAAACTTCTTCATGCCTCGTGTCCTCATCATATGATATTCATGCAGAGCTGCTAGTTTGCATAAGTAACTTTGCTTCTGAGTTTTTCACAACACCCTGACATGGACAAAATAACCAGCTTGTGCTTTTCTCCCAGCAAAGAGAGATGCGATCAGACTTTTTGCCACCTAGTATATTATTTCATGCTAACCAGTGGCTACCACCACTGGAGAAAGGCCAGTGTAAACAGTGACTAGCCCTATAAATAGGTACTCATATCTATATCACAGCACAAAACTGGCCAGACAGGAACAGTTGACTGGTGTTCAACACCTGTAGGTAATAATTTCAATAATTTCAATATAAATGGAACACCCAGATTCTGAAGTAGATCATAAGCCTCAGATTGAGGCAGACATAGGCATGGAGAAGAAACAGACTTAGCATTTTTGGGAAGATGATGCTGTGGAAAAAGTGATCGCTGGAGGCTTTAGGGCTACTCAGTTTCCTCTCTTAGGACTCCTCTTCCTGTAGTAGCAGTGCCAGCTCACCTCTGCTGAAACCTTGTGCATTTGCACTCATAAAAACTTACTTCTGATTTTATGGAATGTGTAAACTGCCTCAAGAGCTTTAGCTGTGGGACTTTATAGAAATCCATCCATCCCTCCATCAAATATTTTAAAAAGATGTAATCTTACAACAACAGCTGAGCTCTCCTTTTCTCCTCAACCCAACTGGAACATAGCTTGCTCTTTAAGACTATTTTTAATAGAAATTCTCAAGCTTCCTTTTTCTCCCACCATGGGAAAAAGGCCACTTTGCAGGATTTCATCCAACTATTCTTCAGCATGTGTGTGGTAGCCACCGTTTTCTCATTCCCACAATGCACCAGAATGATTCTAGGTCTGGTGCACTGCAGAAGATGTAAAATGGTATCCAATCAGCCAACATGGTTACTTCACCTGGTCCCTCTACTGTCTTTGTCCACAAATACAGCTGAGATTTTGAAGAGGCCATTGGGGCAGAGCTATACATTATAAGTCAATATTCAATGTTTTTCCGCATTCACTGGGTAAAACTTTCCTTAGTAGGAATGTATGCAAAATTAATTTAAGTTTGGTTTTGATCAGTATTTGCTGAGCTTGCACTGTCTGAATTGAACACAGACTGTAATGCAATCTGTAATCAAAGTTTAAACATTTCTGAGTTAGTGATATCTTTTACAGACCACTGGAAAATGGTCCAGCAGCATGTTTATATTTGAAAAACATGCAAGAAAATGCATAAAACTTGTATGTGTTTGAAAACTATACACATATAGCTTTTAAAGGATGGTAGGAGAATGCATGCATTTCAAAGATGCATACAACTGAGGCACACATTTGGAAAAACACACATGCAAACCCGCGTGTGTTTTTGCGCCATCCCCTCCACCAAAGCTCTAAATCCAATAGAGACTTGAGTCAGAAATAGGGATGTGAAGATGATGGATGCTTGAGATTGCCAGGATTTTCTGTACAGCATTTCGCTGCTCATATCATGCCTGATTCTTCTCCACATTTGTGATCCTTTCTTACTCTGCATGAATGCAAACTGTGCATAAATTGAGCAGTGATTAAATGGCAGATTTGCACAGATCCCTTCAAATATGGGCAAGTTTGCTCCATAGACTAAAGCAGTGTTGAGTCTATCTACTGAAAAAATTAGCACAAATTGAACTGGGAACAAGTTGAACAGGAGCACATACTCAAAAATGTGCAGATGTTTTCAGTGGATGCATGCTTATGCTCATGTTCGAAGCTTCTAATGTGGCATGCCAAACAAAAATGCCAGACAAATTGAAATTCTCATAGATTTAACAATGTTTGACATGGAATTCAGAGAACTCGGGTGAGCTTGCGTTTTGCTGATTTTGCTGATTCATACATTTCTAAGTAATCAAAAGGAGAATCATCTAATTTCTCTCAATTTCTTTTATTTTTTCAACACCAATCTCTTATGTCCATCATAACAGAAATGAAGAAAAACAAAACAGATTTCATATAGGAGGGAAATTTACTGTAACAAAATCTTTTCTTTTTTTGTTTTACCCTGAACTGAAGTCTGGTCCCCAAAAAACTGATTTCTGCCATCTCAACCTCATTGAATCCCTTTTCTCAAGTTCCACATGGATCCATTAAACAACTTGCCTTCTCTACCCCCTGCCAAACCTCTCCCTCTTTCTCTGCTTGCATCGCTGTCCTAATTTCATTCCTTATTCCAAACTCTCGCTTTGTTCTTTGTTTGCTAACCTCCACTTCTATTTTTTTTCCCAGTCAGCTTATCTCTTCTTTAGTCCTTTTGATTAAAGTTCTCAATTCATTTAGTATCTTTCTGTTTCTCCACAGTTGTTCTGAAGTAAGAGCTGTAATGCACTGCAGGGAATATGTGTATTTACTTCATGGTGCTCCCAGCCAAAGAAGATTTCAAACTGACTTCTGAGCTGCATAATGCACAGTGGGGGGATGTGTGGGGGAGAAATTCTCCTGCATATGCTGCATCATTTCACTCTCCTGCCTATTATTTTCTGACAATAGCAACAAACCTTTCTTCCTTGGCCCCACGAGGGTCTTTAGAACTTGCAGCTCCTTTGGCTGACTTGCTTTTGCAATGATCAGATAAACAGTGGAAACTTCTAGCTTTGGGAAAGCCCTTTTTTGACATTAACCACAGAAATTTGGTAAGGACTGTCTCTGCTGGGAGTGAATCTTTGAGTTGCTAACTTTGGCATTGTTTCAGGACACACAAGAGTTGGGATGAAAATTTGGACTCGGTCAGCTGAAATCCATAGGGGCTGAAAAGATATAATTTTGGGTTGATATTCTACTATCATTTCACTTCATACTTGCATAGGAAAGTGAAATGAAATATAAATGCTTTTTTGGGATGGGACAAAGGAAAAAATGTAAAGGGAAAATAATGCAAAACATGTTCAGCAAGTTGCTACGCTTTCTTAGCTTATGCAGCCTTACTTTATCAAGCTCTTTGAGCTCCTTCACAAAGCTGGGGTTGGTTTCTAATGTTCCTCCTTTTCTGCCCCATTAGCATGTGTCAGAAGCGGAGGCTTCTCCTTCACACTTTCAGAGACCTTTTGCTTTCAAAGTGTTCTTTAAAACACAAAACACCCAGAATGAATTTCTAGGCATGCTGAACCCACTCTAGTATTCACCTCCAGAAACTCTCCTTATGAGCATGCCTGGGCCTGGGCCCCAGCCCTTCGGGATGAAAGTGAGCACACCTCCATGTGCCAATCCTCTCATGGGGCTGCCTTTTCCTGCTGGGGATGTGTCATGCAGTCAAGAGCTGTGCCTTCTTCACCTGAGTTGAGAAACTCGTCTGCTCCAAGCTCCCTCCCACCAACTCTACATGTTGATTATTTCCAGAGGGGAGTCTGGTCATCTCTGCTTCCCTCATCTTAGTGTCTTGAGATGGCCCATGTTCCCAGGGTTACCATGTTCTTCCCTCCCTCCCTCCTCTTGATTCTTCTGAAGCCCAGCCAGAAGCTCTTGAGAACTTGCACCCAAAGCAGCCCTCTTTCTCACTCCCGACAGTATGTATATAGATTCTTTCTGAGCTCACCGTTTATAATTTTCTTCTTCCTCCATACCACTGTATGCTCTCTGTATGAACCTGAAAAAACTCTATAATGTATCTGAAGGTTGGGACATATGAGGAATTTGTTTGGGGGTAGGAATCAACTGGATTCCTTGGGTTCAGTTTCCCAGACACCAGCCTGCTTTGCAGTGGTCTGGAAACCAGTTCCTGGCTAAGACCGCTTCTCATATGGGTGATCTTAACCTATCAGGGAACAATCTATCAGTTGGAGACTGTGGCAGTCCATTCACAATAGGCCCCTAACATGGCATCAAAAATAGAGGAGTGATCAAAAAGCTGATGATGCTATCAAAATGAATCCTTCCTTGCAGTTTGTCCCTATTCTAAATCTATGCCATGTGGTTCACTAGCAACTCACAAGAGGTTATTTATGACTTCTGTTTGCATGGCATTGATTAGTTTATTCCATTCAATATTTAAGAGTGAGCCAATACCAAGATTGCAAGAGCATGGGGCATGGTACCTATAGGAGAAAGGCTTGCTGTTTCATCTGTACAGTATTACTCATCTGGCACCCCAAGATCCTCAAGAAATGCTTCTACCACTGAAGTCTGGCAGAGTTTGCTGAAACATAAGGTGGTGGACTCAAGGTCTTAATTGTGCAAAGATATTTGAAAAGCTGAATGCTGAAGATCCAATGCCAAATGTGCAAGTTTTTCATGAAGTCTGAATTGGCCTTGAGTGTTCAGACACAGACATGTACACAACTACCATTACCATCATAGAAAGGAAGAGGTCAGTCACATTGCAGTAGCTTATGAAATCAGAGATCTTTTAGAACAGAAAACTTTAGTATGGTTTTGATACATATATGGAAGCTAGTCCTGTGAAGGGAGAAGTCAACTGAGCAGGGAAGATACAAGCATCCAGCTTTGTATGGTAGATGGGTTGTCCCTAGCTAGTCAAGACCTTTATTCCAGGAAGCTTCTCCCTATATGCAGAAGATCAGATAGCACATGAATTGTGACAAAGCCATAGCATGCACTGCATTGGGAGAGGCAACAGGGAGGGTTCTTGGCTAGAAATGGGAGAATCAGTTCCGTTTCAGCTGTTCAGGATTTTCTGCCTTAAAGACTGGACTGCTTCATTTCCATTTACAATAGCAAACTGTTTCTCCTTTCCTTCAGATGGGAAAAGTGCTCATTTTGGAACACATTATTTGGACATGTTCTAAGTATACACTTTCCTTCCATAGACTAAAACATGAAAATGGGTATTTGTTATACCGCCATGTTTAAAACACACATTTTTCTAAAGTATGAAATGTATGAATGCAAGCAAAAGAAATAAAAGCTTTCTCATTCTTTCTCTGTGTGCCCATTTACATTTGGGGTTGAGTACGGGGCTAATTCAAGTTAGAAATGAAACAAAGCACAGTGATAAATTTTTCTAGCCCTGTTGTATTATAGGCTGGACTGAATCAATCCTGAGGGAAAATGGCCACCTCAAGCAACAGGTTTTTAGGTGCCATTTAGAGAAGCAAACACTACGTTATGCAAATTTTAAAAGGTTTATATCCTATCTTCTGACTAAAGACTGGTCCCTGAAGTGGCTTACAATATTACATAAACCAACAATATTATGAAGCAATCATTGAAAGCCAATTAAGACAATATAGCAGACAGAATAAAAATTAGCAGTGCATATTACAGCAGGGGAAAAATAATAATTTAAATGCTGTCAGAAGCCTGAGTCAATGGATGCAGCCGGCAACTAAAAGAAAATGCAGATGGAGTCTCTCAAAGAGTGTGAGAGAGATCTCTTGTGCAAGCTAGATGCCACTGTGTGAGAGAGCCTCTTGTCAGTTGAGATGGTCGATGGAATGGAAAACAAGTCCTGCGGGGAAAGGATGAAGGAAATGTGCAGGTTTACCATGGAGAACAGAAGCTGGGGTAGGGAAGAGAGCACATGTTGGCACTCAGCGGATACTCGAAGGGCAATCATGTAGAAGGGCTGAAATGCTTGCAGTATGATTCCCCACAGAGCAGGACTAGAATCACAGAATCACAGAATAGTAGAATTGGAAGGGGCCAGAAGGCCATCAGATCCAACCTCTTGCTATTGCGGGACACTAAGTTACACCATCCCATTCTGATGGCTGTCCAGATGCTTCTTTAATGTCTCCAGTGAGGGAGAGCCCACAACTTCCCCAGGTAATAGGTTCCATTGTCATTGATGGTGAGGAAATTCTTCCTGCTGTCTAGTCTGAATCTGGTTTCTTTTAACTCAAGTCCATTATTCTGTGCCCTGCACTCTAGAATGAATGAGAGAAAACCTGTCCTTCCTCTATGTGACAGCCTTTCAGGTACTTGTAGAATCATATCTCCCCTCAGGCCTCTCTTCTTGTGGCTGAACATGCCTAGTGCTATCAATCTTTCCTCATACTGCTCTGCCTCCAGTTCCTGAATCATTCTTGTTGCCATCTTCTGTACCTTTTCTTGCTTTTCTGAAACTTTCTAAAATTAGGTACCCAAAACTGGACACAATGCTCCAGGTGTGGCCTGACTAGAGCTATGTATACAGAAATGAGTACTTCATGTGTTTTGGAAGTGATGCTTCTGTTAGCATAGCCCAGAATAGCATTTGCCCTTTTTGCATCTCCATAACATTGTTGGCTCATATTTAGCTTGTGATCTACAACAACCCCAGGATCCTTCTCATTTGCCCTATTATTAAGCCAAGCATTTCCAATTTTGTAGTGATGCACCTTGTTTCATTGTTCCCAAATGGAAGATTTGGCATTTGCTGCTACTTAATTTCATTCTGTGTTTTCTGCCCGGCATTCTAACCTGTAGAGATCTACTAGATCTACTGGGCTTAATATTATAGGAGGGTAGATTTCAGTGGAACATTCAGAGAACTGTTCCGAACAGCGGCTTAACAATGGAACTCATGGCACAGAAGCATGTTGGGCTCTTCTTCACCGGAGACCATCAGAGGCAACAAGTCTTCAGGGACCTCTTTAGCTCTGCAATTCTACATCTCAGAAGAGGTGCATCTCAAGCAGAAACCCTACTGGTGATCTTGTCAGCAGAGCTGTAATTATATCATCATCAATGTTGTCGGCATCATCATCATCTTCATCATCATCATCATCTATTTATATCCCACTATTCTCAGTGGTCTCAACTCATGGTGGGATACCAAATGATTTTTCTTCCTGTGGCACTAAAGGTCTGCTCCTGTCTTGCCCAATAAAGACAACAAGGAGATGGTGCACTTGTTTAAAATGATGGGGAGCAGTTGCAGTGGCAAATACTAAAAATATTAAAATAATATCCCTTCTTATAATTAGAAAAAGGCAAGGGCTTTTCTGCAGCCATTAGGAAAATAAAGGTGTGGTCAGAGCCCATCTGCACTGGTTACCACTAAGCTTCTGAAACTAACTGAAGTCCCAGTTTTGAATGCTTTAATTGTCTAGGACCACATTTCTTGAAGGGTCTTCCTCACCCACGTCAGCCTGCCCACACTGCTGGGCCAGCAGCAGAGGCTCTTCTTAATTGCCCACTTGCAAGTGCATGAGAGAGGGGCTTTGGCCCACTGCCCCAGAGCCCTGGCATGGGTGTCCGTCAGGCTCCAGCATAGCAAGCCTTTGGGACCACCTGTTTGTTCAACCCTGGCCTTTCCCTCCATTTTATTGGGCTTTTGTGCTCTGCGCCTGCAGTTATGTTCTAAGCTTTTAGTCAAATTTTATTGCTTGTGACTGTTATTTTATAAATGTTCGCTGTGTTATTATTGTATGAGTTTTTAATTATATGAATTTTAATATTGTAGGCAGCCTCAAGAAGGCTTCTGCCCTGAAAAGCAGCTGGAAATATTTAAAATAAATTAAAGAATAGGTAAGGCAGTGATAGTTGCCCTTGAGTATGAAATGGCAGAGAAAAAATCATCTACCATGGACTGGCAAACAACGCTTCCTCGGCTTTTTCTCCTAGCCGGTTCTTGAATTATGATCTATTGTACAGGGCTGCATATCACTCAGCAAATTCACAGGTGTAATAAAAAGAACCAGACCATTTCCCTGAACTGATGGGCTAATGGAAGAAGGCAGAGAGGGAGAAAAACAAAACCTGAAAGCACTAAAAGGGCATCTCAGGGCTCCAGTTCCTTCCTTCTCCCTTTCCATGGTGAACCTCAGTTTCTTCTTCCCATTTTGAGTTTGTGTACATCGTACACAGAAGACATCTATGACTTATTCATCATGTTTGTCTTTTGTGAAATTGTTTTTAATCTTTCATATTCACATTGATAGGCTTATTCACTGGGGTGGTGAATGGAGGTCTGGCTCTATTTATGTATATTCATTAGCATGTTACTAATTAAAAATGTGTTTCATTAAACTTGTTAGAGAGAAAGAGAGAGAGAGAGAGAGAGAGAGAGAGAGAGAGAGAAGATAAGAAGAAAATGAGCATGTAGAATAAAGAACCCCAAGGCTACGAAACGACTTCCTCAGTAGAGTTGTTCTAGCTAATGTGGGAAGCGAGTGCATCGAACACAAGTAACTGATGCTTATTGCAAAAGCTGAAAACAAACGCGGGATGCTGGAGTTGGCAGGTAATTTTTACAGGTATCAGCCTTGTTTCGACAATTGATGGCAAAGAATCAAAGGGCTACATTCAATCTTCCCTCTGGCTGCCTTTCAGCCTCTGGGACTGTTGCTCAGAAGTTCTTTGATGGCATTGTGCAGACCCAGACAGCATAGAAATATAGATTCCATTTTTGGTGTTAAAATATTTCTCATCTTAGCTTATTTTGCTGGTCTAAACAGAGAGGACTTCTATGGAGTTCGATCTCCTTTTTAAGAACAGGTTGAAACTCGGTGGCAAATGCATCCCATAGCCTTGATCTCTGCAAAGGGCCCTTCTTCTTAATCTGTAAAGTAAGGATGAGGAACCATTTCTTTTCCTTTTCCTTTTGAAAATCTGTGCTCTCTCTCTCTCTCTCTCTCTCTCTCTCTCTCTCTCTCTCTCTCTCTCTGTGTGTGTGTGTGTGTGTGTGTGTGTGTGTGAGAGAGAGAGAGAGAGAGAGAGAGAGAGAGAGAGAGAGAGAGAGAGAGAATGGGAGAGAGAGAGAATGGGAGAGAGAACAGGAAAGGGAGAGAGGGGGCATGTCTGGGGTGACCTGGAATGGAAGATAATGGTGTTTGTTTCACAATCTGAAAAGATGTCTCCTGATTTGCATTCCCAAAGCAATATGCAAACCAGAAATCAGTTATCCTTCAGCTATCATGCTTCTGAGGAGTTTGCAATGCTTTTTTTAAATTTAAGAGATATATACATTCAGGAAAATTGCTTACTGAAATAAATGCATTAGACTGAAAATACCTTGAAACACCACAAAAATACACACAGCTTGCTTAAGTATGCATATTAGGGGAAGTTCTGCACTTAAATGAGGATATTAGGAGAAATGCACATGGAAATGTTCTGTGCTGATAATGGATTTTTGTTTGGTTTTTAGGTTTAAAATTGATGCAGAAATGGCAAGAAACAACCATGTGATTGGGGTGGTACCATACCAGCTCCATCCCTGAGAGTTGTAGAAATAGTTGGGTTGCCATCTGGAAAATTCACTTTCAAACCCTCATAGAGGGTCGAATTAAATGTCATCTGAAACATTCATGTGCTTCAGTCATTATGCAGACTTATATGTTGATTTCAATTGACCCATCAAAGCACTTTGATCATGATGATCATCATACTACCATAAAGTGCTGGTCAACAATAACCCTACAACCCTGGTCACCCCTCCAGGAAAAGCCTGTTTGAACAGGTGCCAAAGTTCTGCACTGTTTATTCCTGCCTAATATCTAGAGGGAGGCATTCCAGACAATGGAGCTGCAACTGAGATAATCTGCTGCAGTCACTCCTGAAACTCAGGTCTGTGCAGCAGCCTCAGAAGTGCTCTACCCGAGGCCTGCAAGGACATCGGGGTGACGCCATCCCTACAGGAACCTGGTTCCAGACTGTTCAAGGCTGCACATATCACTAACAGAACCTGGATCATGGCCTGGTTCAACCACTGCAGTTCTTATAGAAGACAGTAACAGCCCCTTGCTAGTACATCTCGAAGCTGCATGCCATGCCAGCTAGAAGGTCAGGACTAAGGCCAGTGGGATTCTCAAATAAAGTCTATCCCAATAATCTGGTCTTGAAGTCCCCAGTGCCAAAGCAACATGGTTCAGTTAACAGGAGGCCAAAAAGTGTGGGGTGATACCACCAGAAATGAATCCCCCACCCCTGCACACACACACACACACACACAGTTTGACATAATAAGAATGTGTGATTAACCTATCATCCCATTGCATTCAACAGCAACTCCCAACAGGTGTTTTCTGGGGGGACTTTTTAACCCCAGGAAAACGGATCTGTGGCTAAAAATGCAAACTGCTAAAAAAAAACCCAACCTTTGTTCTGGCTTGAATTTTCCCTCACTGGGTTGCAATCAACATAGGGATGGCTTTCAGTTATCAGCAGGAACTGCTCATTTAGGTTGTAATTCTTCCTGAGGCTATGTGGACTGAGAAAATCTGCATAACAGTGTTAAGTCCATTGACTTTTCTCTGTATGTTGATGGTTTGACCTTTTAACTTAAAAAAATCATAACACAGATTTCCCTTAATGGATGTTAATTCTGGTTTTATTTTAAAATCTTAGCTTTAAAATGAGACCAAGGGGATTTTAATTGAACCTTGCTTTATGCATTTTTGGGAGGACTTTAATTGGGGCCACACAATCACCCCACCCAGCAAATCCTATGGAACTTTCAGAGTGCCATTGCCATCCCATAAAACATGTTTTATGTTTTAAAAATATAAGAATAAAAGGTAGGAAGCAGGGGGCATTATAAACCTGGCAATTTATGACAATGTCGTAAAAAAACAAGTCAGTAGGACTACATATGTGTAAATTACATGAGACAACCTGAGCAGAAAGGTAGGATGAAAATATATAAATTTGATCTTAGCAGTCAGAAACATCAAATGCAATCCTCAAAGCCAAAAGGCTGCCCACTTATGATATATCTCTATACTTATATCAGTCCTCCGTGATGGACAGTTATTCCTCTGAATACTTAGGCTCTTCTAGGGATGTGAACTTAGCAAAACTCCAGCACACTTGAGTTTCCTAAGTCCATCAGAGAAGTCCTTAGATTTCAGCTGAGTCCATACTCCATCAAGAAGGTATAGTCCTCATCAAATAACAGCTCAAATGAATATCTCGTGCATCCCTAGGAAATTCACCTTGATGATTTCATTGAGTTGTGTGTTTACTTGTGCTGCTGTCGCTGGCCTGGAATACTAGGAAAACACTGAGTTGTGGGTAGAACTAAACAATCAACCTGGAAGAAGATTAAATCTACATTTGGTATTGAATGAAATAAATCTGATTATGAATGTCCACAATTTGGCATTGGCCAGATATCTCACTCCAGTATCTCTCAGGAACAGTGTATGAATTGATGGACCATCATGCTATCTAGGAAATACTTAACAAACATTATCACTAGGGCATGAGGGAAATGAAGGCAATAACAGCCCAAGGGCCATGGAAGGAATGCTCCCTGGCCTTACTCTTGAATCAGAGAACTGATTAGGGCAACGTTGTGAGCTCTTCCTGAGACAGAAGTAAGCCATGTGGCGAGCCTATGCTAGAATAGATCCTGGACATCATGAAGTGCTGTTCTGGAAGAAGTTTAGAATATCCTGGCACACTAGAGAAAATACAAGTTACAACCAAATTCAAATGTGGATGCTCTTAATGGCTTGTGGAATACTACTGTTCATTCAAATCTAAGATTAAATTTTTATGACTTTTTCATCAAAGTTTAAGCATATATCTGAAATGGGTAATTTGTGTTTTCATTATTTCCATAGGCTATTTATTCTGTGCTTTGTACTTTGAAATATTAATGATTTGTGGTTTGTGTTTATTTTTCCATCCCTTCTTTAATCCTTCCAAATTTGTGTTCATTTAAAAAGTTCTATTAAAGTAATTTAATTACAGTCAGTCTTTCCTTATTAGGGAAAGTAGGGATAGGAATATGACAAACTTGTGCAGATCTGTATTAAGCACTGATTATATTGCAGGAAACTTTCCCAGCATGCTATGGAGTGACTTTTGGCATTATGTCATGTATCGTAGATGAATTCCTGTGATGTCTAGCATCTTTTGAGGTGATGGACAATGTGTTGGTTCTGGTTGACAAAAGCAGGAGAACCACCAGTGGGGAAATGGATCAGTAACATGTAAGAATATGATTCTGGTACTTCTTCCATAGCAGGGACAATGTAAGATGAAATTTGCTAGCCTAGTAAGCTTGTTGTGTTTGCAGGACGAGTTTGGTCTGGCACATGATCCACTAGATAGGCTGATTTCCATGGGTCATGGGATGGTGCATTTGGTGTCCTGCAACAGCAGGAGGTTGGACCAGATTGACTTCATGGCCCCTTCCAACTCTAGTATTATATGATTCTATGAATGAATACAGTTACTTGCATATTTGGAACCTCTTTGGTGGTGACAGGACCTACAGGGCAATAAAGAGAAACCTGATCCAGCTTGCATGTGCTTGGAGGAGTGGGAAGAGAACTATAGGAAATTGCAAGAGCAGGACCAGCACAATCATGCAGACCAGGGGCAACCACAGGAGGTACTAGAAAAGACTTCTCAGTCCTGCTCAGCTTTGTCTCAGCAACAAAACTGCAGGGTATAGTTCTTTTCTCCAGTTCTGTGCAGAGAGTTCAAGCCAGTTTTTGGAGACTTTCTTCCTCCTGACCCTCAGTATACTTTCAACCTTTGGGCTAGAAATGTGCTAAAATTCCCTTGAAATCAAATGGAATGAGCCCCAGAGTCATGTTTCTATTTGTGGACCAATTTTCAGGGCAATAACTTTCCCAAGGCAACCACAGAGTACATAGAATAAGAAGACACAATAATAGAACAGTCGACATTCATAAAAGCACCCTACAATTGTGCATGATGAAGGGAATTCAGGTCCTTAGAAACTTATGATAGCAACACATTAGTGGCTTAAGGCAACTATAGAAGGAGCATTATCTTAGAAAGTATTGCTGTTGGAGATCAGTCAGACCCCATCATTCCAAGCAAAAGCAGTGGAAAACAGACTTGCATGTTTATTCTGGCTTTCAAAGGAGCCCAACTTGGTGGCATCTTTTGAGGGGCCATCTAATCCCACACTAGCCTAAACAAATCTTCTAGGGGGTGTAACAGTGAGATTTGCACATGAAAGCAGCAGGAAAGACCACTGAAAAGAAGAAATTTGTGAACAGCAAGTTCTCCCTTCAGCTCATGGGATGGGGCATTGCAAAATATTCCCCATTTGGCTAGGAGGACGATTCTTTCTTTCTTCCCTCATTCTCTTCACCACTAAAAAAGTCAGTGCATCACCACAGTACTTCAGCTGACTGAATTGGCATCAGATGTTCTCTACCACTTTGTTACCAGATTGAGTGAAAGCACCCGTATCACTCCGTGTCACATACTTTACATCAAAAACCATCACTTGTTATTCAGTCCTTGGAGAAAGAGACATGGTTATTCTCCACTTGGTGGAACAAAGTCAAGTGTTTTGCAAAATCCTTCATCCAGTAGCAACAGCTGCACACATAGAGGTGAAGTGCTTGCAACTCCCACTTCAGATGGTGCGGTCCTTTCTGCAGAGCCCCAGCATCAAGTGCCGCACATGGAGGGAGTCCCTCTCTCTGCACTTAACGCTTATTTAAAAGCAGCTGAAAGTGGTGCATCAGTTTCCCTCACCTCACACTCCTCTGATGTCTTACTAAAATAACACTGCAGCAGCAGACTGCGAATGTTGACCACAACCTGAAATTGCCCTTTGTCAAAGCATTCTTCTGCAGGCTCAAGGAGGGATTGCCAAATGGTGGGCTACAAAAGAGCCCATACAATTTGAAACATGATGGGCTGCCTTTCCTTTGGAGAGTCAACTCGCAGTGCGCCATGCCTGAAGCTCAACCAGTGGAAGCATATTTTTGGAAGCCACAGACTGTGTAATCATGTCCCCAAGCCGAGCCCATAAAGGCAGGTGCCTGTGTTGATTCCTTCCAGCTACTCAGGCCTTCAACATCCCCCTCCACCAGGAGAAAGTCTTTTGCAAAGATAACGATCAGTACTTGTCTACTCAAATCCTCCCCACCCCAAAACAATTTGTATTGGAAAAGGAAAACGATATCCATTGGGGAAATTTATCACCCCCCCTCCTAGAATTGCAGCCTATCCTCAGAGGCAACAGGGATTTTGAGGGGGCGGCTGTCAGGTGACATTAGGATAAAGAATAAATTGGCATGATAAAGATGTAAACTGACTGCATTCCTGATGTGAGATACGTCCGGATCCATTTTGGCTCGGGCCAAAATGAGCTTGCTGCCTATTTATCTGCTTTCTCAGAGAGCGTTTGGGAAGAAAGAAAGAAGTTTGCTTGGTTCTTTCCCCTGTGTGTTCGTGGTCTCATCTGGGGTGTAACATTGGCCTGTGTGTGCTAATGGGGCTATGCATGAGTGCCATGGTAGGCTCCCATGGCATTGCCTCTCGCAACTCATCCATGGCACCCCAGAAGACATTGTGCGCACACACAAGTGATCCACTCATGAACTAGAACCCACATAATTCTTTGAAGCATAGCTGAGATATAGCACTGTTCATTTATAATATTTGAAGTCCACCTTAAAATATATTAAGACATCAAGAACTTTGGAAAGTGGCTCCCAACAAATGGAAATAGAATATTCATATAGCAATGGTTTTTGAAAACCATAAAATCAAAATAAATATTAATAAATATGAAATAGCCATGGCATAAAAACACCGAACCTAGTAAGTTGCTAAAATCCAACAAGTGATGATAAATAAGAATCACATCACAGATCAGCAGCAATCTGATTAAATCATCTTAGGCTGGTGTGGGGGCGGGAATAGAAAACAAATCAATATTTTAGGGGTTGGGTTAGCCTGGCCCATCCTAATTGGCAAGGCACCTCGCAAGCAGTTGGACAGGCAGGCATGAGAAGCAGACATTTTTCAGCTTCATTCCCCGAGCTCATCTCATACACCATTTCACCATCCCAAAGCTGGTGAAGACTTCTAGGAAGACTCCTGTGCCAGGACCACACTTATTTTGTTTGCGTTTCAGCAGTCCAGGTAGTATTACCAGAACCATCCAGTGAGTTTACGCTAGCCACCACAAATGGCGAGCAGAGGTATGTTTGGAAACCTGAATGCTATTGCATTAAGAAGATGAAGATACTAATTAGGGTTGCCGTGGGATTGATGATGGCTGGGAACAAGGTGCCAGCGTATGCTATTCCCCTCATAAGCACCCAGTTGGCAACATATTTTGGAGCTCAGCGGTTGCGTAGCAGCTCTGGAGCCCTCCATGAACATTGTAAAACACACTGCAGCTTATGTTCTCTAGCAGTAATGCCATTTTGATGGATGATGGATATGTGTTGAGCTAATACAGGGCAAAAAAGGGGTTATAAAAGGAAAATATACTTTCCTGGAGTCCAGTTCTGCTGGTTTCCTCACCTCACCATCTGGAGTTATATATGCTATCCAGCTCCTAGAAGGCTAACCAATGCCTGAACATTAATTTTTATTATTTATACAAATAGGCTTCTGTACAAGGGTGGGGAGACATTAATATTGTTGGCAGTGAGCAAGTAATATTAAATGGAGTAGGAACAGTTAGGTGACCAGCGTATAGTCTACAACATAAGAAATTTGATTACTCTTATAATTATCCCAGCTTGCAAGGTAGCTCCATGCATTGATGGTGGCCATAAAATTACTCAGCCCTTTTCAAAATCCAGTGAGTGTGTTTGTCAGTGTGACCTTCTCTCTCCATGACTTCTATGGAGTGTGATGAAAAGGTGCTGCACATTTTGCATTTTATTGGCTTTAAATTTACTGCCCTTTAGACTCAGTGAATGAATACCTGATTCTGAATTATGGGAATGGCGAAGTGGATAGGAAGGGAAAGAAAAGTGGGTGGGGAAGGAAAGGAAAGATGGATTTGCTACAGTTCTTATTTTTATACAAAGATGAGATTCAGGTTGAATATAGCAGCTGTTCCACATCTGGACATGCTGTATGGAGCCATCACCACCATTCCGGAAACTGTCATGGAAGATGCATCTATCCAACTGATCAGTGATCTACATGAATTGGTTCAGCTGCTATGATCATCTTCAGAACGTCTTCTCCAGGTGCTTCCATCTTTGGAGGCTATGCCAGTGGGAGTGACCAATATAGCCTTTCCTTTGTTGGTGTCCCTGTTGTGGGACTTCCTGATCAGAGTAAGACAGGAAGTTGCTCTATGCTGAGTCAGACTCTTGGCCAATTCAGCCTGGAATTTCAGACTGGAAAAATATGTGGAGATAATGGGGAGTGTACCTTGGATCATCTGTATACAAAACATCTGCTCTACCAGGAAGCCATGGCCTCATATAAGAGAGGAACACTGCTAGATTATGGCCATGCATCAGATTGTGCTTTGAATCATTTCTGGTTTCATTGAATTCTGAAATATATCATCACCCTCAGTATTTAAAATATTATCTCCCTCTCTCGCTTTCTCTCCACACACACACACACAAACACAAACATTTATTATCATTTATTAATATTTTTGTCAACATTCTTAATACATGAGTGTGTTGTCTCAGTGTTGGAAATTTCTGATTGTGATAATGGTGATTTTCTCAATCCTTTCTCAACTCTCTCTCTCTGTGTGTGTGTGTTCCTCCTAGGTAGTAGCTTCTAAAATTGTTTCAGATATTGCATGAAATGCAAAATGTATATAATTTTTCTTCTGAAACTGGAAGAAAAAATTGCAAATTCTTTGCTATCTGTGGAATGTGTACACAACCTTTTATATACTTCAGCATCAGGTTAAAACATTTTTATTTTCCTGCTATTTTAACTGTTGAATAGGATGACTTGATGTTTATACTGGTTTTTATTCAGACTGTCATTGTTCTGCTGTAGATTAGTTGTTATGTTGTTTTATTTATTATTATTATTAAACTGTTTAATTGTTGTTTGTTCTATTTGAGTTTTATGGTTATTGTTGATGTCCCATTGACATCCATTTATGTTATGTTATGTTATGTTATGTTATGTTATGTTATGTGTTTTAAATTAGTTTTATCGATAGAAGACCATTCGGAGAGCTTTTGCAATAGAGTGGTATATAAAAGTCTTAAATAAATATATTGACAGGTTATGTTTACATGAACAAATCTTGCACAGCATACAATTATTTACATACTAAAATTATTTCAACCGTTCATGGCAAATCTTGGGATGTTCCCATGCCAAATCATCTTTAATTATCTGAGAAAAGGATACAGAGAAGCAATGCATCTGAATTCTACCATTTTAATGTAGCCTTACAAAATCCATGATAAGTGACCTGTACCTTCGCATGACTTCCATCTGGAATAAACCTGGGAAGGACTAGAACTGAACAAATACTGGTTAGAGCCACAGTGGCCCATAAAACAGCAGAGTAATTGGCCAAAAAGGACTTAGCGTATAAATTGTGGGTTTTTATATGCTGTATAAAAAAGTGCTGTTTTTATTGCTGCTCAATTTTCCTAATAATACTAATATTAGTACTAATAATAAAAATAGCTTTCCGCAGAATGATGACTCTCCCATTCAGGGTTAATCCCATATGTTCAGTGTGTATCTCTGTGTGTGTTATAATGCTAAAAAATAAAAAAATAAAAAATGGAAATGTATATTTTAAGACTGAAAAACACTTTGGATGGATAGACCTATTTTGAGAGAATATATGTTCCAAAATATTATTTAAATATGCAAATGCAATGCCTCATACTGATGTAAGCAGGAGCCCGATGGAACAGATCTATGGCTGAACATATGTGAAAGTCACATGGTGCAAGCAGGGCCTGACCTTCCCGTTCTCATCACGACGGGACTCGCCCCTTGCACCTGCCCCCGGTTGCTTGCCTTTGTAATCAGCTGGCATGGCAAGGGTTACCCTTCCACCAGGGGGCTGACACATCTGGGCGAACTGAAGCCACTCTGCATGCCTCTACTGTCTTGTGTACCTATAAGATCAGGTTGTAAGTGATTTTGGCATTACTGGAACTGATTGTTCATCTGCTTAACCTTCCACTTTCCTGAAAGAGCTCCCATGGCTAGCAGCCATCCCACTGCAGGCTGTGAGCTGTCAGATCTTATCAGCTAAATGGGGTTAAATCTGGTCAGAAGTAGAAAGAAGATGCCCAAGGAATGCCTGCAATAAATGTAAGAAACATGTGAATACTGCGGACTGCTTCCAAGCGATGCAAAAGAGAAGTGATTATATGTGGAGTTTGGACTTGTGGATTGGATTTATCTATTTAGGGAAGGGTATTTTCTTGGGTGATACTTGAGGGGGGAAATTCTCTATAATTAAGGTTAGCCAAAGGGGCTTAATTTCATTTCTGTTGTGCACTTTTTCATAAGTGTCAGAAAAGATGAAAAATATCAACCATTTTCTCAACACAGAACACAAATGACTTTTCCCCACCCTACTCCTGGAGGTGAAAAGAGTGGGAAGGGGAATAGAATTCTCCAAGATCTTTGGGAGGGATAATGAAAAACGATTCTCCAGATTAGCCAAAACTTCCTCAGATGAGATGAAGTTAAACCTGTATTAAACTGATATGATAAGTGGATGAACTTAGCAAGCAATGGGGCAGTTGGGAAGGACAGACCTTCCCTTGGCTTTACTGAGCAACCAGCTCCATTTGCATTTCTTCTTTTTCCTGAACAGTTCCCTTTTCAGTTGGTCCTTAATATAGTATATAACTTCTAAGAATTGGTGCTGCATAGTAATACAGGAGAAATTTGGTTCTGTTCAGTTTGCTCAGGCTCTACCTAGTTCGCACCTTGCAGGTGAAACTCCACATTCAAGGCCATCTGCGAATGAAGTCTTTTCCTGAACTTTCAAGGTGATTCACAGACCTCCACAAAATGTATTTGATAGCATGTGTACATTTGGAAAATGTGCATGAAAAAATATGTTTTTGCAAAAAGTGCACAAGAATAGTTTAATGAGTGGGAGAAATTTTTAATGATGTGCAGTACCGATGGAAAAGCCATGAACAACCCCGAATGCATGGTGTCTGCAGATTTCACCTCCTATCTCTTGTTCTAAAAGGGCTAGAAGATTCTATTCTCAATGAAAGTTGGCAATCTGAATATTACGTTCAAGAGGCAAAAGTATCTCCTCAACCCTTCCTGCAGACACCCATGAGGGCAAATGCCGTTGTGTCCTCATGTCTGGATAGATATCTTGAAAATGCACAGTCCCTGCAATAAGCCATCACAGGCTCAGAGGCCCTGGGCGAGGACATCAAGGGAACACAGAGAGGTGACATTGGGCAAATGGCGTGGCAATTTGATTTTCATTTCAGATAACCAGACAACTCTTTGACTGGATGTCTCTACGGAAGATTAAAGACTTACAAGCAGCACTGTTTCTTCCTTATCTCCTTGATCTCAGCCCTTACAGACTTCTCAAAAATGCATCACTTCCCATTAAGGTGCAACTTTTCTCTGTTGACTTGAAAATTTCGTCACTTTAGCAAGCATTTCTGTGATTTTGCTAGCCTTATCCAACAGCAGCTTTTTCTCTTTAAGGTTGCTTTAGCTCTCCTTCCTGCTTGTCTACCCATAAGTAATATCACCGTCTTTCTGAATACACGCTGCTTTGGTGTGTGTGTTTAGTGAATTTTATTTGGGGAACTCTATCAATCATGTTGTCAAAGCTTCCATGTCGTATCATCTCCCTTGCCTGAACCATCTTCAGAGATATTTAAAATGCAGTTGCTTGGAGATGTTGCTTTAACCTCTGATGCTTCCTAGACTGCACTTAATATAATCCTCTAATGTGATCTTTAATTGGGAGACCATTGGCTGCATTTTCCAGTGCCTGCTATTACTGCAATGCTTTGCTCTGCCCTAATGCAAAGAAACAAATCTGGCTAAATTTCATTCATCACAATGTTATTCAAAACTATAACCAGCCTGATTTAATAGCACTGGTTCTGACATTTTTATTTTCCTGACTTTTCCCCTCCTGCTTTCTTCCCCACACTCAGTTCTTCTGCCTGACTAAACTTTACTTTCCTCCATGTTATTCCAGGTGGGATTGCTCAGCTGGAAAGAGGCCAATATTAGTAAGGCCGTATCACAAAATATTGACTTTAATAAAGACTGTGCTTTCCTGGTTGATGTGTGATAGCACTCTTATAATGTGTTTGAATAGTTCCTATCTACCCCATTTATTTGCTTAGTTGGTATATTTGCAGTGAACAAGGCTTGCTTGCCTGACAAACCCCTTAAAAGCATTTGAAGACATTGATGATAGCCTCTACTTTGTCAGTCTCTCTCCTTCCTCCCCGGCAGGCTTGGGGATGGCAGTGGCTGTGCCCAGTTTCCCTTTCTCCTACTTTTGAACCTTGTAAATCTCAAGATCATTTTCTCACACATATGAAGACATTACGCATGTTGGTAAATTCGCCCAACCAAACTGCAACAACATTCTTACTCATCTGCACTGCCACCAATTCAATCACTTCATCCCCTGCCTGTAGCGCAGTTGCTAAATAAGGGGAGCCTATCAGGAAAATAAATGAATGAAGGAGATGGTTTAAGCCTTATTCCTATTTCTCCATCAAGGATTGTACAGCAAAGCTTATAATGCATTAGATATGTTCAGAGGGTGGGGATTTTCAAGCCCTTAGAACTAATGTGGGAAAAAAATCAGCAAACAGGGATTCTTGACCTTACACCAAGAGGGACAAGTTATAGCTCGTAGGCTGCAAGCCTCACTAAGATCTCTCTCTCTCTTAACAACATGATGCTACAAAGTGGAACATATGGTTGGAGGAAGCAAATTTGTCCTCTGCTTGAAAGGACGGAATTGGCAGTTCAGGAAATGTATGAGACAGTGAAGGCAGAAGGAAAGTCTTTTGAATCTACATCCAATTTAATCTGCAGTTGTTTTAACTGATATCTTTGTCAGAATTAGGATGAAGAGAAAGGATTTTTCTTCTCCTGCCCTCCACTGTTTCAAAAAACAATAAGAAAAAGGTTTTGAGAATCAGGTAGATTTTCAGATTTGATTAAAGCTAGGCAATGGGAATTTTGTTTGGTTGTTTTTGTTTTATAATCCTTCCCTACATGCCATTTTCTTGTACTTGCCTTAGCCTACGTACATTAAGAACTCCACTGAAGAAAAATGAGGTACAATACAGCCAAGTACACAGCATTTCCAATTGGTCTAATAATACAGATGAGTAACTTTGTCAAACTGAACCTCATTCCAAGTCTAATTTTTCAACTGTCAGGATCATTCTGTCCCAATGCTCCCTCAGATAGTGCATTCTTCCCCACTCCAAACATGTACAGAATTGTGTCTGCAATTTGTGTGCAGTTGTGTACACATGTATCCATTGCTAAAATGCATTTTAGCACTTTTGAATATGTGCATTTCCCATGCACCTTTTTCAAAGGCGCACTTATTTTGAGTGCCTTTTCCCTCTGCAAATACATTGCAAATGCAGAAATGTTTTGATATGCTGTGCGCATTGCATTTGAGCAGATGTTCAGTTCTGGGAAGTGTGAACTGGGCAATGCTGCCGTTCCTGTTCAGGGTTCTTTTTAAAGTTAAAGTTGAACTTCCTCCATGCCCGTGACCATGACCATTCCCAGACAGGCTCCCTTACATTGCTTAGAAGTTAGGGAATCAGATAATAATCACATATCCTTTGAGAATTGTCAATCTTAATTCTACATCAATTCTATGAAAAATCCAGTGTGCTGAACGACCAAGATTGAAGCCACAGGGCTTATCGTCGCCATTTGTTAAGGGGTAGCATTTGCTGGCATTCACACTTGATTGTAACAGGGAAGAATGTGTCAGTTCATTATTAGATATTCAGTTTTGCAACATTCGTTTCGTTCCATTTCTGCAATCAAAGGAGAAGGAGGAGAAGAAGAAAGAGGAGACAACAGCAATGACAACAATCACAGTTTGGGTGAGAATTTGCAAATCTTGAATTTGTTCGTGCAATGACATAGCTACCTGTTTATTTCTATACCACTCTAGTGTCATGTGTTCGGATACCCTATGGGGAAGAATCAGTTGTATGGTCCTCTTAATGAGGCTGCTACCTCCCAGGATGCTAAATAAGATTTTCATGAGGAGTGTGGAAGGGACCATGCCAAAGACTTAGCCTGCACAATCCTACAGATATATTATTAATTTGTTTCAGTTTGTTTTTGATCTAGTTTTACCAAATGTGTACCTTTGGGACTGAACATGGACTTAAATGCAGTTCGAGGCTATACACTTTTGAGCTTGCAATATCTTTTATAGACCAAAGCAATTGGGCTCAGCAGCATTAGTCATTTAAGAAAAGTACATGAACATACTTAGAAGGATGCATAGATTTCAAAGATAAGAAAACATGCACAAATATTCATGTTAAAGAAAAGAGCCTCTGGTTATGGGGCAGCAGACAAATGTAATAAACAAACAAACAAATAAATGATAAAAACAAATATTGTAGTCTGCTATAGACCCAAGATGTCTACCAAAGTGGAATTTGGAGAACCAGAATTTTGCCTGTATATACGTACATGACTTCTGAACTGTATTTTTTCATTCCATGGGAATGAAATTCAGTGACTCATCCTTTCAAAATAAGTATCCCCATAAGGCAAACATTCCTCCTTATTTATCTGGAGATAAGCAGGTATTCAGGATGAAAGCCAAAATGCAGTATCCTGCTATCTTTAGAGGCTCCTATGGGTATGCCAGAGTTCCCTGATGAACTTCAACACCACTGAAAATTACAGATCTGCTCTATTAGTTCCCTAGGATTCCTAAGAAGAATGGAAATTCTGTGAAAACCTCTTTCAGATTGCACTTTAAGGAGAAGGATGCATAATATTTTTTCAGCTAGATGTATTTTTTATTAATAAAATGTTTGGCTCAGTGTACAAGAAATGATATACTCTGTCAAACTGTGTTAGCTCCCCTGATCAGTATGTAATGCTGGAGTGTTATTTGACACATCCTTGAAGTATGAATTCTGCTGTGTGTCTGTATTTGTGTCTGTGTATTGTATGTGTGTCCTTACTCATTTCCTTCCTTATTTTATTTATGGCATGGAGGAAAGAGAAGAATTTATTTTTTCAAAGTCCCTTGCAGATATTATTTGAGCTTGCATCTGCTGCATGGTACTTTTCCCACTGAGCTTTCCACATGACATATGCAATGCCTAGAGGAATGTTGATTGGCCCAGAACCTCTCCCATATTTTGCTTTCCCTGTATTGCATATATTGCAAATTACTGGGTTCATTTTGGGTCCGGTTCTGAACCCACAGGAAACAAGCAGAGGAGCCCTGAACTCGCTTCAAAGGTCTCCATTCTCCTCTGCTAACAGTTTTGTTCTAAAACATTTTAAAGGAAAATCTGTACATTGATGCAGAATTGCAATGAACTGAATTTAAGACTGAAAACATGAAACAATGAAATGCAACCAAAATGGATAACTTCCCCTATCCCTGGATATGGATAAGTTCTGTCCCACCTTATTGGGCAAACTGTACAGAATGGTGCAAGGCTTTTTGTAGTGTCCATTGCTCAAGTATAACTTTTTAAATGAACAGATAGAAACTACTTGTAGGTCAAATTGCATGCCCTTGATATTGACCCTAGGCTCTTGATACTTCTTCAAAGTTTCTATCACTAAGCTATTTTGATCAGTGTAGACAGTCATGGTCTTCTACCTGACCTAAACCCAACTACAAAAGGAAACGAAATAGTCTTTTGGTGTCCCCCACTTTTCAGCCTTTATGTTAATGACTTGCTTGAGTTGTTATGGAAACTAAAGTGTGCCCACCTGGTCTAGGTAATGGAAAAATCAGCATCCTGCTATATTCAGATGCTAAGGTTATACCTTCCTTGTTTAAAAACATAACAAAACAAAAACAGATGGACCTGGTATGGGTTTTTTTTTTTAATCAAAGGGAACAGACAGTATTAATTTCAGCAAGCCTAGAGTGGTAGTATTTGGTGAGAGATCTCCCACTTTTCAAAAATCCCTTTTGACAGATGAGATGCATCATCCATTGTGGCTACGCTCAGAACTCAGAGCTAAAAGCCATCCAAAGGAAAGTGGGAGGAGCTGAGAGCAGAGAGGCTAAGATTGCCAGGGGCTCCTCTCTTGCCCGCCAACATTCAGGTGTCTGAGTTTGGCTGTGCAATCCAAAATCCCTGCTCCTCAATGCACGTACAGTAGGTCTCTGAACCCAGATGCATCGATGCAACTATCCCCGAATGCTGTGCCTGGCATTCTGACTTCTACTAAAACAGCTATTTTTGACCATTGAGATAAAGCACCTGAAAAAAGATGGGGAGGATGCCTGGATGCTAATAGGAATAAACATAACACCTTGGTACCAACCCCATTTTTTGGCAGGCCTCTTTCCTTCACTCTCCAAGGGACTTTTGTGACCTTGGGGAAGGCAGCTGGATCAGTTCTTTCCTCACCTGGTGAAAGGAAAGCAGGTTCTGTCTTCAGAGCACCAGTTCCAGGATTGCTGTAACCAGGTGCTAGGGCATGTCCCACCACAGAGAATATCAGAAGGCCAAAGGATTGTGCCTGAAATGGCTTCCCCACCCCTTGTAAGAGGCTGAGGCACCACCAGGATTTTTCGAGGATGCTTGAGCCTTATGCTTCTCTCCACCTGAAATTCCACCCCCCACTGACCACTCACTCCAAAGACAATTGTCTGTCTTCAGAGCCCAGGCACCATGGGAGGGACTGTGCGGGCTGGAGGATGGAGGAAGCCCTTCTGGAGGAAGGGAGCTGCAACTCTGGCTGTGAAAGGCATTGCTGGTGAACCAGAGGATTGCTCCCCGAGGCATTCTATTCATGAGTTTATTTATTTACAATATTTATAGACTGCTCCATATCTGAACAGAATCTGGGGCAATGAACCATAAAATGATAAAACAGAGAAAAGCATAAAGCAAGCCTGCCAGCTTCCAATCTGATCTCCTTAGACTATGGCTTACCTTTAAAACCTTAAAGCAAGTTTCTGCTTTACATGCGCTTGCCAGAAGTCTTGAGAGAGAGCTGATTTTAATCCAGCCCATGAGTAAACCATGTTAAATCTCCTGACATATAGGAAACTCCCTTGATCAGTATGCGAACTATTCATGTATTGAAAATTTCTAGGCTGTATCCTTCTATTAAGGCTGACCATCAGGAATCTAATTATTTGGAAGTAATCACCTAAAAGCCATGCAGAACAACCTTTATGGAACTGAGGCTAACTGTTATGCCTCCTGCATTTTTGGATAGTCATTCTAGGAAATTACCTCTGGATGTACACTGCAAGAGAGCCATGGAGGACAAAGTCCATTCGATTAGCCAGTGCCCCTTGTGCAATGGCCTTCATGAAAAAGAACTATCTAACTTCTGCTGCAGGACATATTTTGGCTGGTGTGCTTTTTTTTATGGGGCAAGGACTCAAATGCTACAATGAGTGAGTTCACATGATATGGTTTATAAGCTCAGGTGGGTTGAAGTGCTGTCTGAATGTAATTCCTGCAGGGACACAGTGTACACACCGAATGGCAACTTCCTAGCCCAGTGCAGACTTTTTCTTAATGGCGGAAAGTAGCCTTTGCGACAGAATTCTCTGTGGGGTGGGGTGAGTGTGGATGTGCATGTTGCTAGAAGCGGTGAATAGGAGAGATGGGAGACCTCGCATGGCCCTTCTGTTGCAGCTCCTTGCACAGGTGTTATTCACCATGGATGGGAAAATGGACCTCCAACGCTGGAAGTCATGGAAGGCCATGCACCAAACTGTTACTTCCCTTCATGGTTTCCAGAAACCAGAAGCATTGCCCTGACTACGTTCAGATGACAGAACAGACCAAACACATGCGTGCGCACACAGAGGTTTCTGTCCGTCTGTCATGCAGACTGAACCTAGTTGTAGCATTTTAGCATGGTAACTTTGATAAAAAAAACATGATAAACCATGAAACTTCTACAGCTTCTCCAAACCACCAAGGCTTGTTGTGTTGTCTGAAAGTAGGATCGTGCTTGACATGGTATGCAATTACCACAGAGTCCACTGGAAAAAGAGGCCTTTCTAGCCATCTGGGGTCCCAAAGGGCTGGATTTTCTCTTTGTGCCTGAGTTCTATACCCATAGTCTAAACTTCCTGGTGCTTTCAAATATTATCTTCATACCAGATTTTGTGATACAGGGCCACAGGATGGGGTTTCTTTCCTCCCTGAAGTCTTGAGTTGGAGGGTTTTTTTTTTAACAGCCAAGCAAACACACACACACACACTTTTTGTAGAGAAAGCAAACAGCTCCCAAGGAGAATTTTATGTAGTTCTTACTGTATCCACTGTGTAATATACACACTGGGATCAACGAGCATAATTTAAGAAAGCTCTCTCTCGAGCTGGCAGTGAAATGCAGGGTTTACTCATGATTCTGCATTAGGGACTGACATTTGCTCTAACTCTGTGGAAACAAAGCATTCCCTGATGGGGTTTTAAACTGGTTTAACTGTCACAGCATCTCCCAAGAAACCCCAGGAACTCCTCCCCCCACTTTCCCCCCCTTTTTTTGTGAAGGGGCTGAAGCATCTCAGTTGGAAAGCCTTCATCTTTTTGCACGGGCTATAGATCCTTAGGAAACCCTGGAATTAATTCCAAGGATTAATACTGGCTTAAGACTGTAGTACAGACCTGTGTTCTATCTACCAGTTAAAGGAATTTTCTAAAACAGTCAGATCCGGGGACTACCTTTGATATGGAACATGAGGCCATTTCTCTTTGCTTGCTATTTTAACACAATGTGCTTATTTTTCTCCTCTCAAGGTGAGCAAATGCAAAGGAAGCTAAGCAGAATGCCAAAGCAAAGCATAAGGAGAGGGCTTCATTCAGGCCCATTGCCTTCAGAGGCACATTCGGTGGTGGCATCAGAAAGGTCCTAGGTTGTAGAACCCCCTTCTGAAGGAGGCTAGGTTTTTGCAGGCACACAAAACAGCATTATTCAAGAAGCCCATTGGCCTGTAGAAACACCAGATTGGGTATTCTTTAATTTGCAATTGTGTTTTTATTGTAATGTTAAAGCAACATTTTCTTGTTCTAATCAGTTTTAATTGTACCCATCCACAATACAAATCTAATCAATCAATAAATCCCAACGAAGGCTCATGAATGCACACATTCTAGGGATGTACATTGAATGAAGCCAAGCCAAAGCCAAATTAAGTCCCTTTGAACACGTTCTGTGTCTTTCCTGAGGTCATGTGGGCTTCCTTCCACAGCAGCTAGACCAGGCATATCTGGGACTCTGGATTTGGAAAGGCAGAGAGTTTGTCTCCAGAAAGACTCATGCCTTTGGCTTCCATCTCTGATGAAAGGTAAAAGATGGTATAGGGATGGGACATTAAGTGTTCCACCATCTCATCATGGAACACATTGAGGTCTACATGAGAGAAGGACACGGAAGATGCCACGACATGGCCATTCTTTCAGTGCCATCAGATCTCACACACTGAGAAAAACAAAAGCAAGAGCCTTCTTGCTGTTCTTTAGCTGAAAACTTAGGTGTCTCTCTTTCTGCTTGTTTGAGGGTGAGGGCACAGCTAAGTCTAAAGATTTGCGAGGGGTGGGCATTAAGCACCTTCATCCCTGCTGCCACAACCTCAACTCAGTTGCTCCAGCATGCCATGACCCAGTTGCTTTTCACATAAGAGCAGAGCAGAGCACTTTGTTGGAAGCCAGTCCACACAGCTCTCATATGGCTTCCAGCTTAGCCTTGAGAAAAGGGATTCTTTCTAACTCAAAAGCCACAAGAGCAAAAAAGCCCAGGTTTCCTTTATATATAGGTGTATGCCAGGGCTTCATCAAGAAATGGTGAATTTTTCAGCTCTCCCCTCTTCCAACAGTTAACATCTGCTGGTACTCAGAGCATTAAATGGGCTTCCATACTGTGTTCATTATGATAAGGACATTGTAAATGAAGTGATAGCTTATGGTAACAAATAGCACCTGACATCCAGGGCTATCTATCCATCCTGTAATGCGAAACAGATGCAGAATCCCACACCCCTGATGAGTTCATTAGTGCAGGGAGAGGAGAGGAACATGACTAGCAGGAATTCAGTGTTTTGACTGTAATATAGAGACATTTATTCATACCCAGCCAAGTCATATAGAAGTTAATGATGTGGAACAAACTGAGAAATGGGAAGCAGTCATGTGGGTAACGGGCTTAGGGCAGTGTGGAATGGCTCAGCAGGTAAGCAGGTGACCCTTAGGAATTTGCAGCAGCACAGCCTAGTGGGGAGAGTGGCAGACTAGGACTGGGGAGGCTTGGATTCGAATCTCCATGAAGCCTATTGGGAGACGTTGAGCCAGGTGGTGTTCTGAGCCTCACACACATCACGGTGCTGTGAAAATAGCACAAGGGAGAACGTAATTTTAAGTCTTCAGGGATAACAACATAGCAACCCAATATTGTGGTCCCTTAAACAGGATACATTTTCAAGGGAAACAGCAGCAGCAAGGACAACAAATTTGGGTGTGGGTGGGCAGAAAAAAGACATGAAAAGGAGAAACTCTTGGAGTTACTTATTCTTAGTAGTAGTATTATCGTTAAAGCATTTCTATCCATTCCTCAGCTAAAAAGGCCCTCAGAGTGGCTTATTTATGATCAATAAAGACAATGTCTGCTTTTAGACTTACACTTTAAAAGACAGCAGGGAAGAGGAAATCAGCAAAGTCAGGCAGCAATTATCACAGCAAAGTAGATGTTCTGTTCTAGTGCTGTATTCCACATTCTTTCACATTGTTCTTGACCATTCACATTCAGTTTGATCAAAAAGAACGTCCTTCCATGATGTTCTATCATGTTAGCTTCTCTTACACTTTTGGCACCTTTCTTTGCTGGCTGCTTCTGACCTGTATACTTTTGTTTCACTTTCCTATCCCCTTATTCTTCCTTCTCACCCTTCTGCCATCAGCCTTCCTCCTAAATGGAGGAGCTCCAGGTCTCCCCACTTTGGTCTCTTACTGTCCTTCATTGCCCCTGGCTCCTCTTTAAAATGGATTACCCTGCTATGATTGGTGGTTGGGGCATCAGGAAATCATAACCTGCCTGCCAGCAACAGCTGGAGTGGGCTGCAGCATCAGTGCCCCACTGGTGGACTTTTCTTGGGGGCATCTGCTTGGTCATTTCGATTTTATTTTCGATTTATCTCCTGCCTTTTTCCTGCAAAGGGCTCAAGGCAGCTTACATCTCCTCCTCCATCTTATCCCCACAACAACAGCCCTGTGAGGTAGGTTGGGCTGAGAGTCTGTGACTGGCCCAAAGTCACCCAGTTGGCTCCGTGGCCGAGCGGGGACTAGAACCCGGATCGCCTGAGTCCCAGTCCCACGCTCTTCACCACTACACCACACTGGCTCTCTCCATGGGTTGCTCTGACTCAGGAGTGCTCTCCTGCAGGGCACCGTCCCACCCAGGCTGCTCCAACAAGGACTGCTGCTCAGTGTGCTGCTTGGTCAAATGGACTCCAGGCCTCAGTTACAAGTCTGCAGGCAGTGCTTGTGCCTATTTAATCTCCATAAAGGATCCACTCTGTTTTTAGATACTTAATGAATTATATATGCCATACACTTCCCTGTCAAGCTACAAAAGGGGTATGACTAAAGAAAAGGAAACCAAACATTTATTCCTAGCTGTTCCCTGGAAGGCATCTTAGGAATGCATGCCGGCTTGCTCCCACTCGTTAAGAGTTTTGGCACAGCGTCAAGACTGAGCTACATCTGGACCTGCAAGTGTGCTCCTTGGCCAACTCCCCAAAGAGTCATCCACTCCCCTTGAAATACTCTTCCATAAAATGAAACACAAAATCACCTGGGCCTGGGAAACAATATTAGAATGAGAGGGAAGCAATAGTGAGAATGAAAATGGACAATCACGTTCATTATATGCCCAGAAAAAGGGATGTTGGGAAGGCTGGAATGGACCAAGCGTAGGTCAGGACAAGCAAAAATATGATTTCTCTGCTCTGCACTTCCCTGCCATTGCAAAAAATTACTAGGAAGCTGCTGTTGCAGAGGGTCGGGGGAAGCTCTGAGTGCAAGCCCAGCCATCCCAGTGAAAGCTCATCTCACTTTGCTTTTTAAGTTGTTTGGCTCTGATTCAGCAGTCAAAAAGTGTGTTTAAACACTGCAGGTAACCATTTCCCCTGGAACAAATAGGGAAGAAATCAGGTTATACTGAGGGCACTCAGCAGGATTCAGCTACTGTCTTCTCTGTGTCAATGTAAATGGATTTCTCTAAGAAAGACACTCAGGGAGCAGAGAACAGATTGTGGGGAACATGTTCTGCATGCAAGACAGAATAGCGAAATGGAAGGAGGATACTATGAGATGCTCATGTGTATGGGGGACGCAAGGTAGCAGGGACATGGAACATGCCTAAGAATGCCTGTCTTGTGATCCCAGAAATAATTAGGCTAGGAGAATAACTAAAATGGACAGAGGAATCCTAACATCCACTGAAAGTCAATAAATGATTTAGTTGAAAAGGAAGAGTTACCCTACCTGTGGACAGCAGTTTCACTGGCGGGGTGGCCTGCCTGTTCTGGAGGCCCCTAGTAGGCCCATTGGGAAGCTAAACTGGGAGTATTTAGGGAGAAGTCAGGAGAAGTCGTGGCATCTCCAGGCCAAAGGGTCTCACCCACTCCGTCAGCATGACTCCATGGTCTCATACCTCCACCAGCCCTGCCCCTGGAGCCAGTGGGAGGGAACATAAAGCAGAAATATGGATCCAGTAAGGTCTAAAAGAAACCAAGCCCACCAGCACATCCTGTTCTTTCCACCTGGCTGGAATGAAGCAGTAAGAGACTGGAAAGGGGAATTTTCATCCCCTGAAAATTTCTCTTTCACTTAGGAGTGGTTTGTTGTGAAGAACTGGAATAAGTAGTTTTCATCTTCAATAATTAAAGCTGGGGAGCACGCATCTCCCCCCTAGATTTCTCAGTGAGGTAACATAGCTTTCCCAGTCCTCTTCTGGGTTTCCTACCTACTCTTCCTTTGCTTCTAACTACATTTCCCTCTTCCTTTCTCTACTGCATTCCCCTCTCTGTGTCTCTCTCTGCCATGTTCCCCTCTGCCTAATCCTTCCCTCTATGTCAACATGTAATGGCATTGCCATTTAGAGAGATTGATGTTAAAACAACATTGTATTTCTACAAAGCAGTTGGCTTTGTCATTTACCTAGTTTCATGGCAACAAACAAGGATTTCAGGAAGAATAAACACAGGAAGGCTTCAATCTTACACAAACTTACCTGAGAGGATGCCCCACTGCACTCAGTCCAGCTTACTTCCAATAGGTTGGATTTTTAATCAGTAGAATAATTCAACCATCTCAGCTCAGTGTCCTCCAAGTGTTTCAGTCTTCAACTCCCATCAGTCCTAGCTAGCAACAGAAATAGCTAGGGATTCCAGGAGCCAAAGTCCGCCATATCTGGAGGGTATCACCTTGCAGGAGGAGGGGAAAATTTGATGAATCAACTACAGCATCTATGCTTAATTGATCAGCCTTTCTTTTATCAGGTTGCTGCCCTATGCTTAACATTAAAAGCATGTGCTTGGACACTGGACTGAATCTCACAAAATTCCTTGCATATTCTGATCTGTGATGCTCAGATAATGCAGCCTCAGTATGATAAGAGGAACACATTTATGATTTAAACCACTTGAGAGACATCACTGATTTTTCAGTAGTATTCATTATGGGGTTGAGAGGGGAGGGAATACAAGACGGTAAATTCCAGTTCTAGCCTAGGCCTACAGTCCTATTCACAACTATTAGGTAACAAATCTAATCTAAAAGCCAGTAGGTACTGACATTTTTACCCCATACTTCAGCAGGGGTAAGTTCAAAGATGACAACATAACATCATAGAACACACTGCAGCCCTGTGCACATCTACTCAGGAGTAAAAGATTGCACTACATTGTAAATTGCAGTTCTAAGAGAGGCATACAACAAATGAATCAAAGCCACTTTTAGTTAAAACAACAGGGGCTCCCAGTAGGTCTCCTTTTGGGAAAGTGCTCCAAAGACAGAATGTCACTATCAGGAACTAGGCCCTTCTTCTTCCTTTCAATCAACAGATGGTCCTTTTGCATAAAAGCACTTTATTCCCAATGTAAGCCAGCAAAGGAATAGTTCACAGAGGAAGAGCCTCTGAGCAAGTGCAGAACAGTTTGTTGAACCCAAACTAGGAAGTATTTCCAAGAACCCTCCTTTTCAGGAACCCTGGGGTGCCCCTCTGGATAAGAGGTGACCTCCTAGGTCTGTGCAAATTGGCAAGCCCTCCTCTCCTGATGCATTTCATGGGGTCAAGGATTGGACCAAGCACCTCTTGCATCACACCCCTGTCTCTTCCTAGCACTTTCACACACTGCTGTTTCTCAGGGTCTGTCTGGACCCCTGGAGAGGGCAGCCTTGAGATAAGCTCTTGCTCAACCACCATCTCCATGTCCACAGACCTCATTTCCCAAGCCTCACCATCCTCAACTGAAGAGCTGGCGCCACCCTGGCCCTAGAAAAAGCACCAAGAATAACAACCTCTTTCATTCCCAACAGCCACCGTCACGAAGACCCCAGCCATTCACCGAACTTCAGATACTGGGGAGTACAATTGAACACAATGAAACTTGTATTTGAATGCTTAGGACTGTTTTGAAAGAACCAAATGCAGGATTTCCCTCCTCCTTTTTCCTGTATCAAATGAATGTAGAACATGAAAGAAAATGATAGTGCAGTTAGGAAGAGAAAAGTAATTGGCCTAGTTGCTGAATGATCCCTGGCCAGTGTTGGATGGAAATGGATCAAGAGTAAAAGCAGAAGCAAAGACATTTTCCAGGTAATAGAAGTAGCAGCATGTACAATAAAAAGGATGATGAATATAGTGGTAAATGGTGGATTGCTGGACTCAGTTTCTATTAAAAGTAATTTGGAGAACTAATGAAGGACCAGTGCAGTGAACTAAAGGAGAAAGCAATGGCAATAGAAGAAGAAGAATAGAAGACAATTTGATCGCTTCCATGCTGGAGAGCTGGTCTGTTGAACGGCTCAAGATAATGAGATGCTGTATGGCTTGCTGGGGCAAAGGTTAAGGATGCCATGATGGCTGGTAAGTTAGGCCCGAGAACTCTTACAGCTGCATTTGTTGGCTTGGCACATGAAAAGAAAGCAAAGAGGTGTACTTAAGAGCCACATTGGAGATGGGACAAAATGTTAGAGAAAGGACAGTAGGGAACTTTTGTCGCTCTTATCAGAGACTGATATCAGCAGAAGTCAAGAGCTGCTCCAAGGGTTTGTTACAAAATATTTGCTGTCCTTGTCACCATGATCACTGAAACATCTGATCCTTTGCTCTGCATGTTATTGCAGAGAGAACAGAGAGAACATGTAACAGAACAGAATTGTGTTCTGGAAATTGAATCTTGTGTGGCAATCTTTTTATCTTGAAAACAAGAAGGCATAATTTATCTGTGCATAGAACCAATTCCACGACCATTTCTTCATGCAGTGAAGGTTGCAAATTGCATGCGAACACGCACACCCCCTTCCAGGTACTTGGCCAATTAAGACTGGCAAAGTTCTTATGGCTCATTTAGATGTCTCCTGCTTAAAAGCTATTATGCAAAAGACTTGCTGGCTGCTGCTGCCTTCAGTCCCTCGAATGTCACTCATATCTGACTGACTGGTATTTCTTGTATTCAGAGGCTGAACGTGTAGTGCTGTGCAGGCTTGACGCCAATAGGAATTCACAGGAATGAAAGTATGCCTGGCCGATTGCCCCTGCAAACCCTCTGGACAAAGTGCTAGAAGCAAAGTAGCTTCCATATAGCCTGAAGTGCCTGATCCTGCTTAATCTCAGATTGGGCCTGGTTGACATCTGGATGGGTGCCTTAAAATGTTGTGAACCAGCCAGAGAGATTCAGCTGGAGGTGGTATAGAAATGTAAGGTAGTAATAATACTTGGTTTTCATCTTTTGAAAATAAGTTTCATTCCTCCATAGATGAAATCAAACATCAGATAAACACAATATTACTTCAATTATTGATGTCTGAGGTCCATTGTGCAATCTGGGCAAACTAGGATACATGTCCCATTCCCCACTTGGGATGGTCGCATCAATGGGCAACCCATTTCAACAGAGTTGCTGAGGCACCGTATCTCCTGCATGGGTGGGATTGCCTCCGCATCTTCACTCTTACACCAAGACTATTTTCTTTTGGAAGATCCTTAGTTTGTTCTCCTTCTCCCTCTGAAGCTTGGCTAGAAATACAGAATCACAAAATAGCAGAGCTGGGAGGGACCAGAGGTCCAACAGGTCCAACCAGCAGTTCAGGATAGAACTACAACGTTTATGAAGGCTACTCCAACAATACTTTGCATCATGTAGCCTCTGGCGTGAATGAGTTGCTCTGCAAGAAAACGCATGAATAATGGAACCCCCAGGGCTGCTTTTCCCAGGTGTATGGAGCTGGGCAAAAAGTTCTAGTCCCTGTGAGAGGAGAGGAATAAGGGCATTGCTGCTTGATTTATATTAAGAGAATGTGCAAAAGCGTATCTTTTATTTGAGGATCTATTTGGACTTTCCCAACAGTTGTCAGGAAATACTATCAATGAATATAAACAAAGAAGACAAACAAAGATGTGCAACTAGATCATTTAAGACCCTTGATATAATGGTTTTATAGAGGCTGGTGGAATTTATATGACCATGTGTATCACCTCTCTTCTTCTACCCCAGTTTCTTTCCATGTATTACAACTTTGACATTCCTAATTATGTTAGAACTAGTGATATGAAAAGCTGGGATGCTTCAGTTTTTAGTGATTTTCTACACTCCACATTATAGTTCATGTTGTCTTGTTCCCATTCTTGTATGTGGCCTTTTTTTCTTTGCATAAAAATGGGAAATCAATGTATTTTTGTGCACATTTTCCAAATCTGTGCACTTCCCCCCATTAACAAAAGCATCAAAATGTACATGTTTTGAAACGCACCTTCTTTCAAAGTGCACACTTTCAAATGTAATCACAAGTTCAGAATTTTTGCATTTTAAACAAGATTGCAAGTTGGCTGAGTTCAAGCAGAAATGAAATTCTTGTAGATCCCTTCTTCAAGCAAACTATCCCACCAATTCACTCAGCTACAGACTGAGCAATATGTGCACATGTTTAAATTTGAATCCATCACAAATTTCTTCAACTTTAGCAGTCAGTGACGAATTCAAATCAGTTTAGATTTCTATGATTCCCAGCCAAGGATTTCACAGTGGAGTAACTTTTCTGAATCATGCCTATTTCATAGGCTTATGGACTAGTTGTTTTTTTTTTTTTTTTTGGGGGGGGGGGAGGAGGGTAGGGGATGGGGTTATATGGGCTAGATTGCAGTTGTGCTAATTCACATTAATACTCATTCTACCTAAGTAATGTAGACTAACACATTAGTGCTAATGCATTCTTGTACCAATGCAAATTAGGTAAATTAAGGAGATTTAGTGTAAGTAGAATGAAATAAAAAACAAACAAAAAAGGCAAAAACAAACAAACAGACCAGTTCTATCAATGCGTAGCTGAGAGAACAAAAGAAGTCTAATCATCTCAGAAATGCGGATGGAGCAGATTTAATCAAATTATTATTATTATTATTCATTTATAGCTCTGCTTTCTTTTTCTTACAAGGAATCCAGAGGGCTTCATGGCTGAGTAGGGACTAGAAACCAGACTATAATCCCAGTGCAGCACTCTTAACCACTGCACCACACTGGCCATTAATACTCTGAAAATGTGTGCTTTTACATTTTAACTCCCTTTGGCTGTGCCACCATTGAACACAGCTTGCTAGTTGTTGATGCTGAATAAATCAGTTTCCTTTTCTTGAGAAAGGAAAGGATAGTATAGATTTGAGGTAAAAATACAAAAATGAGCAACTGGAGGCCTGCTCTATAAAATGTACTTTGAGAATAAGAAGAAAATAATGGACTGTAGGCCATATGGGCTCAGGTGCTCATGTTGGGCCTCTTTGCCATTGCTCCATCACCTGCTGTTTCTTGGGTAGCCATTTGGAAGCACAGTGGGGCTCTGGCCTTCAGCCCCAAGGGCTAGTCCTAGCTGCCCTGATGCAAGCACATCAAAGAGAAGGCTTCTTCTCTGTCATGCCGATTGGTTATGTGCAGGGAGTAGAGAAGATAAACTGGTATTTGGCTCATCAGTGAGGATAAATAGGCCAAAACTGGTTCCAAACAAGACATGGGTACCACTGCAATTCCCCTTCCTTTTCCTTGCTTTGTCTTGTTGAAATGTGCACCAGCAGCAAAATGGGAGCAGAGAGAGAGAGAGAATATGTCAGTTCTGCTGCTAAGTCACCATTTTCATTCCTTCACAATGTCTCAGGGGTCCTTTCAGAATGATGCTTGATTAGGATCCCAGAGGTATTGTGAGAGGATTAAAATGGTGGTGCTTGCTGGCAAAATCAATGTTTTTGCTAATGCTGGCAGCTGCTTTAACAAAAGAAAAAGGAGGCCATTGTAACCACTGGTGGATCCCGCCTCTGCTGGATGGGGACAGAGCTCCACTGGCTCCAATATGTTGGCCACTGCAAGGCAAGGAAACTGGTCCAGCTAAACGGCCTTTAGAGAATACTGCAGGGCATGAATGACTCAAATGCCCAGAAATTCTGCAGTCTCTTATACATATGAACAGAGAACTGATCATGGTTAGTTCAGTGGGACTCACTCCAGTTAATGTACATGCGGGATTGCAACCTTATAGTAAAACCTGAAAAAGATACGGGGGATAAATCACCTGGTAATATCACAAGCCTAAAGAATTTAGATAAGCACATAAAACCCCGCTTGTTTTACAAGAAGGGTAACTGGGGGAGAAAAAGCTGAAGAAAAACAGAAAGCTTATCCACAGGCAATAGCAAAGAATACATATTACACGACACAGGCCTTAGCAAAATGAAGGAGCCTGCTCTATCTTGTTAAAATTGCTTATCACGCTTAATCCTTTCAGGTTTACAAAATGTGGATTTTATCAGTCAAAAGGTGTTGCAAGAATGTTGATTAGTAAATATTTTGAACATAAGAAAATCCCTGCTGGATCAGACCAAAGGTTCATCTAATCTAGCCTTAATGCAACCAGGCATCCTCCAGATTAATCAGACTGCATATCACATCATCCCTGCCCATCATGGCCTTTCTCATGCTGGTTGGGGGTGCTGGGAGTTGTGGGTAGGGATGAGAAACATTGGTATCCAATGTTACACATAAGAACCATGATAAAAGCCTCCATCTAGCCTGAAGTGCCTGATCCTGCCTAATCTTGGAATCTTGGTGTCAGGCCTCGCTGAACCCTGAATGGGTGATGTAAATGTTGTAACCAGCCCAGAGAGCTTCGGCTATGGACAGTATAGAAATGCAATATAATAATGATATAACCTAAAAGTCATCTATACTTCTAAAGCTGCCTTTCCCTGAATTTTGCAATGGAATCTCTCAATCAGAAATGTATCCAAAAAGCCTATACAAAAACCCATTGATTGCAGAAATGATTAAAATGCCTCATGTAAGGAAGAGTTTGAAAGCACATACAAACATACATGTATTAGGAGGAATATACATAATCATTCTTAAAAGCTTTCATGCCAACTCAAAACAAGAACAATAACTACACAAATCAAACCTTGGAATGAAGCAAGTATTAGACTGAAGAAAAGATGAGCGAAAGACTGGAAAAATGAGATATCAAGAGACATCAATAAATTGTGTGTTCTGTGTAAAGTAACAATGTTTAACACATGTGTTGTGCTTTCAGGCATGCAATACCCTTCATATCTAGATGTAATCACTTCACAAATAGATGTAATTGCTTAGGTATAATCCTTACCACAATCTTCTAAAGTAAGATACTATGAGTAACTCCCACATTCCAGATGGGTGTGCTAAAGCTAAGGAAGAGTGGCTTACCTGCAAAGCCAGCTGGTGAGTTCAGGGTAAAAGGTGAGATTCCATCCAGGGGCTTCCTGGTTCATTGTTTCCTGCTATGACACTACCAGGAATGGCTGCCTTCTGCCCCATGACGTGAGGTACATGACTTGGCCTCTCATGGAAATGTCAAGAAGGGCATGCAGCTGCCCATGCAGTGAGCTACTGAAATGCAGCAGGCAGGTTCTCATCAAACAGCCTTTCAGTCTAGTTAACTTACTCCAGCTGGTCATTGGATCCTTCTAGGGAAGAAAAGAGAGAAAGAGCTTCCCAGAAAAGTTTGCCTGAGTTTTGCTGAGACTTGAGTCTGAGTGTTGCTCTTTGGTTCTTCTTTCTGATAGCCTGCTGATTCGTATAGCTCTTTGCTTCTGACTCCTGGCTTATAGCAAAAAGACTCCTGAATGAAAGTCTTCCAAAATGCTCTTGGAAACTCAAGCCTGTGGCTTCCTTTATGGATCTGATCCTTCTCATAGTGGGTTTTCCTTTCTTCTTCTGCCTTTGACTGCCCCTAGCAGTCAGGTCTTCTCCAGTGAGTCTTGCCTTCTCATGATGTGCCCAAATACAATAGCCTCAGTTTCTTCAATTTTTTGCTTCCAAGGGAAGTCCTGGCTTGATTTGGCAATCACAAAGCTCTCCTCCAGCACCATGTTTTGAATGCATCTTCCAGTCATTTCTCTTTCTCTCTATTACTACAACAATTGAATGCCCATAAAAAGGACTTTAACAGCATTGGAAAATCAGCACATTATAATTTCCTAGCTGACACCGTAACTCAAGGATGCTGGAATTTCCAGTCCATGGACATTTCAATGAGGCTTGCCAGCTTCTTTCCCAGGACTCTCCAGCTCTTAGCTCTAGGGGAAGGCAGCCCTCTTTTGTCTCCTATCTGAAATCAGAGATACGAACTTCTTTACTCATTCTCTTTTTCCATGCAGACAGCAGCATAGGCCTTGATTGACTGTGATTATAATGATGTTGGAGAGTGAAACTGCAGAAGGGAAGAAGGGCCCATCCTGACATTTACTGATCCTGGGAGTCTCTCTGGTGGCAGTCTAGCACCCAGGACAGAAGAAAGTAGCCCACCCCTCCTGTAATGACCGTACCCAATTCTACCAGTTTTCATGGAGAGAAGACAGCACACGGTGTTGTGGAGTTCAGCTTGAGTGTCAATGTAATCCTGCTGAATTCGAGGTATATATTTCTCAGGACAAGCCAAATATTGTTGATTCAAGGTATTATCCTCTAAAGGAAATGATTCCCAAAATTCAAAATGCAGAGTTCAGCTGGTGCAAGATACACAACAAAGCAAACAAGTGCTTGTCGATGTGAATGCTGGAAGATTTCTCTTTGCAGCAGGACACATATTGGCAGGCATAGCAGCCATAATTTGCTGAGAATGTGAGGGACGAAAGAGGAATGTAACTCTCCACTGTTTGCGCAGCTCTGCATGAGAACTAGAGAAAGCAGATTAGGAAACGTTAACCCTCTGAGAAACCCTCTCCAAATTCATTGTCAGAACTGTTAATTCTCTGGAGACAGAAAGATAGCTAATAGCCACACTTTGAGACGAGGTAACTCCAAGGGATTGATGACTCTGGCCGTAATTCTGTACCCACTTGTTTGGCAGCAAGCTCCACTGAACTCGATGTGGCTTATTTTTATGTAGGTCTGTGTAGGATTGCACAGTAAAGCCTGATTCAGTCATGCAGGAAAAAAAAAACAAAAACATGTGAAACAGTTTCCCTCTCCCTCAGTACAGCGATAACAGGTTTTGAATTAGGGCTGTGCTGAAACACCGCCTACCCCTTTGCAACCTCTTCAGGCAATTGTTTTTCTGCTTTTCTCGCAGGGCTGTTGAGGCATTTCTCAGGGTGCAAGCATTCAGCGCTTCTCTCACAGTCAGAAGATGGTGGAGTTGTTCATGTGTGCCCTATTTTAATCCATCTCTGTCCTTGCAGCCTTTCTGAAAAGACCCCCAAGGACTTGGTCAGGATTTCTGATACTGCCACTAGCTGAATACATGAACACGGAGGGAGACATTTCTTTGCTTTGGTTTTGTCATTAAGGGATGGAACTAGCAAGCAAAGCAGTTGCACCTAAATAAAGAGTGGCTGGTCGGTTCAGTGTCAGTTATACACAGGGGAGTACGAGGGATCTCTTGGGGGTGGGAATGCATTGGACTCCTTGCGTTTGGCTCCTGGACTCCAGCCAGCTTTGAACCCAGTGTTGGCAAGCCCTTGCCAGGGACTGAACACCATGCACTGTGCAGCTATGCCTCTTTCGGCTGCATGCTGCCACCGCTGGCAGCAGTGAGAGGGGAGAAAACTTGGTCACCAGGAAGAGCAGCTGGTGCACCTACTTGCACCAACTCTTTCCCAACTGTCCCACCCGCAGCAGCAGTGAGTAGGAAAAAAGGGGGGTCTCCAGGAAGGGCTCCTGCTATACCCCATTTCTGCATCCTGCAGTTACATCCTGGTGGAAAAGGTTTCCAGCTGTGCAACTGGACACTGTACTTCTTTCTAAGTAGTCTCTTCTCTCAACCTACCTCACTTTCTCACAGCAATAACATAGAGTAGCCAATTTAGGAAAGAGCTGGGGAGCAGGGTGGACATACCTAACCTGGATTTTTCCTTCTCACCTCAGAAAACAGCCACCTCAGGGAACGGTGAACATTTGGTTTGTTTCACTTTTTCATAAGGACTTGTTAAAATTGCAAATGTCATCCTAACTGGGACAGAGATTATTGGCATTATTTTCTTTTAAGATGAATGCAGGATAAAGCTAAACTGACAGATTCATTCAAACAGGTAGATGACTCTGAGTTCTTATTCTACCTCTTGTCTGAATCACTGGGGTTACTAGGGCAGGACAATGTAGGAATTTACAACTGCACTCTCCTTTGCAGAACAGCCTTCCACTGGTTGGAGGAACAATGTCTGAGAAATTAGCTTCAGTTTCTTTGGAGTTACCCATATTCTGGACAGAAGATGCATTTGGTTGCAATCTGTATTTCACAGCCACTATTTTTCTGAGCTTGCAATGTGATTTGTGAGCCAAAAATGATTCAGTTGCCTTTTAAAGCCAAGTTGGTGACCATCCCTATATCTCATAGTAGTGAGTTCCATACTTCAGCTATGTTCTCTGTGAAGAATACTTCCTTCTCTCCATCTTGAATCTCTTGCATTACAAGAGTATATAACCTTGTTGTGAAATAAAGTTTTATGCATTTCCCTCTGTTCCAGTGTCATGGGTGTGAGTTCTTTTGTGAGCACAAAGGAAACAGTCAACCACACCAAAACATCTCTTAACTCCAAGTATTCAAAATTAGCCAAGGTGTATCAAACCATTAGACTGTAAACCACAAGCAAGTAATTTTCACTTTGTGGCAATTCACAACAACACAGCTTTACCCCACCATGTGAATATGTCTGTAGAAAGCAAAAGAGCTCCAGATTAGTGCAAATCTGGTGGACTGGAATATCACCTTTTTAATTCTTTTTTTAAAAATCCATTTTAAGCAAAGAGATTGCAGTAAATAAGTAAACTGAGATAATCTTCTCCCATCTCATATTTTTGTATTAGTATTCCAAGGGAGAGTGTCAAGGCAATGTAAATACAGATGTAACCTCAGCTAGAACAGGCAAATGCTGCCACATGTGCTTTTTCTTTCTTCACTTTTTGTTATTGTTAATACTCAGGATCAGAACTGCCAGTACGAAGAAGAAGAAAAAAGAATGCTTCTTTCAGCTGAACTGTGCAGGGTTTAGAATAGAATGGCTTGTGATGTTGTGATTCCTTTCCATAATTCTCAGAATTTATGCTAATTTGTAGCTGGAAAATCAGAATGTTTATCCTTAAATCAATAAACATTAAACGTTTGTCATAATTAGACATGGAATAAATGGCAAGCAGAATCTTTTGGGAATTAATGAAGGCAATTGCAAAGGTCTCCTCTCCTTCTGAGTGGAAGCTTTCCCAGTTGCAATATTTCTTATTGGACTCTTATACAAGCCAAGCCATAATTACAGCACAGCCTATGTAGGTATTAGAACAATCAGCCAAACTTCCACTTTGGAGGATTTTGTTTTAATTCTCTGTGGTACAGTTTTGTGAAAACTCACAAAATTCTCTATGCTCAGGACAACAAGAGCTTGAAAAAAATGAAATGTAGATGAAAACCCCAGACTGACATCTAGATCCAGTGATTCACTCTGAACATCTTGGGTATACAACCTAGTATAATGAACTTTCCTAGTGGCCAAAAGCCAGAATAGTATTTTGGAGCCACCATGTCAAGGCCTTATGGACTTGTGCTTCTTAGGAAGAGCACACTTGGAGCTGCCTTTCCCAGTCGTCCCGTAGACAAGTGCGGCTTTTGCTGCGAGAATGAAATGGTTTGCCTTGCTGAAGCAGCTCTGTGTCCTGCCATCTCCCAGCAAGGAGAGTTAAAGCCTGTTTATATCCTGGCAGACTCTGAAATAGTGGAAGAGAAGAACTGCTTATTAATTTATTAATTTTAAGTTTTTATATGCCACCTATACTAAAGTTTCTGGACAGCTTACAAAAAAACAACCACATACAAGAAACAACACACAACACACTGCATCCAACCATTAATGATCAAATCAAAGATAAAACCAATTAACTGTTAAAATATTGGGAGAATAAAAAGTCTTTGCCTGAAACTGAAAAGATTAAAGTACCAGTGCCGGACAAACCTTCCTGGGGAGTGTGTTCCTAAGTTGGGGGTGCCACCACTGAAAAGGTCCTTCTCCAGGGCCTAATTTCCTTCAAAGAGGGCTCCCAGAGAAGGACCTCTGCCTCAGTTCTCCAGGGGTGAGCAGGCACATAGGGAAGAAGGTGTCCCTTCAGGTATCCAGGACCCAAGCCTTTTAGGACTTTATAGGTCATTACCAGCACCTTAAATTGGGACCAGACTTCAATTGGCAGCCAGTGTAGATGGTATAGGACCAGCATGACATGGTCATATCTGCAAGTCCCCATTAATAAACTGGCAGCTCTAGTCTGGACCAATTGAAGTATCTGGACTGTCTTCAAACCCCTCCCTCAGAGAGGCATTAATGATCTCCAGGACCCAGGTACATATCCTGCCCTTGGCACTGACAAGCAGCCATGAGGGGCAAGGGTCGAGCAGACAAGTAGTGTGACAGACCAGTCCAAGCACTTCCTGGACCAAAGCTGGATCAGTTGTGGAGGTCAGCTCACGGTGAATCTGAGCTATTTTATCCTTAAATTGCTGAGCAAAATTGTCACATTGGGCTACTGATGGTGCAAGAGGGTTCTTTTTGGGGTCAGGGTGTAATAGACCCCACACCACCCAAAAGAGTTCTGCTGGATGCACTGTGAGGCTGCAATGGAAGTGGAAAAGAATTTCTTCTTTGCCGCCCTCACTGCCACAGCATAGGCTCCATAATGAGCTCTTAAGTGTGTTCAGTCAGGTTTGTCTTGGGATTTCCTCCACTCACACTCTAGTCATCTCCCAGCTTGCTTCATCACCCACAGTTCAGGCATATACCACAGTGCTGAGTGGGTTCTGCATGACGGGAGGGGAGAGGACACTTAGGAGCAATTGTGTTGATTTCCCTGACCCTTTTCCCATTCCACAAATCAGACAGGGCACCGACACGAGCGCCCGCTTTATCAACCAGAAAATCCCCAGTGCCCTCAGGAAACCATCAGGATCCATAAGGTTCTGGGGGAATCTTAATAGGGTCCACACCCTTACAGAGGGGGAAACTGGCCCAAAGCTCAAAGCTCACAAGGTATTATCTGATTGCATAACGTCATCTCCATGGTCTTTTGTGTCAGCGTGGGGAGAGGACTTGATGCATCTTGTTTCATTGAGCTGGAAAGATAAGATGAAAATATTTTAGATAAATGAATTGGGAAGACACATGAGTTTTTAAATCAGTTAGACAAAGTACAGTTTCCTTTTGGCTAAAATGATGACCTTTGTTGCTGCATCGAAGAAAGAGGGAAGGGATGAAGGACTTGGACACACATCGACTCTCCAAAAGAGATCTGGAAGCCATCATGTTATACTTAATTGACAGCTAGTTAAAGCCAAATGTTCTCTGATCCAGTTATATTTGTACTTTTTGGAAGTCTTTATTGGCATAAGACTTATAAACACCAGCCGGCCATAATTAGAAGCATGTGCACTGTATGAAGTTCATTGCCATTCACTTTCCGCCACTCCTGCATTACTCTTAAGGGTTCGCCAACCATGAAGCAGATGGATCAAGCATCCCACAGCACTGAATTAAAGACTTAACACACTTCCTTAAGTGACTGAGGCATTTCACACCGAAAACAAGTGAGAATTTCTAACTTTGCAGAAGAGTTTGAAGGAGGAAAAAAGATTCTGGCAGCAGTTGCCAAAAAAGACACCAGCTTGTAAAGCTGCTGAAATGTTTCAGGTGGGTCAGATTTACTGCTAAACTCTCTCTCCTCCCTCCCCCTGCCCCAGTCTCTGTCTGTGCGTGAAGGTGCAAAATTGGTTTTATATCTCTGACTCAGAGGGACATGAGGGGGGAAGCACTTGTAGGTTGTGGGTGTCCCGTGATCAGCTGGCTGGGTACCACGTGTATGGAAAGTGGGACGAGACTGATCTATGCCTGATCCATCATGGCTTTTGATTTCTTATGACTTTTACACCTATGGGGATATCAGAATTATTGGAGCATTTCTGTAAAGATACAAAAAGTCAACATTTAGTACATGTAATCCAGCATGCCCTGGTGTAAAGAGGTGACCTTTTGATGCCTTTCCCTCTAAGTGGTTAAAACACTTCCATGCAGGCTAGACGCGAATACGCACAGCTTCAAAACACCAAGTGCATTATCACATTACTATTACAGTTACATTTGTATTTTGCCTTTTTTCCTCTTTCGGGGAACCCAAGACAACTTGCAAGGTTCTTCTTTCCACTTTATTCTCACAACAACCCTGGGAAGTAGGGAAGGCTGAATGGCACTGACTGGCCCGAAGTGATCTAGAGAGCTTTTTGGCCAAGTGGGAAGGAGAAACCAGATTTCTGGTGTCCTAGTCCAGCGCTCTAACCAGTATGCCACACTGGTGTGCGAAGAAATGGATTTTGGATATCAAGGGTCCCTTTTCCACACATTGCCAAAATGGCCCCTTTCTGTTTTCATTAATACATTTCGACTGTGCAGTATAAAGATGTGGATATAGAATTGGAAGCGGTAAATCGGACTTCCTCTAGCGTGCACAACCATTGTCCTCCCAAGCATATGAAATTAGCCTGAGTGGTGTTGACACATTGGGTGGTTTCGATCAGGAGTTTTTCATGGGTGGAAAGTGTGGCTCCAGCGAGCTTGATGGAAGCTATGGCACAGCCTCTTTTCATGAAGTCCCATCTAGGCCAGTCCCATTCAGTCTGTCACTTGCTCTGCACCTCCACATTCACATCCTGAAGCAGATATAATTGCTTACAGACATTGCAATGCTGAAACTTCTGTCCTTCTGAACATGTACAGCTCAAATCCAAGCCAAAAATGAGTAGTTACAGTAGTAACATTAGCAGTAAGGTATTATATTTGGCTGTGGAGGGTCCCTGTTATACTAAGCCAGTGACTGAAGGAGCTCTCCGGGGTTTTTTCCACCCTGAGATCTGAATGCAAAACATGTGCTGTATTATTGGTCTATGATTCCTCTCTTATTAAGAAGTAAGAAATGATTTGCCCGTATGGTGGAACAATCAGACAGACAATTTGTGCATTGCAATATGTGTTGTTACACAGTCAGGTCTAATCTTTGGTTGTGCAAATCAGCTGCATTTTAATAGCTGAGTTAAGTCAGTGTTGCAATTCTACTCTTTCATGGCCTGTCCCAGTGGGATCCCCCCCACCCCCAAACACTTGATCTGCATTGTTGTTTTTCTCCCCTCAAAGATGCCATGTTGTGTTGCTGCTTTCACCCACCACCTGTTAATTATGCCCTTCTTGCTTTCACTCTACAAGCCATCATTTCAGGAGTTTAGATTACAGTCCTTAATGCTGGTTAAATGTAGGTTTGTGCCTGAATTGGCATTTTATGGCAGCACTGAATTCATGTTTAGATACATTAATAGCACTAGGATATTACACGTCTATTTTGCTTTTAATATGGATAACTACCACGTTTTGCCTATTTTTCCTTCCCCCTCCTGCCTTAGTGGTTGTGATTTGTTCATTTACTGGGAATAATATAGCCAACTGCATAAATATAAATGTTCTCCTTGGAAATGTATAAGTATGCCTAAAGTAGCTGCAAAAGTTCTTCCTATGTTATGCTCTTCAACTGTTTACAAGAATCTCAAATTCTTTCTGTCTCATTTACAATAGAATTTGGTAAATTCTAATAAAAAATTAATCTCACCCTTTCGGCAGATTTCATGAAATGAAACCAAATGAAACCAAAGACAAACTTAATGAAATTCTCACTCATACCTACAGAGCAGGACTTAGTACCTTTCCTATGTCTACTCAGCTGGCATTATTGCACTGCAGGATTGCATACCCCATAAATAAAGAGATGCATATATAAAACAGAACAAACACTGGTCACCTGGAAAGAATAAGCAAAGCAGAAAAGGATCCCTTAATAGTAATTGTGGAACTGACGTCATCCATGACTCGCTCAATAAGTTCTGAATCCAACATTTTACATGCAAGGGAATGTCCTGTGTTATTACAAGATTTTGGAATGATCATGAAATAAAACTTACAATAATACAAGGTGGTCCTCAACCACTCTCCTTTATTTATTTAACTCCTTTAAGTCTCTCCAAGTGGCTACAAAATAGGAATGCATGAGGAATCCTTTTTGGAGGTGGAAATCCAACAGATTCCCCGGGTCCAGCCTCCAGGAATCTGGTCTGATTTTTCATGCTTGTGAAGCATGCCAAGTGCCCACATCTTTCATCAGGAATTGAGCCCTGGGTGACTGCTGTGAAAGTGTCATCTCTCTTCTGCACACATAATTTGCAGCCTTTATTTGTGCTGCTCGTGATGTTGAAGAAGTTTGCCCGGATGTGCAGCCAGCGTTCTGAGAGCGTTGGTGGACTTCGTCCTGGCTTGGCTGGCTTTCTAAGATGGGCCCAAGCATGAGAGGAAGCCTGCAAGCTTGAAGAGGGATGGATTTTGTAGAGCAACGTGTGGACCCTGCTGTGTTCTTTCAAGGGGGAGCTGGAATTTCCCTATGAGATGTATTAGCTGATTGCATAATGTCATCTCCTGGGACTGTATAGAAGTTTGGGGAATTTACTTGCGTCACTCAAGAATAACGAAGAGGCCATATTTGGCTTGAGAACTGAATGAATTCAAGCTTCCGCAGTATCATGCTTTATTTACACAACTAAGATTCAGAATGACTACCATGTAGAAGCTACAGCCACTGTTTAAGAGCAGATAAGCTGTGAAACTTCTCCTTATGGTAAAGAATTCCATTGTGCATGTGTGTATGTGTGGATAAGTGAGGGTTAACAATTAAATGTTAAAATACTATAGAATTGAAAAGCAGCTACATTTTGGTGGGGGTAGGGAGGTGGAGAAAGCAGACAAGGTTCATCCCCAGTGTGAAAGTTCATACATTTTAGCATTCATAAAAGAAAATGTATTGAGCAGCAGGGGACTATTGTGCAAGGCAGCCATGCCAAGTTTTAAAAGAAACTCTCAATGTAATTTTGAAAAGGGAAATATCAAAACCTATTTGGAAGCTTCAGCCTTGGCTTTCATGCTCATGACATCATGCCCTTGCCCTTTTCAACCGGCTTTTACACAAGCTTGGAAGGGATTTAAATATGTAGAAATCTATATCAAATCGCTGCATTTGCCAGGTTAAATATGAATTTTATAATATAGGACTTGGTTAGAAAGATGGAGGTTGGGGTGGGGAATGACAAAGTTCCACTCCGTTCCATGATTTAAAATGCCATTTGTTTCATCTCATGTTTGTTAAAATCACATCCATTTCATAATTCATTGATTTAAAAAACTTTCATTTTCATTACTCACTGTCAATATAATTCAGTTTTTAAACTTTTCTTATTACACTGCTGCCTCAAAAGAGACAGTATTTTCTCAGAATGTCCAAACCTTAGGTTGTTATGGGGCAGTCTGGAGAATAATCAATGAACACCACCAAAATGTTGTGCTAACCAACAGCTGCCACTTTTTATTTTTCCTGCAATGCCCTGGATCAAGGAAGCATCCGATAATATTAGCTGCTGCAGTCAAAGAAAGGTCTAAGATCCCAGTTCCCCAATGGGGATGATTGGTAGAACAAAAATGAAACCATTTGTACCCATCATTAATTCATAAGCCACAGGCAGTAAATTTTGCAGTAAATGAAAGTTGAAAAAAGAAAGTTTACAAAACAAACATCAACCCTAGATATTGAGGAACTTACAGGTGGGTCACACAGTCTTGCATACAGGTTTGATTGGGAGCGTATAACTAATGTGCTGTCAAATCTTGTCCCTGTTCTGTTCTGTGATCTTTTGGTGGGAAGCTAGTAGCAAGTTCAAGGCAAGGAAAAGTAAGATTCTTGATAGTTCTCCTTGGGTTCTGATGGCTGGAAGTAGTTCTTACCAGCTATGGCCTTAGTAGGCAAAGAAATACAACTGGTGGAACCTCAGAATTTGCCATATACTAGGTTAAACTGCTGGTCCATCTAGTTCAGGATTGTTGACCCTGACTGGCAACAGCTGTTTACCATTTCAGGCAACATTCATTCCCCACTCTTCCTGGAGTGGCCTTGGATCAAACCTATGGCCTTTTCAGTCCAGAGCATCTACCACTGAGCAATGGTTCCTCTCCAGATAGGCAGGCTGACATTTCTCATCCTTTCTGGATCCTTATCCTACTGGGTCCTTTCAGCCTGCTATGGCTGGGACTTCTGGCATACAAAGAAAGCAATCTACTAATATGTAGCCTTCTCTCAAACCTGCATTAGAGTCAGCTTGACCCATTTCTTCTCTGTGCTGTTTTCCTCTTCGTTACCCACACTGTGACCAAATTTGTTTGCTCACACTGCCATGTAAAGTGATAGGCTGCTGGATTTCCCATGAGATAGCTTATGCGTTCCATTACATCCTTTGTCAGATGCTGTATCACTTGGGCAGCTAAAACCAATCAGGGGATCATTAGCAACTTTCTTTGAGGTCAAGGACAATCATGGGAAGGGAGAAAAAGATGCTAGCAGAGACATACAGAACTGAAACAGGGTAAATGCAAATAAATGACTGTCAAAAATGGTCAAGAGAGGATTATTTTTGATAAAAAATAAAAGTTTAAGTAATTCTTAGTTGAGATAATAATACTAATTTTAAAACCTGTAAATATGGGTAGAAAAATCTGTTTCTAATGGTTGCCATAGTGGCATTGTTTAATTCTTTCAGTGTATTAATCAGTATTTTTTAAAAACCCTATCAAGATGTGCATTGTATGTGTATTTTCTATCAAAATACATATTTCAATGCATATTTTACTATAACCACTCTGCTAGGAACTATGTCATAACTACTGGGGGAATGTCAAATTTTGGGGAGAACTCAGTTCCAATCGACATGTTGATCCAAGAGGCAGAGATCTAGTCATTTCATGGTGGAATTCTCGAGGATCAAATTCCACAATCAATCCATACTTCTGAAATTAGCGAAACCACACAAAATGAGTGAATCCAATGGGATGGCACAGACCATTCAAAGAGTTTCCTTCGATACGTGCTTACTCCTGAGGCACCAATCCTGCTTGCTTATCGATAGCTGCCAATGCTTGGTGCTGATCTCCCCCTCCCTGCCCCTCAGCAATCACACAATAACTATTGACTGGGAAAGCAGTTACATTTTAACAATGTATTCCATGTTATCCCCCAGAGACATTTGTTACCCTGAAACCTTTAACTTTTTTCTTCTTCTTTTCAGTGGAAACCTGCACAGCAAAGTTTGCATCGGTGTGACTCACTGCTTTTGAGATATGCTAGAAGTATTTCAGCAACTGGTAAGGAGGAAGGGAATGCCAGAGGTTTTTTTTGTTTTTGTTTTTGTTTTGCTTTTTGCTTTTTCCTTCACCATGCAGGGAAGAACAGGTAATCATTAGGAATTTTTCTAGTTTGGAGCAGGGAGAAACACTCACCAATTTACGCAGGGAGAATGGAAACTAAAAACGGTCTGTTAGCAAAGTGCTAAAGCACAGTGCTGTCACCAGTGAGAAAACTATGCTCCTGAAGAGCTAACAAAAGCCAGGACTGAAAGCATCTGAAAACAATGGATTTCAATATGGAAAAACAAAAACCCCAAGTAAGTATCTCTCCTTCAGAAAGTTCCTTTCTTATGAACAGTTTGATCTTGCACTGCTATAAAATATTCATGGCAGCTTACAGTCCAAAAGATGACATGCACAGCCATACAAACAGACTGAAAAGGCTCAAATACAGTAACATTATACAATTAACTTAAAATTAGTAACAGCAGTCTTCAAGTGCTTGCTGAAATAAAACTGCTCATCTAAAAATGAAGCACAATGAGCCCACAATGATAAATGACCTTTGCTACAGCAAAGCAGTTTGAATCTTAGGTACCCTTTATGAAAAGGCCTGGGTTGAGTTCCCAGTTGCCATATTTCTGCTGTGGTTGCTGGGCTGTAAAACAGGGATTCAAAACAGGGGATCACTAGTGTTTCAATTCAAGCTGATATGAAGGCAGGCAATTCTTGCAACATGGTCTTCTGAGATGGTCAAGGAAGTTTAAGTTTAACCTTAATCTTTGGCACCTTGAGCAGAGTTGGAAGTAAACTACCAGTACAGGAGTCCAACAACATTGCAATAAGATGTGACCTTCCAAAATATGTAAATATGCATGTGTGTGTTTGTGTAATGGTATCATGGACTGTAATGGCACCATTTGGCTGTACATATACACACATGAACATATGCACATGACACAATTTCAATTAAACATAGATGAAGCGGGGAGATAGCCCAAAATACGTGATTGGAAACCTGCTGCACCCAGACTTGTTGTCAGGTAAGGAACTGCAAATTGGCTAGAATGTGTAGTAGAGATCATTTAGAATAACTGCTTCTGTGGGTTTTCTGTCTATATAAAACCAGTCTATTTACACTACTTCTGATATAAAATGTTGCTGAAAGGACGACTCAATAAAGGTATGGTCAGATGGATCAGCAGTAAGACACACAAATTGCATATTCAATTTAAAATACCTTCACTCTGCAAAAGGCCATTGCTTTGTCAATCACGACAAAGGTGTGAAAAAATTGATTAAAAATGGGAATTGTACTTGCTCTGGAACTTATGACTCTTCCCTGCCATCTTCTGATGGATTTTCGTATTTTAGCAGCTGACAGGTGTCCTTCAAGGAAAGAAAACACTTGGCTTAGTTTCACAGCTCGTTAACACATGTGTTTGTGGCATGTTTCGAGGTTCTGGCCTGAGAGATGATGCACAGGGATTCAGTCTGTGTGCCACCACCCAGCTCCACCCAAATGAAGGAAGTTCATGGACATGCTTGGGCATGTGATGGTATCTCCACCTCTTCTTAGAGGTCCACTGCTTCAGGTCAAGCTGCTTCAAAGATGAGACCTTTTCCTACTAAACCACTTCCAGGAGCTGCTGATTCGAGAACATGGTGGACCCCTGTGGAGAACCACAGTGTGAAGTGTCAATGAACCCTGCAAATATAGGTTATCCATACACAGCATCATCTTATTATCGAACTTTGGCTGGGCAACAGCAGTACCTGATCCTTTATCATTATGACTTTTAATCTGATTGGTTTCTGATTCCCATCTTTTTTTGAGTCTCCTGGCTTCAGACTCCAGGATTCCTGGCACTACTGTGGAGACCGTACTTCTCCGGGCTCATGATTCCTAGCACTGAATGCCTCACTTTGGCCACCTGCTTCCCGGGTCTGCAACACACCCACACGCACGGCATATCTGTTTGCTTTGTCCTCCCCTCAGCTGTACAGGATCCCAAAGAATGAATGTTCCTGGATTGTCACTGGGGAAAGACGTTTAAAGAGTCATCACTAATGGAGAGCTCCTCCTTGGTTAGTTGATAGAGTTGATTGTGTCTAAATCAAGCCCAGAGTCATTCCTGAGTTCCAAGGACCAGGCTAAAATATGGAACTTAAGGCACCCTGGGAAGCAAGAAAAATGAACCTGAGCATTTCTGTCTCCCATTTCAAACACACATGTCTGGAAGGGTATAATAATGTGGGATGCAGGACTGGAGTCTGGAGTGTATTATCAGCCATAGCTCAGAGTCTGTGTGACACTTTGGACGGCCCTAACATATGTTGGCTGACACGCAGTCTGCAAAGATGAGCTGTGGATGCTGAAGAGGCGTGGCAGAATTCTGGCTGAGAGCTTAGCTGCAGAAGAAGAAGAAAACTAGCAATTACATCCACCTGCTCTGTAAAGGTAGTAGAAAATTGGAAAGGAAAACCATGTTCTTCCCTTTCAGAACAGCTTTGCCTCTTGATGGGTTTTGCAATTTATGCTCAAGTCTATAAAATTTACGAGTTGTTCTTGTCGTCATCACATTTCATATACATGGTACTTTTTCCTCCTGCAGTGCAACTCACAGAATTCTCCTCCGCTCTAGTTTATCCTCACAACAACCCTGTGGAGAAGGCTAGTCTGAGAGTCAGTGACTGGTCAAAGTCACCAGTGAACTTCATGGCCAAGTGGGGCCTAGAATCCAGATCTCTTGGGTACCATATAGGTTTAGTTCCTGTTGTATCACTATCCCATCCAGCTATGGCAATGAGCAACCTTGTATAGGATGCCAGCAAAGTGGAAGGGTATCCATAACAGCATAGATAACAGAGTGCCCAAGCAAAAAAGGAGATGGAAGCTCTTCAGAAGGGTGCTAAATTGTCCAGCTATTTCGGCATGCAGAGGAGGGATGAAACCCAAAATAAGGCTTTTCCTTAGGACTCTTACTTCTCCTTAAGGCTGCCAAAACAGGCCAGGCCTTTCAAAGAGAAAACCTCCATCAGTGTGAATGAGAAGCAAGCTAGCCTAAACTAAAGCTCCTTCTTGATCTGTTCCTTGTTGGCACATCATAGAGACAGCCTTATTTTGCCTCTGGTCCTACTTGGAGATCAATGTGGCACTAGTCTCAAAGGTTCTGAAAGTGAGGAACCACCTCTCACCTGGCTCCTACAAAACACCTGGTCCGAAGCAGAACACTGTAACTGGGATGGCAATGCAGAGCATTGACAGTTCCTATTACAAGAGGGATATAGCAAGGTTGGAATCGGTGCAGTGACGGACCACTGGGATGGTGGCTGGTTTGTAGGGGAAGCCGTATAAGGGGAGACTGAGGGAACTGGGTCTCTTCAGCCTGGAGAGGAGGAGACTCGGATGGGATCTGTTAGTGATATACAGGTACATGACGGGGTGCCATGCAGAGGTGGGTCATGACCTTGTTTCCCCTGCAGTGGAGGGCAGGACACATTCCAATGGGGCAGAGCTTAGGGAACCCAGATTCAGGGTGGATGCCAGGAGGTACTTCCTGACAGTTAGGACCCCCAGGGCATGGAATGGGCTTCCACAGGGGGTGGTTGAGGCCCCATCGGTGAGGGTGTTCAAGGATAGGCTGGACATGCACATGGTGGGCATGTCATGAGGGGAGGCAGCTGGTGCTGGGGGTCAGACCAGATGGCCTGGGAGGCCTCTTCTGACTGGCTCAGTTTGTCTGTTTCTATTGCCTGAAATGGTGCATCCAATCTGGCTGCATTATGGTCTGTATGCCTCTGGGCTTTGTTAGGAGCTTTGAATAAATGAATGGGAGACAGTGGGCAGGGTTTGCCCAAATTCAGTGATTCTGCTCCCCTATCCTTTCATGCATGCCTACACACATGCAGCATGAACAGGGCTTTTACATCACTGCTGATCAAAAACAGAAACAAGAATACAACCTTTGTGAATGTTCTATGACATCACAGAACTTTATGCAGTAGGACCTGATATCATCCCAAAATGATTAAGGTGTGCTAATTAACGGGAGCATGCAAGCATCTTCGTTACACTTCATGTGGCTGCATTTTCTTAGGCATGTAGCAATATCCCATCCCTGCACAGATCACACTCCACATATTGCAGACAGATAGAAAGAGCTCTTTGAAACAGACTACTTGCTTAAGCGCATCTTCAACAACTCACCTCTATTGATTAAGGGCAAAGCCATTTAGTTTCCTCCTCACGTAAATGGAACAAATGCAGGCTCTTTGCTTAGAGAAACCAAAACCTACAAGGGGAGGCTAGATTAGGCTTGCTAGACTGGTGTGACCTCATGACATACATTACTTCACAGAACAGCAACCAACTTTTTTTCTCCCTTTCTTTTTCTCTCCCCCTCCCTCCCTCCCTCCCTCCCTTCTCTGCAGTTTTGCAATCTCACCAACCAGCATGCTCAAAGAAATTTGTGTTGACTAAATCGGGTTGTGGTCTCCACTCCAGCCGTTGATGAAATGCTATTGCATTCAGGCATGCATTTGCAAACAGTTCTCCCACCTGCAAAACCATACGTAAAATTTCAACCTTACAGGAGCACAATACTGGCCAAAAAGATACAGAAGTTAATGGATAGCAAATCATATTATTTGTCCGTCTAGGAAAAAAAGCAGGCAGGGAGCTGATAGGAGCACAGGAATCTGTTTATTGAGCACAACAGTCTCTAGATGGCATTAAGATTGTTTTGATTCCCAGTCCAAGATCAAAAAATCATCCCGACCTCAGAGCTGGAGACCCTTGCTTGGATTCCCATCAGTGCAGAAAGAATGATGGCAAGTGCTTCTCCAGAGTCACAAGAATGACCCAAGAAGAGGAGCTTAGCAGGTGCTCTGGGGAGGGGTTAGGGAGGGAGCAGGGTGGTATTGCCTGGCAGTGCTTCAACCTCCTTTCAGCCCCCTCTGAAGTTCTGCAGTTAGACAGTCAAAACTGGGTATCTAACTGTTTTGCAATAGGAAGAGAGCTGATGTATTTGAAACATGGTGCTGGAGGAGAGCTTTGCAAATAATCAGGACTGCCAAACAGATGATCAAATGGGTCCTAAATCAAATCAGGCCAGAACTTTCCCTGGAAGCAAAAAATGTCAACATCGGGTTGTCCTACTTAGGGCACATCATGAGAAGGCAAGACTCCCTGGAGAAGACAATAATGCCGGGGAAAGTCAAAGGCAGAAGAAGAAAAGAAAGACTAAATAAGTGATGGACTGAATCCATAAAGGAAGCCACAGCCTTGAATTTAGAACAATTAAGCAGGAGTACCATGGATAAGCCATTTTGGAGAGCTCTCAGGGTCAGCAGAAATTGGAGATGACTTAATAGCATGTAATAAGAACAGTGGTTTTACAGACAGGAAGAGCACTTCTCTGCACTCCCCCTACCATATGTAGGAGGTCCATAACACTTGGAGTTCAGAGGGTTACTGGCATCCCCTAAGGACTCGGCCCTTCAACACAACCAACCTGATCCCCACCAGAGTTATGAAAAGCACTTTTCTGGTTCTTGCAGTCATCAGTCCTTCTTGTGCCTGTTGCTTTTCTTGTTGTGCATGTCTATCTTGCTCACTGTTATCCACTCTGAGGTTTCAGGCACGAGTTGCTAAAATTACATGCTCCCTGATCATTTCTGCTAGGAGAAAGTGGGAGCTGAATCCCACAAAGTGAGAAAGAATCTGTATGTGGTATAAAGAAAGAGGTGATCTCCTTTAGTCCTATGGTTCTGCCTCATTTTGGCCACTGGGATGCCTGCAAGTATTTATTTATTTATTAGATTTCTATCCTGTTACCTAGCTGGAGCAGCTCTCTCTGTGCCGGATGGCTTTGTGCTTGGTTTCTGAAATGGAACATGCTGCTTCACACAACCAACACCCAAATCACTCTCGTTTTATTACTGTACTTTTTTTAATTTAGTGATTGATACATCAGCCTCTACAAACTGAGAGCCAGGCTGATTCATATACTATTAGAAAGGCAAGTGTGTGTGTGTGTTGAGGGAATCCACAGGCATATGGTAGATTTAGTAATGCACTCATTTTCAAAAGAAAAGAAAAGAAAAGAAAAGAAAAGAAAAGAAAAGAAAAAATACTAATGAAATCTTCCGTCATGCTCTAATGAATCCTAATGAAGTGAAATATGTATGGGTGGCGATCTCCATATGGATACACTTAAGAATTAAGAAAAGTCAATCAAATCCAAAATATTAACCTAGAGTTTCAAGTAGGGATGTGTGAGGAATCTGGCTTAGAGTGGGGATCCAGCGGTTCCCTTGGCTGGGCTCCCCAGACTCGCCTCTGCTTTGCAGTGGCCCAGTGCTCATGGGGTAACCACCAGGACTTGAAATCCAGAAGCTGTGCAACCAGCATCAGATAGAGCTTCTGAAGAAAGATCTACTTTCGAGGGCCTCCCCAGGAAAGTGACCTGCTTGCAACTGCTCCACAAGCATCATCCTTCTTCCGTGGAAGGTTGCCTGTTGTGCAACTGGGGTGAGAGTTTACGGACTGCCCCTTAGCTTGGTTCCCTTTGGAGGACTGGACTGAGCACAAGAGGAAGCCCACGAATGCTTGGAAAAGGGCAGATTACAACAGGGTTTGTCCCAACCCTAGTTTCAAGGAGCATCTTCATGTATCATTATCACTCTATATCTCTCTTGATGCAACAGCATATATCATCAGCACCAATTATGATTTTTGCATCACATACCCACACCTTAAGTTTCTATCCCTCATGATTCTAAACATTAAATTACAGTTTCTCCTTCATCCAGCATCTCAAAAAAGTAACCAATTGCACATTTAGGGTCTTTCTGTTCCACAGTCTTAGTTCTAATACACTTACAGTTCCAGTAAACGTGGCATAGAATGGTTATATTGTTATAAAATGGAGCTCCATCATGGTGAAGTGTGTATAAAATGCCTAAATACCCATTTCCAGGAAACATAGATAGGGAAGTGGTTGAGTACATATGGACTTCTCCCCCATTTTTGCATTTAAAGTAACCAACAAAATATCTGACTCTTCAAACACCGACCGTTTCATTTTCAATTAAAATGATAGAAACTTAACTAGGTTCACAAATCATGCTGAATAGCACTGCGTATTTACTGCAGTTTGTGCAGCGTTCAACCTTGATATGTCTGACACACCATCAGGGTCATGGTGCTAACCCGCCTCCCTGCAGCCATCACCTTCCCTTTCTGTCCTCCAGGTGGGGACACCCAATGGGAAGGAATGGGCTTGGCTGGCTGAGCTGGGACCGCAGTCCTCTTGTGTTAACTCGGCGCTTGCCATGCAGTGCTGGACGGGCAACATTGTCCGCTCCAGAAGGAGCCCTTGGGGCACAGGGTGGAGGTGGCGGTGCAGCGCTGCTTCAGGTGTGCAAGTGGGAGAGTGGAGAATCAGCTGGGTGGGGGGGTGGAGACTGGCAGGGCTGTGAAGCTCTGCCCGTTCCCCTGCTGCCCCCACCACCTGACTGAAGGAAACGCCTCCAAGGAAGCCCCTCCGGTGGGACGAGTGGGAGCAGGAGATCACATGACTGGTAGGGCGCAGCCGGCAGTCACTCCGCTCAGATGATTGACCCGCTCAGCACTGTTCTCGATCCCCAGCCCAGCCCAGCCCAGCAGCCTCCCGAGTGCCTTTCTTGCAAGCTGAGAGTCAGTTAAGTGGTGCAGTCCTCTAGTGGGCACCACTGCCAAGATGGTTCTCTTCTCCTATGCTAGCGAGGGTGAGGGGTTTCTCTCGGGTGGCTGGGCAGTCATGCAATCTGCTTGTTCCATGGGTTTCTCATTTCCATGGTTCCAGCCCGTTCATGGCACGCTTCTGTCGTAAAGAAGATCTTTAGGTCAGGAGGCCACCAAAGCAAGGAGACCTCTGGCTGTGGTGCTCTCTGGCCTGGCACTCCGTAAGTGTAGCAACAGGCCTCTCCTTTGTACCGCACATACAAAACTATCTCTGGTGAGCCAGAAGTTCCCTATAAAAGAGTGATTTTTAAAATTACCTCTTTCTTACTTGACCTTTGCTTGGGGATGACAATACATTTCAGTTTTAGCTAATTGAGATCACTTAATTACTTGAGAGTTTAACATTTTTCTTGATAAGTTTACAACATTGTACCCTAAAGTGCTACATTGTGTTGAATGCCAAATACATCCCTATTACCATCCCTATGCAGTTTTTGGACATTTCATGTTTCAGATAGTTTTAAATGGTGTATAGGAAAAAAGAAACTGTAAAAGGCAGGTGGCTGAAACTGGCGATTTTGTTTACAACCAGGCTTGTGACAATAGTATAGAAGAACTAGATGGTGGGTCTACCTAGGTGTAAATTGCAAAACAATATGTGATCCTGGAGCATCGCAGTGCTCCCGGAAGTCTCATGAATGTGGACTAGAGAATTAACTTGCTGGTATATTTGCACTGGCTGATATCTATTGGAAGTTTCAGGTATTTTTCCCCATCCAGACATGCATAGGATTGCATGCCAATGTACAGATTGCTTGCTATTCTAGACACAGCTTCCAAATCAACCATTGCTTACAGCAGCAGAGTTTCAAGTATGTTATTAGTTTCAGAGTGTGAAACTGATTCTGAGATTTTAATTAGGATATTAACAGGTGACCTGGCCATCATGAAATGTGACGATCATGCATGTGGGTCCATTGGAAGCAGGGCAGGAAGCTGAGGAGTATGATAAAAGAACTTTTACTCCTATTTCCTACCAAAAATAAGTACAGAATTGGGAATAGTAATAATTCAGTCTAGCCTCCTTTCTCCTGCTTCCCATGCAGGTCTGCAATAGAACTAGGGAAAGATGAATGTGTCTGTTTCTGTTTTCTTGAGTTTTCAAACTTTTTGAAACAGAAGTTTACTCTGTCCTTTGAATCATTTGGGAAAACCCACATTACACTGTCATAAACATTTATCCTAACAGATACAGTTTAGAAAGCTGTTTCCCTTAAGACATACCTTTTGTTAAGTTTCTCTGAATGTAAGCTTCTTTGTGCATCATCTTCCCTAATGTATGTACAATTGTATGCATTATATCGCATAAAATCATAGAAGAGTGAAAGATAACTGTTCTGTTTCACATATAGGTTCCGAAAGTGATGGCTATTAGTCTTATTAATACATTATATTTATAATCCACAATTGTTATTTTTTACAAGAACCTCAGATGGCCTTCTCCTCTCCATTTTGTCCTCACAACAGCAACCTGTGAGGTAGGTTAGGCTGGAAGTCCTTGACTGACCCACAGTCATTCAGCTGTCATGGCTGACAGGGGAATAAAATCCAGATTTCTCCAGTCCAATCCAACATTCAGACCACTATATCACACTGGTCAGTGATCAGTTCAGTTTATATTAATCTGAACCAAAAAAATGCATTCCACATATCCGCAAGTTTCTGTGCCTGTAGTAAACTGGCACATTAAAAAGAGCTGGGTTAAACCTCCACTTTGCAAATTGGACCTTATTTGTCTCAGAGAAAGGGATTGAGGATCGATGTCAGAGAGAAGGATGCTCTTGGTTCATAGTATTCATGTTAAGATCTCTTATGGAGGACCTGAAATGTGAAGAAGTGGATGCCTCTTCAGGATTGTGGCCTTTAGGCCAACAGCAGGCAGCCTTCCAATCACTGCATGCTTCTGGGACTCTCTTTCGGCTCTCTGCAACTGACACTGAAATGGAAATCCATGGCAGTTTTATCCAGTAACACTGGGCGGGATGTGTCTGTAGACACTGGCTTTCAACATCGTCTCCAAACCTGTTTAACAGAAGCTAAAAAGGCAGGAAGTAACGCAGGTGAAGACTAGAACCTAAACTAGTCTGGGGCCTCAGCTGAAGTAGCTGAAGCTTTCTGATCACGTGGGTTGATGTGAGCTCCCGCAAGAGGGGATACAGTAAGCAATCTGGTCCTCACCAGATTGGCACTAAATTGGTTCAGGCCAGTCGTAGCTGCTGGGGGCCTTTTGGTCAAGCGATAGTCTAACATATTTTTAGAATGTCAGAATGTGATAAAGAAAATTTATTTGGCTCAACATGTCATATGTTCCTGCTGGCATCTTGCACTGGCAATTTTTGACTGTGTTCCTGTACGTTCTAGATTTTGTTTAGCATGCCTTTTTGCATTTAGTTGAATAAAAGAAGAGGTCGAGGAAGAGGCACAGTTTTGTTTTGTTTTAAGAAAACAACACATGTAGACATCAAGGCTATCATAGACTAGAGGCTTTCTATAATTCACTGGTGCAGAAGGTGTTTGCAAAATGCTGGCAGAGACCTTTTTAGGCATTGTGAAGACTCGTGAGATCGTGTGTGTACCAAGGCCAAGACAGTTTCTCCAGACCTTCGTTACTCACCATAAGCATTGACAGGTCAAACTATTGATGTTTGGAAGAAAAACTAATAATCTAGGAAACAACATTAGGGTGAAAAGTGTTGGACTTCTGCCTCCTAAGAAAGGATTATACAAGATTAATACAGAGTAAGCAAATGGATCAAATGTTCCTTCCCTTAAATCTGTAGACATTTGGAAACCAAGTTTAAATTCTTTTGGAAAAGAAAACTGCTAGCATCGCCACCAGCAAAATACCCCCTTAGCCTCTACTTCAGGTGTGAAGGAACTATAGAGGTATAAATATGAATGCCGCTTGAGCATGGACAAGAGTAACAGTACTACCCATCTCCATGGCCTCCCTGCCAACGTGTGAACTTATCAGAAGTGCTCCTTTAGGTGCTTTCCGTATTGTTCACATAAATGGAATCTGTGCGTGTCCTATTGATCCTCCATGTGCAGAAGGACTCCAGAATAATTAGGATCCCTTTTGAAATGGAGAATGTCAGCACTAGCACATTGATGTTCTCTTCATGTATGGATAATGGACACCAGTCATGTGGATGGCAGATCTTAGCTTTCCTTGCCCTGTGACCTGTCCTTGTGCCTGAACACAGCAAAGATGTCTCTTCTAAACTAGCACAACTATGTCAATTGTAGTTTTTGTCAGGTTCTTAGTGTCCCATTTTTAGAATTGGTTTGTCCTGAACACAGAGAATTCCAAAAAATGCATTAATATTATTGTTGTGCACATTTCTCCTTGCATAAATTTGTGTCCACTTTTACCTAATATTGCAAGCAATTTCCCAGATATAATATTCTCCAGTCAGTATTTTCCTCAATGAGGAGAACTGATTGGGGAATTTCATTTGCAAAATCCAGAGAAGTATGAATTTTGAAAGATAACTGAGTTTCTGTTTTGTAGTGGTTCAATGAGCAAGATTAGATAAAGATGAACAGAACTGTGAAATGATTTTTCCTCCAAACCTAATCTGAACCCCTTGTTCTGCAGTACTTCAGAGTGCTTGAAAAGAGAATCCTGACTTGAGTATACAAATGGCCGAGGCTGGAACATCTTTAGCCAGCTGAAATGTCAGTCCAAGATTTGGATGTCTCTGAACAATAGAGTCTAACCCTCTTTCCCATTTCCTGCAAATGCACTGGGACATGTAATAAAGACATCTTTTTCCATGCAGAAGATTGAAACCATAATGGGATAACAGCAGTTCGTCATTGTATTGATTTATGTTTTATAGCCCAAAATTAGGATGAAGACAATACCCTAGAGTCAAAGCTACATTGCATTAAAAGTAAATACGATCACATTTCAAGAGGCAAGCAATAAGCATTTTTTCCAGCTCTCGTGCCAATCCAAGCCATCTATTAAAACCAAGAGGAATTAGATAACTGAGAGCCAAGAAAAAATGTGGGGAAAGCTGAAAGTGTAAATGAAAAATCTTTAATGAAACTGTGAAGCCTTGTGTTATTTTGGAAGGGGAGAGACAACCCCTTTCCAAGTCTCAGTGACTGTTTTTTCAAAATCAACCTGGAACTTTTCTCCATTTAATCATGACAACAAGCTAAAAGAAACCCAGAGATTGTGCTGAGCTGAGAAGGCTTTGCAGTCTATACAACTTTTTGTCAACATACAAGTTTTAAGGCTGATTTAAGTTTGGGGTTGTTTTTTGACGTCTTGCAGCCCACACAGTTGATTTGCAGTGACTGGTTCTATCAGAGAGACTCATCCTAGAAGCCTTAGGGAAGGTGCAATGGGGGAATAAGCCTGAAGAGACTCCTTTTTCTTTTGCCAACACTTACTTCGATGAGGGGAAGTAATAAATAAAAGAGCACAAACACAGAATGAACTCAAAGGACATGAAATATGAATATCGGTTTCTGAGATATTCTCTGACTCCATTCTTGCTCCACCTACAACTTTTCCCTTTCCCCTTCCCTTTTCTTTTTATTAACTCTGGCAACAAGATTTTTCTAAAGACCTATGAATATATCTTCTTCTCCCTAGCCAGGTTTCAAATGTTATTATTATGGAAAGTGAAAAAAACAACTGTCAAAACTCTAAACAAAAATCAGCACATGCAAAATTCCCTCTGCAGCATCTCGCATGGCAAAGGAGGTCTAGGCTTCTATTATAGCAGGCAAGTGGAATAAATAATTAAAAAACATAATTAAAAATGTTAATAATTAACAATCCCAGTGCACCAGGTCTATCACACAGCATGTTCCCTGAGCTTCAGGAAGGCTCGTTTTGTTCCATACTGCAGCCCCCGCCAAGAAAGCAAATGTAAACCCCATGTAAAAGATACGTTTTCACTGGGAAAATAGGTCTATGCAAAACACAGAATATTGGGAAGAGGCACTGAAAAAATACTTCAACTGTTAACGAGGATTCAAATAGTACAAGGAAGAAATAGAGCCTGAGACACATTTGACTTGTTTCTGCCTTTCAGGGATGGACCATCTGCTTAGCTATGTGAGATAACCATTTTTTATTTTCAATTGATATAGCACTGGGCAGCTGAAGATTACAGAATATTCACTTTCCCCATGATTTCTCAGAAAAAATCCAGGTTTTCTGAAGAAGGGACCCATGGATATCTCATTGCTCCAGAGAGTCTCACTCCAGTAGATATAACGTACGTGAGTACAAAAAGCCCATGCATCTGTCAGTCTTTCAACAGTTGCTCCTTCCCTGATGCTTAAAGTTCAAGCCAACTTACCTCTGGTGGAAGAAAGGTGCAGAAGCAACTCCACTTTCTTGATGGAATAACTTTTCCTACCAAAGGGGACACAGGGATTTCAATTTTCTATTGATAGGAAAGGATGCTCTCCTAGGGAGCTGGGCTTTGTAGTAAGTGAGCCAGGTAACCCACTCTTTGTTGATTTTCCAAGGGTCTGATTGAGAAGAAGGCACCAAGGAAGAGGCAGTGGAGGGCAGGAGGGTCAAGGGGCTACATGAGCCTTTGAAGCGCCAGGGTCACCCCCTCACAGTTTCCCAGGCTGGCCATGAGAGCAGGCATGATTTGGGAAGCATTCAAGGAGCGGTGGGTAAGCTCTTGCCTTGTTTGGTCCCTGAGCCCATGAAGAGGCACTGGAAGAGATGAGCTATCCATTCAGAGGGCTTGTGGAAGTCTCACCAGCTGGCTTTCCATCAAGGGGAGCCACACTGAGGGGGGAACCTGCAGCTTTAATGAAAGTGAAGGACTGAAACAGGATCAAGATGCATAATCAACTAGGTGAACTCACTTGTGCTTTTACGACTGTTGTTTTTTCACACCGCATTCCAATTTCAAACCTTATCCTCATCCTTCATAAATAGTAGCAGAGTAAAATTTCTTATCATCATCATCATTAATTATTTTATTTCTACACTGTCCAGTAGCTGAATTCTCTGGCCAGTTTACAACAATGCATTAAATACAATCTAAAATACAGGCAACAATAAAGACATCATAAAATTTATATTGCAAAATTCAGAAGCCATTACAAAAGCCACATAAACTTAAACACATTGAATAATAAGACCAGTTTAAGCAGCGGGCATAAATGTCAATATAATATTGTCCTGGGTTAGAGGACAATTTTAACCTGACACCAGAAAATATTAAAGTTGGTGCTGGTGGAACACCCGAGTCGATCTTGTTCCGTTACTCAGGGGCCACCTCTGAAAAGGACCTTCACCTTGTTGCCAGCAGCCAAGTATCCTTCTGATATTGCTCCAAATGTGGGTTTAGGTTTAGGTTCTGGTTCTGATTCCAGTTGGGAGAAACATTCTGTTAGGTATTGTGGTCCAAAGCTATGCAGGGTTTTACAAGTTAAAACCAGCTTCTTGAATTGGGCTCAGAAGCATGCAAGCAGCCAGGGCAAGTGGGCTATAATGTGAGTCGTATGTTCAGACCATCCTGACCCTGCTTTTAATCTGGCTGCTACATTTTGCACAAGCTGCAGCTTTGGAACCATCTTCAAGGGCAGCCCCATACGGACAATCTAATGCCAGCCTTTCTGCCAATTCCCTTCCTTCCTCAGCAGTGAGACCTCATTGCAGATACAGGAGCACAACCAAATCATTTTTTTTTTGCGGGGATGCAAGAAACTTTCATCTCCTTATGCTTCCCAACTTACTTAACCAACCTGGGAGACACAGGAAATTGCAACTTGGCAGGACTGGATGCCCTTCAGAACTCTTCTGCACCAATGCATGCCTATGGATGGAATGAATTACAACCATTACTGAAATTCAACTGTTCCACAGTTGGAATGAATTGCAACCGTTATAGAAGAGTAAAGATACATGGACAGAATCCACTGGGCTGTGTGAGTTTTCCTTTTCTGCCCTTGACAACATTAAGAGAATTTCTTGCTCCTATCTGTACAGCCGTATGGTTCTGTTTCTTGGATGCATGAAGTGCAGCAGAACACTGGAAAGTTGAGCCAGACTTTTATATAGCTCAATAGATAGATCATTGTACTGACACCAGCAGTTTTATGACACCTATAAACTGAGGTTGCTACCTTTTAATCTACTAGCTGGATTCTCATACGGAAATGGAAGTGAGTTGATACAAGGTCAAGGTAGGAACCCGGGGAAACACATGCATGCTCACATGCCCGCTTCAGGTTTGTTATAGATGACTACCCACCAAATATTTTGGAGAGATTCAAAAACTCACTGTGGCATTGCTAGTGTTGCCAAGAGCTTTGGAACGGTTACCCAGGGATGTGGGGCAGCGTGTCTGCTGCAGTGAGCAGAAGCATTTTCCACTCGAGGTGGCACAGAGACAGTAAATATATTTTTTTAAAGGGGGGGGGAATCCTCCTAGCCGTACTGTAAATGCTCACTGTAGATAATCTCAGTGGCCTTTTCTTTCTGCATTGCGGGGATTTTTCAGTGTGCAGTGAACTCAGAAAAAAAAACCAGGCTTTTAGCTTGGGTACATTTTTAGTAGCCTTCCCAGGCCCGTCTGGAGGAAGGCATTCTGTCCTGAATACACACAGCCAGGGAGGAAGAAATGGTTAAAGTTGCAAGAGTCCAAAGCATATTTTGGGAAAGAAGACATTTACTTGAAGGACATCACCACCCATGCCAGTCTGTCACCACTCAGTAGAAAGCGATACCTTTCTCATTACCCTACCTCTGAAAGCAGATAGGTAGGCTCCCACACCAGGGAGGGCCCCCTTCCACTGGAATTGCCTGACATGGGGGGGGAGGGGTTGCCACACCCCATCATTGATGGCTCTGGAAACATTACTATTCTATTGTGGCCTTTTTCCAAGTATGAGTTTGTTAGATTGGGGTACAACTGTAGTTTTATTTGACACTGATGTTTGCTGCTTTTGTTTTTCAGAATGTTTGCTGCTGTTGCTGCTTTTTTGTGTTTTAACTGTTTCGATGGGGAGTTTGAATTGTATTTCATTGTTCTAAACCACCAAGGGGGTTGCCCTGAAAGGTGGCAAAGAAAAATTTCAGATCAATCCACACAGAGAACTAATGTGGTGTGCTGACTAGAGTATTGGACTGAGACTCAGGTGATCTGGAATCTAGTCCCTGCTCAACCATGGAGCCAATTGGGCGGTTTTGGACCAGGCACAGACTCTCAGGACAAGTCATCTCACAGGGTTCTTGCTGTGATGATAAGATTGAGAGGAGGAGGAGGATGGGGGATATAAATAAATAAAATAATGGGCACATTCTTTGTAGTCTTATCTAAGCATGTAGATGCCCAAGCATGGAAAGGGGATTGGGATGGGTTTCCATCCCTGACACTTTGACTGCCCCAAGCTGTCAGGAAAAGTCTGAATCAAAACTGTAACTACCTTTCGTTGAATGTGATTACAAATCTCAGTGTGAATGGGAACCCTGCATATGATTAAGGGTATGGAACTCTGAATATGATTAAGGTTGTCTTTCCTTCCAACTTTTCCCATCAGCACAGGGAGAGTCTGAGCACATGTCCCATCTCCTCTCTGGGTACCAGATTCCAAAAGTCTGAATCAGACTTCTGACTTTGGCTCTTTCTGGATATATTCTCCAACTCTCAGTTCTTTGGGAGGATGATTTCTCATTTATTGGTGAGGTGTGAGGCGTTTTGGAGCTGCTTTTTTCTCTTGCTGTGATTAGCAAGTTCTAAACAAGAACAAAATGCTCATTCCTCCGTTGAGGTAACCAAGTAAGATTCATTAGACTTTCCCACATCACTAGCACAAAAGAGCTGTCAAAGCATACAGACTGTTGTTTCTAGGTCTCTTCAAAGTACTGATTTTGATCTATAAAGGCTTCAATGGCTTTGAAGACAGGTATGTCAGAGCTGGCAGAAGGCATGACAGCTCAGGTGGTTCTCAGTCCAAAAGTCCCAGGTGTGACCCCTAGCAACACTCTGAAGACCTGACAGCCAAGCTTCCCCTACCTGGTCAGGAATTTGCCTTCTAAAACAGTGGTGCAGGATCAGGGGAAGTGGCTGTACACAACTTTGAAGTAAATGGACCAAAAGTCTGACTCAGTCTAAAGAAGCTTCCTAGAATTGACTTTTCCCATATGAATCTTCCTGTCAACCAAGATCATCTTCAAGGCTCCCTTCCCCACCCCTCCCCATCAGGTATTAGGCTGCTGGCTATCAATAAAAGGATCTTTTTTGTGTGTTTTCAGTGAACTAGAATTCTCTTCCAAGTAGGAATGGGAGAGAAGTAGGTTGGACTTTCCAACTTATGTAAGAACAGAAATTCGTTTATCCTTCAAAACGGCACTTCTCTGAATTTTGTAATGGGCTTCTACATTAAAAATAATGCATGCAGAATAAGGATATTAGGGAATGGTGTGTCACAGCGGGGCATGCAAAAATGCGCAAGAGTGTGCATGCATGTTTTAAACAAATTTATTTGCATGCTGCCAACCTGGCTTTCTTTTAGGTACCTGGGAAGCTCCGTCTTCTTTTCTCATGCTTTACCCTTTCATTTCTGTGTTCTGTTTGTATAGGCTGCTGCTTTTGTCAGCTTTTATACAAGATTTCATTTTGATATTTATTTTGTTGCATTTTATATCAGATTGAACTTCTCAGCCACCTGATGTTGAAAGGCGAGGTATGTGTTCTTAAACAATCAGAAATGCGGGCTGTCAAGAGGAAAGCAGGATAGGACGACTGATAGGTCACCTGTGTCTATGTAGGTTAGTGGACACAGAGAATATTCCTCCAGGATTTCCTCTATTGCCCCAGTAGATAATCCTGAGAATTCCTTGTTATATTCTCTGCTGCCAATCCAAGCCATTAGGAACAACTCCTAAAACACACTGAGCTTTAATGAATTCTGTTCATCCAGCTAAAACTATGGATGTTGGAGATACTCATTTCATTCTTGCACAGAGTTTACTTAGTTTGTACCTACATGAAATCAAAGCACACATGAATGAAGCCTGTGGCTGAATGCCATCCATTTCTATTAAGTGTGTGTGTGTGTGTGTGTAAATTATTTCTTTTATGTACTATTTATTTGATTTATACCCTGCCGTTTTTCCAAAAAGTGGCACTCGAAGTAGCCATTTGTTTGGAAATGTGTTCATTTGAAATACTTCAAATGTATGTTTTAATCAATAGGGAAAAGTATGTACATTTGAAAAATGTGTCCCATTGAGGCATACATTTGACAAAACTCACGTAAACACACACATAAGCATGGTGTGTGTGTGTGTATCTTGTGGGTTTTATTTTTTTGGCCCCAAGCCAGCACAAGCTTCAAGGTGGAATTTGTAGAAGCTTGCCAAATATGTGCTTTTTTTTGATATACTCTTCCCAGTCAGATAACGGCAGTGACCTTGACCCTTCTTGATTCTCTCATGCCCATGGGTGGGTTCATTGTGAGGAGTTTTAGCACTGACTGGAGTGTTACAAGTGTGTCCCTATTTTTTGCCTTTGAAATGTTGAAGGCATCTTTTTTCCTTTTTTCCTTCCTTCCTTCCTTCCTTCCTTCCTTCCTTCCTTCCTTCCTTCCCCAGCCTTTCTGTCTACCCAAGTCCAATTCTGAGATTTCTGAGATGGTCTATCTTCAGATAGCCTTCCAGTGATAGTGGACACAAATATAAAACTAGCTTGCTAATTGCTATCCTTAGCCATTGAGATAGTATAAAACATACATCCAAATGACAAACTAATGAATAAAATTAGGAGATACAGAGGTTTGCACAGTGGAATTCACCCTGATAATTTTGCTGCATCAGAATATATTAAAAGAACAGTGAATTACATTACAATCATTTACACATAAGCAAAAGCAAAACACCTTTTCTGGAGCTGGTAAAATAAATCAACAAAACATCCCTTGCCAAGCAGCCCCAAGATGCATACATGATGTTGGGTCATAGACTCTCTCTCTCTTCTTGCTTTGATATTTATGACTAAATCTGCATAAATCTCAGAATGACAATACCAGTGAGCCTTAGCGACCAGGGAAAACATTTCTAGCAGGAAGTCTTTGAGGAAATGCAAATTGGTCTTCGGAAGCAAATACATACATGCATAGCACAACAAAACAAACAATGCCTCAAGGAGAAGGCCAAGCTGGGAGCAAGGAGTGAATTGCTGGGCTCCAGACGTGGCTGGCATCTGGAAGCAACTGCGGGCAGAGGCACCGCTGATTACTTAACGTGGCAAAAGGATTGTCCCAACATGTGTTCTTCAATGACACATGTAGGAATGGGTGAATGAGTTCTGTGGCTCACCAAAACAGTGTGTCTGACAACTGTTTGCTTTTGTGATCGCTGTTCACTCTGGGCGAAGAGAAACTTGCAGCAGCAATTTGTGTTTTGAGCAAATCTCTCCAAATCTGTGTCAAGTTTCTACATTGCTCAGTTGGTTCAGTGTGTATGCAGAAAATTTGTTCAATCGGTTCAGTGTGTATGCAGAAAATTTGTTCAATCGGTTCAGTGTGTATGCAGAAAATTTGTTCAATCAGTTCAGTGTGTATGCAGAAAATTTGTTCAATCGGTTCAGTGTGTATGCAGAAAAAATTGCACAAATTAGGAAATGTTCACAAATTGAACCAGAAATTGGGATGGGATAACATGACCACGTATTGAACAGTGTCATGGTGATCTATGCACTGGTAACCTCACGTTTGGACTATTGCAATGTGCTCTACATGAAGCTGCCCTTGGAAATGGTTCAGAAACTTCAGTTGGTACCTTGTCTTCTGACAGGGATGAGCAGAAATGAACATATTAACTCAGTGCTATATCATCTGTACTGGATACTAATTGAAGTCCAGGCCTGCTTTGAGTTGCTCATGCTAATGTAGAAATCCCTAAACAGCTCTGGGTCTTCTTCCATATATACCTACTCGGACCTTAGATAATCTGTGGAGGTCCTTCTTTATGATTCACCCCTGAAGGAAGTCAAGAGGGTGGAAGTCAAAAGGAAGGGCCTTCTTGGATGTGGTGCCCCATCTGTGGAATCAGCTGCCCGCACAGATTTGCATGGCTCCAATGCTATATATATTTCAGCGCCAGGTTAAAACTTTCTTATTTTCTTGCCATTTTTCACTGTTAATTATTTTATACTGCCTTTTCATTGTTCTGGCAAAGTGGGGTTAGTTGTTATTGCGTATAGTACTGTATTGCTTTGTTTATTGTTTGTCACATACGCCTGTCAAATTTTATTGTTACAGGCATGTTTTACGGCATACAAGTCTGTTTTTGAGTCTGTTCTAAATTGTTGTTATTTTGGTATATTTTAATTACTTTCTATAAACCATTCTGAGAGTATTAAGCTAATTCGAATGATATAGAAATACTTTCAATAAATAAATAAACAGTTTATTAATATTTTTGGCAGGCATGAGGGCTTGCTTTTACATTTAGTACTTCAAATGGGACCTGTTCACATGCTTTGGAATCGAAAGCAATACTCTCATATGCTCCCGGGCACAGGTGATGTGTGTTAGTTGGCTCTCAGGGTAATCAAGAAAGCCATTTCACTGCAGAGGCCATACTACCCCTTTCTAAGCAGACCCAGAGAAGGGCTTATCAGCCAAAAAGCATTAAGAAGTTAATGCCAGCCAATTGGATTGGCTTAAAAGTACCACTGAAGAAAACTGCAGACGTCAGTGACAAAAGAAACAAGCATAGTTAGCATACTAGCAATTAAGGAAATGTGACCTGTGTTGAGGAATTGATTCCAAAGTGGATGTCCATCCTCCCTTCTGAACTCAAATTACCAATGTGAAGCACAGTCTCTTGGCCTAAGGGCCAGTCTCTTGGAGCAACTGACATTTTCTTCTGGTCTGCTCTCACTGGTCCCTGGGATTTATTTATTTATTTAGAAAGCTTCTGTGAGGCCCCATTCGCCGAAGCCTCGGGGCAGCTTACAACAATAAATAAATAATAACAATAGAAAACAATATAATATAATTGGAGACGTCCTGGCCATCAAAATAAAATAAAAAAATTATATTAACAATTACGCTGGCATTTAAATAAAAAGGTCTTCGCCTGGCATCGAAAAACAAATAATGACGGTGCCAGGCAGACCTCTCTGGGGAGTGCATTCCATAGATTGGGCGCCAACGCAGTGAAAGCCCTCCTCCGAGTACATACCCTCCTAATATCCTTCACGGAGGGTTCCAGGAGAAGGGCCTCTCCCACGGATCTCAAGGGGCGGGCGGGCACGTATGGACATAAGCGCTCCTTTAGGTAACCAGGATCCAAGCCGTTAAGGGCTTTATAGGTCATAACCAACACCTTGAATTGGGCCCAGACTTCAATGGGGAGCCAGTGAAGCTGACGGAGAACTGGAGTCATGTGAACATAACACCCTTCCCCGTCAGCAGCCTGGCAGCTCTATTTTGAACCAATTGAAGTATTCGGACCATCTTCAAAGGAAGCCCCATGTAGAGCGCATTACAGAAGTCAAGTTGGGAAGTCACCAATGCATGCGTCACTGTTGCCAGGCAGTCATTCTCCAGGTAGGGGCACAGCTGATGGATCAGCTGAAGCTGAAAGAAAGTGCTCCTCACCACCGCTGTCACCTGAGCTTCCAGTGCAAGCTCTGGGTCGAGGGGCACTCCCAAGCTGCGGACTTTGTCCCTAAGAGGGAGTGCAACCCCATTCAGGACTAGGTCAAAGCCCCCTTCCCCGAAGCCCAATCTGCCAACCAACAAGACCTCCGTCTTGTCTGGATTGAGCTTCAGTTTATTGGCCCTCATCCAGCCCGTTACCTCAGCCAGGCACCGGTTCAGCACAGCCACTGCCTCACCTGGATTGGTGGAAAACGAGAGGTAGAGCTGGGTATCATCAGCGTACTGATGATTCCACAGCCCACACATCCTGATGACTTCTCCCAGCAGTTTCATGTAGATGTTAAATAGCAAAGGGGACAGAATGGATCCCTGCGGTACTCCATGGCATAGCTGCCATGGCGCAGAGCCATAGTCCCCCAGCGTCACCTTCTGGAATTGGCCATTGATATAGGAGCGGAACCACTGCAAAGCAGTGCCTCCAGCTCCCAATCCCGCTAGCCTATCCAGAAGGATACCATGGTCGATGGTATTGAAAGCCACTGAGAGGTCCAGGGGAACCAACAGGGACACACTCCCCCTGTCTTTCTCCCTGCACAGGTCATCGTACAGGGTGACCAAGGCAGATTCAGTACCATACCCAGGTCTGAAGCCTGACTGAAATGATTATCCAGATAATCAGTTTCATCCAAGAGTGCTTGGAGTTGTCCTGTCACCACCTGCTCCAACACCTTGCCCACCTCCTCATTAGCAGGCTCAGTTTACCATCCCATGATATTTGAACATTACCGATTCCTAATGGTCCCCTGGAGTATCCCTGAATCCTCTAGCCTTGGCATCTCAAGTAGATCTCAACCCCCTTCCGCGTCTGACTCAGAATATGTTTCCACACCCCTTTCAATGAGCCAAATTCCTACATTCTCTGGGTAGACCCACATCAGAAAGAGGCTGAACAGAGAGATGCATTCACAAATCTCGATGTTGAAATGATGGAGCATGTTTATCATTGCACTTTCTGCACACTTCATGCACGTGTCAAACACTGAGACACAACTGCCTCGGAGAGCCAAAGATGCTAGGAGAAACCATGGGCAGAAGGATTGAAGCTGCGAAAAAGTCACAGACCAGAAAAATCTGAAGCTGCAACATGCCACACAGATCAGGGAAACGAGACAGAGTGGCCAGGAGGAAAGCCAAATGGCCAGAATGTGAAAGGAGCCCTGCTAGATCAGGCCAAAGGGAGATGTCATCTTGCGAATCGGCTTTTCCCCTGCAGCCAGCCAAGTGGTTCTGGAAAGCCCAGAAACAGCACGGCAGAAGGTCCTCTTCAGTCCTTATCCAGGGTGAAGTACCATTCATAGTCCTTTAGGAATGTTCTGTCCAGGTATGATCCTTATCTGCACTTTTCCATATGGCTGAAAGGTAAGTGTGAATGAAGCAGCACCTTACAAGTGCCATGGCTCCCAACTTTTAGCCTTTTGCAGGTACAAAAAGAAGATTGATGAAGAGGAGGATGAGACAGCTCCTCCAGGGAAGGTACACACAATCAAGGACCTTTCCTCTAGAAGACATGGTCTTACCACCAGCCTCTGAGTCAAAGAAAGAAGCTCCCAGCAAATCCTCCATCTGCCCAATCAACAGGAGCTTGAGAATACAGAATCTGGTGAAGGTCCTTTAGCAGCCCAAGCAGTTCCTCTAGGGAGGGTCAAGCTAACCATTGAGTGTGGCTGCCTGTATAAGTCTTCAGTGAGATCTAGCTTGGCATTGAGGCAATATTCCCCTATGTTTCCTGCAGGAGAAAAGTCCAAGGAGCGAAGTTCCCTCCGAACAGTCTGTGATTCCAAGGCAGCTGCCCTCAGCCACTTTGCTGTGCTGTATGTATTTGCCTCGATCAGGCCCCATGTACCTGGCCCTGTATTTCCTGCCTTGCCTGGAGTCTTCTGTACAGACTGGATCTCCTTGCTCAGCTCTGAACTCTTAATTGACATTCACCTCTCCTATGAGCCAGAGGTAGCCACAGAATGGGACAGGGCAGGAGCAACTGTGTGAACCCTTCACATGAAATAAGCTCCTTGCAGAAGGTTTATTAGACTCATACTTCCCCAATAGGTGTATTGTTGGGAACACCTCAAGGGCCCTTTTGCCTAACCCATTTTAAAGTCTTCTAATGCAGCAACCACTTTAGAGGCAGTAAGTGCTGAAAGTTACAAATGTGCGGATATCTTCATCTAGTAGATCCTGTATCTACTGCCCTTCCGTGGGTCACTCTGAGCTTCTTCTGCCATTACAGGAAGTGAGAGAGTCATCTTCAGCCACCTTCTTCAACAGTGCTCCGATAGGCTGTGAACTCTGCAAAGAATCCTGTTCCTTTGTCTGGTTGCAAACTTGGAGGATGGACCCTTCCAACCATTCACAGCTGGGAACAGTGGCTATTCCTGCGGTTGAGGCTAACTTGGAGCTCCATGGTGTTGGGCAGCCTTGTCCGCCCTGGCACCTTCCAGATGTTTTGCCCTACAGCTTCTCCCCAGACAGCAAGCTGGGGCTCAGTAGACCTTCAGTACAATATGCCTGGAGGGCACCAGATTGTGCACAGCTGTTTTAGTGACTCGTAACAGGCAGCATTTACTCCTGGAGAATATTTTTGGCTGTGCTGCTGTTTGGAATATGGTTCTATGTTTCTTCTGTTAGGCCCTAAGGTGAATTGTTAATGTTGCTTTCACCAACCTAGTGCCTTCCAGATGTTTACAGTTATGATCCTTATTAGCCTTGACCTTGATCAGGCCTGACTGGGGTGGATGGGAGTTGAATGTCAAAACATCTGGATGAGAGCAGGTTGGGGGAAATCTGCATCAGTGGACTATTTGGTCTTGATGTATGTGTATTGCTATGCGTATGGCTATTTCAAGGGTTATCTTGTAATTATTAGTGAGACCTTGAATATTTTATTTATTATATAGATAATAAACCATTTTGACACTATGCCCCCAGTGAGCATGATTTGCTATAGAAACACACCATACTCATAAACTTGAGGTAATTTTACATGCTCTGCCAAGTTTGGGGATTTATGAGAATGTTGATTTTGCTTGTAAAAAATGGTAGTGTCTTTTGTTTGATAGTCCAAACATGTCTGATCCAAACAGACCTGATTGGATCGACTTTTCTTCATCAGAAAGGTGCTCCAGGCTGCTGCTCTCTCTGCCCACCCTTCTCTGTACCTCTTCCAGCTCTGAGATGTCATTTTTCAGAATGGGTGACTAGAACTGTGCAAAGATAGGAGAACCAAGGATGCTTAAACACATTGGGTTTCACATGCTGCTTGCCTAGCTCCCTTTATCATTTGTGATTTGCCACTCTTGCTTTTTGTTTGAGTGAAGATAGCATGCTTCAAAGAGGAAAAGTGCAGATTTCTCAGTGAATATTTTGAACTGCACACTTTCCCTCTACTGAATAAAGGATAAAATGTGTATCATTTGGAAACTGTGCATTTTAAAGTGCACATCTTTGGAAAGATGTATTTTTGAAACACAGTGGAAAGTTAGTTAAGGACTGCGTGATTTTTTTTCTTTTAAATGCACAGCTCTGTGTGTTTATATTTAAGATTGCAGACATGACAAGTTCTGAAAATAGCAGAGCTGAAAGAATAGTTTCATAGATCTCTACCTTATTCTAAATGCTGCTGCATCATAACACAAAAAATATTCTGATAATTATTTTTCATCTTTTATATTCCCTTCCCTAAATAGGAATGATAAAAACTGATAATGTTGGATTCTCTCCTCCTTCATTTTTTCAATTGTAAGCTCAATGCACCCTCCTGCCCTGGCACAAAAGACAGTATGGAAGTTTGTGTGTATTTTTGGATGCAGTTTTCTCTTAATGTATGTGCTTATTTTCAAGAGCAAGTGCATTTTTGTTACACTTTTCTAGAATAGTAGCCCTTCCAGTACATATTATTTAACTGAGGAGAAAATACAATCTGAGAAATGGGAATACTAGCAGAACTGCAATTTGGTCTGAGTATAAGCCTGGAAACTTAAGACAACAGCTGAGCAATTTTCTACCACCTTATCTTGACTATGAATTTGCTTTTTGCACTGTCACTTCACACACAACGTAGAGATTTTTGTACGACTTGCTCTCCATGATGCTCATCAAGTCTCTTCCCTGGACAGTCATAGCCAGTGTATATATGAACCGGAGTTTGGACTTACTAACTTATCAAGCCCCAGTGTGTGGCATAACGTCAGACTTCAATGCATTTAATCTCCTTTCCATTTAGTTGCTGGTTTGGCCATAGCTACTGGCCATCATAAATGCAGATGCGCACAGTCCAGTATATGTGAAAGAAAGCAGGGAAACATAAAACTTACCTGTACATTTTAAAACTGAAAGTTACGGTCTTTGTTTATGGCTGGCATTTCCTATGTACCTAGAGGTGAAATGTTGCAAATTAGGACAAGGACGTAACTTGCTAAGGAAGTTCCTCCATAAAGTCAGTGTGGGAGAGTGGTTAGTGTGCTGGGCTGCGACTCAAGCGCTCCAGGTTTAGTCCTTGCTCAGCTCCAAAATTCACTGGGTGAGTTTGGGCTCATCTTACCTACTTCATGACATTGCTGTGAGGATACAATGGACAGAAGGAGGGCCATAAGCCACCTTGGGTTCCTTGCAAGAGATACAAGGTGGATGTAGATGTAATGGAATGCTGGGAACAATAGATGGCAAAAGAAGAAGGGGACAGCAGAGGATGAGGTGGCTGGATGGAGTCACTGAAGCAGTCAGTGTGAGCTTGAGTGGACTCCGGGGGATGGAGGAGGACAGGAGGGCCTGGGGGAGTGTTGTCCATGGGGTCGCAATGGGTTGGACATGACTTCGCGACTAACACCACCACAACCACCAACAGGATGTAATGGAATGCTAATGCTAGTGCCAGAAAGCATATCTTCAGTGTGCAGAAATTTGGGTGAATCAAGGGACCCGGTCCACACGCTCTCCTTAACATGCAATTGTCCTCTGCAACAGGTTGGGAGCATCTTTCCCCACCCGCTGTAAGGAAAATTAGGCTGGCCTTCAAAACAAAGGGGTAACTTGGCTGTACTGTCTGCCTGACAGTGATGAGTGGCTGGGTATATATCCCACATCAGACAAAAATTAGTATTTGTTAGCAAGGGAAAATAGGAAAGGGGGAAAACCTGTTGAGAAGCTAGCTGGGTGATGCACACAGTCAGTTGTTTAAATATATGTGATGGGTGATCTTTGCACACCTGCCTCCAACCCATTTTCTTTCCGTCCAGCCAGAGCAGGGGACAAAATTCAGAATCTTTGGTTCTGAGATCTAGGGGGTTTTGCCATTGGGTAGCAGGCAATTTACGGTTAAAACATCACTTGACTTCAGGCAGGAAAATGCTAAACAAAGGTTGTGATTCTAGGCACACTTTCTAGAGAATGAGCACCATTCAACAGCTAAGCACTTGCACCATAAATAGCCAAGTCTGGAGTGGTTAAAAAAGTAAAAAATAAAAATCACAATTTTATTTGACATCCTGCACACTCCACCCTTGGAAATGCTATTCAGGAGAGCACATAAGATAATTACTATTGATATTCTTATAGAACAAAAATCCTGCAACCATTTTTGAAGCCATTGGTGAAGCTAGCTTGTATATCTGCCCTGTTTCCTAGGAAATATATATCCTTTGAATTTTAATGCAGAGACAAGAGAGAGAGAGAAACCTTTCCTTTAAATTTAAACCCAGTTATAAGAAGCTGCTGGAGCTATGGTTAAAACCCTCTCATCGACATGCATCTGTCGTTCAGAAGTTGTTCCTGCAATCTTCAGACTTTGATCAATGAGATACCAGCATTTGAGGCAAAGGGAACATCTATTGTGGCTAAAGAATGTGAATGCATCCATAAACGTGTAAAGCCAAGAAATGTACTGGGCTGACAATGGGAGATCTTCAGAAGGTTAGTACTTCAACGCTGCTTTTTTTATCAGTGGTGCTTTTTCAACTGTGGTGCATTATGGGGCGGGACATAAGATATCATGTGGAGGCATTAAAGCTTTTCAGACAATGCATCCCATTTATGCATTTATTTTAAAGAGAAATTGATAGGCTGCTCTTCAGCAATGCCTTCACAGAGTGTGTGGCAGCACAATAACGAAATCACAATTTTAGAAACAATGAATCCTTTAAAAGGTCAGGTTAAAACAAGGCACAGTGGAGTAGTTTAAAAAGAAAAGGATGAATGACAGCATAAAACCTCACTGGTCACTGATGAGGCAAATGTAAAAAGCACCAGACAAGGATGCAAAAACCTCCTCCTCCTCCTCCTCCTCCTCCTCCAGGAACTGCAGAGACTTGATATGCCAGGACAAAATAGTTACTAACTTCCACCACTACCAACTCAACCTAAGAAGCTGATGAAACTAGCAGCAGACACTCAGAAGTTAACTAAATGCTGAGACACATATATGTACAGTCTCTAGTTATACCTTTCAGGTACATTCCACGTTAAGAGCGAAGGACTGTTGAATGGATCGTCTCCACTGATTTCTGAAGGCTGCTCGGTTGTCTTTCTTTCTTCAGACTTAAATCACACTTTGCTTAAGAGTTTCCCCACCAGTTCTTCTGCTCTTTCCAAAACCAGCATTCTCCAAGGGATGTAGAAGTCTTCCCAGACACATACCCCACTGAGAAATGTTGCTATTTGTATCTTGACAATTTAACTCTTTCCTTTTGACATTTCGAGATGCTTCCACCCAGGAGGATAACCTAGGGATGTGTGGCGTTCACTGGAGACTTTATGCTCATCTGAACACAGTTCTTCCTTCTTGTGAAATACTTCAGATGCTTTTCCAGAGGATCCTCCAAACGCATAAGAAGTTTCAATTTAATGTGGGTGGCAACTATGGCCACAGAGCCATTTTTTTCCAATCAAATATTCATAGCCATGTAAGAATAAACAGTTAAAACATATAAATCATCCTTTCTGAAATTCAAAATATATTGTAAATTCAAAATATAATTACATTTAATAAATTATATATGAAATTTACAGCAACAATTTATAGAATCTCAGCTTGTATCAATCAAAATTATATGATTTAATGATACCTTAATATTTTATGTTCCAAAGATCTATAAATACATTCCACTTTTCAATCTTCTTCTTCAACTATTTTAATCATTCTAATTGCAAGTTATATACAATCAAACTTTGCCAGTACTACACAATGAATGCATCAGGTTGGAAGCTGTCCTTGATGGATTAACAAACTTTGCTGGTAGACAGCGTGTTAGCAGGGATAGAGGATTCCATAAATTTCAGTCTTGATACTGTTGCTGCTGCTGTTGTGAGGTAAAGTTCTCTGCCATCCCATTGCCATGTGAGGTTACAACATTTATACGTATTTCTTGCAATGAAGGCATCAGTGTTCACACTGGTAATACATACATCTTCTTCTGATTCAAGCCTAGTATTAGCCACTTTTGGGACAACTTTGTCACTCCAGCCAGAAGTGCCTCAAGCAAGACAGATGTTGCATGTGAAAGGCTTTGTTTGACCTAAAGTTTCCCCCAGGTTGGAATAGGCATAAGAATGAATTTCAGGTTGCAGCTGGTATAGGTGATTCCATGCTTAACATTTCTTGCAGCAATGCATAACTATACAGCCTGCATAGCAATTCTTGGCCTATTGACCTACAGTCTGCATAACAATCCCGTGGCCTACAAACTTCAAATAATCACAAAAAACATTTTCCCTCAGTGAATTTTAATCCTCTTCAGCTCTTCTGTATGGCTTTCTGAAAAGGCCTGCATTTGACCTCTTTCTGTGCCTTAGCTTAGGTTAATGCGTTTGGCATCCAAAAGTGCCCCATATGTGCATTCTTATGCAAATGTTGGGATATTTTGTTCCCCAGTAATATTTTGATTTATAGTAAGCTGTAAGAAACTGGAGAATGAAACTGGGGGGAATGTTTCACTATCCTGAATTACCCATGACAGGACAGGTGTGCAAATGGCACAACACAATGTAAATCATGGTATGTGGTACCCCATGATGTTAAAAAAAAAAAAAAGAATGTATGAATGTTATATTGTTGTTGTTTTGCATTGCCCTCATTTTTAGGCAAGTTCAGCAGCTGAGTTTGGAAACAGCACTTTTTTTTTTTTCTTTTTCAGATGTGGATGTGCTGTTGAAAGGATTTTGGGTTGTCGTCAATGTCGTTGTTTTGTAGAACCCATTGCATGTTTGGAAATACAAAGATTTCTGATTATGGGTGGAAGAACAAGATGTGGAAATGTCATAGTGGAAAATAACCAAAATGTCTGAATGGGGTGACATTTTTGTGCAGTTCTTGTAGGAAGGATATAGTCTCATAAATGCAAAGACTTTATGAGGCTTCTCAAAACCTGAAGGAAATACAGATGAGAAGAATCTCCCTAGTAGAAGGTACCTAAGTTTACATAGCAGAATGAACAGACCTTGTAGAAGGGACAAGATGAGTGCATCAATTATTTCCTTCTAAGGCTAAGATGCTATTGTATGGTTTGGTGGCAGAACTGGGGGTACCTATGGCTTCTAGTTAAAGGCCAGTCAAGCAAACAAAACCTAGAGTGGGGTCAAAATACCACCATGCTCCAAATCTGGATGGATCTTGGCGGAGCCTAAGTCTGGTCAGCCGACGTCTGGTCAGCCGACCAGCTTGACCATCTGCTTGCTTGACCTTTCAAACTGGGAACAACTCCATTTCCAAGCCAAATGTTCTTCCAGAGAACCACCTCAAAGAATGAGGGCAAAACAATAATGGGAACAAACAAACAAGGGAGGGAAACTTGGAGCAGAATAAGTACAAGCCCGTCTATGAACATGTTAGGAAATATATTCATTGTCTCTCCATTTCAAATGGAACCAATTAAAGCCATGGAAGCCTCAGAGGCAGAATGACAAAATCAAACATACGTCTTTCTTTCTTGATTAAGAACCTTTATGAGAAGGGGAATAAGAAAAGAAGAAGAAAAAACCCTCCCCAAAATACAAAGAATTAAAAGGATTGGGCTTTGCATTGCTTGAATCAGTAGGGATAGATAAGAGAAATGACATACATGCTTCATTAGCAGCAGCAAAGGGAAGGGTACGTATCAATGGCATAGATCCTTTGTTTGCCAGGGGCTCTGATTAGACTTTCCACTCCAAATTCTTCACCCATACGTTCTGCCTTCCACTGGATAACCGTGCAAAATACATAGCTATCTGCAATAGCTGGACATGTCGGAAACAATGACAGAAAATACACATACGGTATTAAAAGTATCCAAAGAACCATGGAGATCACATTGATAAGCATTTTGGTTGGTTGAAATGAACTGGATTGCAAAGGTATCCAAAAGTTTTTCTGGGAGAAAGGACATAAAAACAGCTAATTTAGTTTGATGGAAGGTGAAGCAAAAGGTCTCAGATTCACATATGCTGGTGACATCTGAGCTGGTGTTGACTGTGCAAGGCAAAGGTATGAGGAACGGGTTGAAAAGCTTGATGAGAGGGTTGACTGAGTGCATGGCTGTTGTGAAAAAAGCAAACCCATGTTAGAAGTAATTAAGAAAGGCATCAAAAATAAAACTGTCAGTACTCCCCTTATATAAATCCATTGCATAGCAACACTTGGAATGCTGCATGCCATTCTGGTCACTGCACCTGAAAGGGATATTTTGGAGTCAGAAGAAATGCAGTAATTTGCAACTAATTAATCAAGGGGTTGGAACAGCTTCTCTGTAAGGAAATATTACCATATCTGGGTTTGTTTCACTTCGACAAAGGCTAAGACCATAATGATAGTTACGTGATACAAAACCATGCATGGTGGCAAGGAAATAGATAGTAAGACTAGAATCCAGGCTCATCCCATGAAATTGACTGATGGGAGATTCAGGACTGAGAAAAGGCCTTTCTGGACTGTAGATTTAAACTATGCAATTCATGTTCATTAAGGTGCAGTGGTGGCTACCATTAATAGGAGACTAGAACATTCATGGGGACTGATGTTTTCCAGGTCTATAAACTCTGGTGGCTATTTCAGCCTTCAGATTCTGAAGCCATAGGATCATGCACACCTGTTGGTGGAAAACATGGGCAGGAGGCTGCTTTTGCACTTACGTCCCGCGTGCGCATTTCCCATGGGCAGTCATTGATCCTGTGAGCAGATTGCTAGATTGGATGGACCCCTGGGTTAATCCAGCATGGCTCTTTCATCATTACAAAAGTGGGAATGATTTCCATGCAGATTAATAATTTGAAATGTATATGGAAAGGGGAGAGATTGAGCTTCGTCCCGGCCCCCAAGAAAAAACCAACATCAGCAAGACATCAACAATATTATCCCTCTAAAAGTACTTCAAAGGGCATCACAAAGAGGAAGGTCAAGATCTCTCCCTGCTGATGCCAGAGTGTAGGACATGGAATACTCAATTCAAGTTGTGACATCACAGATTCAGGCTGGACATCAGGAAAAGTTTCCTCGGTGTCAAAGCATTATGACAGTGGAACCAGCTGCCTAGAAACGTGATGGGCTCTCCCACACTAAAGACATGCAAAAAGAAACTGGACAGCCATCTGAGAGGGATGGTGTAACGTGGTGTCCTGCAACAGCAGGGGGTTGGACCTGATGGCCTTCATGGCCCCTTCCAACTCTACTATTCTATGATTCTATGAACAGCAGCAGAACCACGAGGCATTTCAGTCAGTTTTCCCACTAGCAAAGTTCACAATCATGCCCACACACACATGCAAGGTGCCCCATTTCCCTAGCCTGCAAATGAGTTATCCCCTATCCCAGTTTTTCTGTCCACACATAGGTTGGAGAAGTTCAGAAGACCATTTGTGAGGAGTGCTAGCATCGGCTCACAATTTGTATTCCTTGAGTGCTGCCACTCTTGACTGCTGTCATTCTGCCAGGAGTCTGTTTTACATTTCCTGATTTTTCAAATGCTGAAATAGCAGAGAAAACATTTGAGCCATTTGCATATTTGGGGCCCTTCCAGCTTCCCAGGGAAAAGGGAAAAAATAAAAACAAGATAAAGAAACAGCAGTAGAAGAAATCCTACTGAATGTTCAAATCTGTTAATTGTACTTTATTTAACCGACATTTCTGCAAGCATGCCAAAGAACCTGGTCTGCATGTAAAGTTGAGAAAGTTTAGTATTAATTTAGGTTTTAAGGGTTCTTTTTTTTGCTTTCATTCCTTCTCATGGCAAATGGGAACTACTAGAATCAGAATTTATCCCACAATCCGTTCTGCATGCAAATAATAGGCTTACACCTGTGCTGTGCTTAGCAAAAAAGAAAAAAAAAAGCATTTGGGTTATGGTAACATTCTCCTTTGGCCTCCCAAACTGTATTATATTAGATGTAATTGTAATTGGTTTGGAAAATACAAGGGTAATGCACACATGGGCTGAGGAAACAACCTAATATATTCCCTCCACTACTTTGGAGGAGGGTTGTTCCCCCCACTTCCCTTTGGGTTAACTCTGCCCTTTGCTGCATGAAAAGAATTGAGCCAACATGTTCTTTGTTTTCCTCCTCCTCCTTCTCTCCCATCCTGAAAGCAGTTTAAGCAGATCACTTATGGAAACAGCAATTCATGATAGCTTATTTATTTACATCTTTCCTAACATCTTTCCATAATTCAGGTACAGAACCTTTGAGCAGCCTTTGGGAACCATCACTAGGAACCCTGATGGTGCAGAGCTGGTACACTGAAAACATATTGCCAAGACATTATTCTTCACTCACCGTATAGGTGGAATGAAGCGGAGGTTGGTTGGATAATACAACAAAATAGATTTGGAAACGTAGATGGAGCTGGTTAAGAGTTGTAGATCCCATCGTACCGTTTAGAATGCATTGATGCATACAATCCACTTTTCTAAGAAGACAGACACCACCTATCTTTAGCATCCTTCTGTGGGAACAGAACACTGATAACCTACCTTATAATGTTGGTTAATTAATGATACGCAAGTAGAATAGAAGCAACGAGGATTGCACTTCATAAGTCATTTAATTCACCTGTGTCTCAGAGTGTATTTTTTCATGCTCACCTTAAAAGCTACACTTCACTTTGCAAGGATAATGTCCCTTTTTATCCTCTCCTTACCTTCCAGAGAAATATTCAGATTTTTCTTTGACCATGACTCCCACGAATAGCACAGTTCTATGCCCTCTAGACAGCATCTAGGTCAGCAAGGACTTTTGGTTTTGGTTTGGCTGCAAGGCCAAAAATAATTCTGACCTCACCACTGGGATCTTTGCTCTGACACCCATCCCTGAGAAATACCTGAGCCTGCTGCTTCTCCGAGGTTGCAGGAGTTGCCTCAGGGGAGGGTTGGCTGGGGTGTTCTGGTGGGAGAGAAGGGAATATGAGATATCCTGGTGAAGCTTCAGACTCCTTCAATCCTGCTCCAAACTGCTACACTCCAATAGCTGAAATCGCCAATTGAAGAGCTTTGTGAGTGAGATGCAAGCAGCTTTGCCTCTGAGCTCCAGCTGTCCTCCATAGGATGTCTACAACCCTCCAAATCCAGCATGTTATAGGCTTCCTTATAGCAATGCACCCTAAGAGACATTTCTCCAATTATCCTAAACTGGGGGTGTGGGGAACCCAGGCTGCCAAAGACAGACCTTTGCCACTTTTCGATTACCAGGTCACTCTCCCAGCATTTTCCCCTGAGTTTAGCTGCAGTCCTCACAAGGCATGGGCAAATTCCCAACCAATTTAATTTGCCTGGTGGGATACTTGCAATGACTAAACATCACCCCCAGATCTACAGTTGCTAAACTAGTGGAAAATTGTAACAGATTTCGACAGATTTCAGAGTCGTTTCTCAGTTTTTTTCACCATCCGATACACCACTTTGAAGTGAGATCAGCCTGAGATCATAGCAGAAAGTGCTAACGCTCCATGAAAAATAGGAACGGTTTCAGACTTCTCCAATGAAGGAAATGCTCCGAAGAGGCTTTAAGGAAGAGACTTAACAGGATTCCTTCTGAACTCCACTCACTCTAGCAGATTGGACAGGAATTAATGAAGAATCTTAAGGAAAACGAAAACTGAAACTCTTTATGATCTTTAAGGGCCTCCGTACTTTAACTTGCTACATCCTCCTCCTCCTCCTCGTCCTCTTCATCATCATCTCCCTGCAGTTCTATCTTGCCTTTTTTCTGTTATAAGGAACCCAAGACAACTTGCTCAGTTCTCTTCCACTCCATATCTATCCTTACAAACAATAACCTTATAAGGTAGGCCAGGCTCCTTGGAACCTCAAAGCAAACAAATAAAATGTTTAAGTGCATCAATATGCTGCTCTCAGGGTAACTCATGTGCAATTTGACCCTTAACTATAATTCAAAATTATCTTTACCAGTTTCAGTTATGAAATGTTCTTAGTCTTAGTCCTTATAAAGGCACACTTAATTCCATACCCACATGTTTCCCTTGCTGAGGGATTGAGGGGATCAAAACCTGCAAGATGTCAATTCTAGACATGTGCAGTAATCCATGGGGTGTGTTGGGAATCATGTCCATAGATAAAGCCAGAACATCTAGAGCAATCATGGATGCATATGCCGCCCTTGCTGGTTGTGCAACAGGAGTTCTGGATGCATTTGCAAACTTCTTCTAGGCTTAACCGAATTTGCAAGCCAAAATTGAGCATTAGAAGAGGTCCAATAAACAGAAGAAGACTAGATTCTGGGGAGGACAAATGCAGCCCTACTCCAAGGGAGCTGCATTTGTCCAGTAGGTCTGAGACAACTTCCCTGATACAGGAGAAACCCATTTGGATTATAATGGTGAAAGAAAATTAAGTTCCATGGGATTTGATCAGGATTTACCCAACTCACTCCTTCCATACTGAACAAGGAGTCCTATATTATCCACAGTGCTGAGCTTGCAATGCAATTCATGGATCCTTTCCCAGTGGCACCTGATAGCATGCATACTTTGAAAAAGCAAAGCTAAAAGACAGTCCCATGTCCATGGACTCGAGTTGACTCACAAAGAACTGGTCTGCTGCAGACTGGATTCACAGGAATTCACAGTCACTGGAATCCACTGCAGAGTTCTCTGGATCCCTAGCTGTGGCTTAGGACATCACTGGGCTTGCTCTATTTTGTAGGGGTATATGAGAAAATTGTTTCAGTTCCCTTTTGATCGGGCTTTACCCTGTTTGTACCTTCTGAACCAAACAAATGCCCAGATGCAAAAAACACTATAAGCAGATGGAAAAGACTGCATTGTGTTTCAAAAATGAGCATAGTTGGATAAAGATGCACAAAAATACGCATGGATTGCCAGGGAAAGAAGTAACCCCCCTGACCCCACATTTCACCATTTGACTTCACTTAGGATGAGCATGCAGGTGAAATTTAGAGAAGTTTGGATTTTGATGATCCTGGATGTGTCATCCATTCGCTTCCCGAAAGGCCATAGAAAAGCCATAAAGTCAAGCTACTTTTCTGTCTTGTTCCTTGCCCTCAGCCCCTGGTATTGAGAAGTATATTGCATATAACGAAGATGAAATTTGGAATGAAACTACCTTCCATGACTTTGTCTACGCATTTGGAATTTCATGTAAGTTTGTGACCATTGCCATGCTTTTCAGCCATGGATTCCATTTATTTCCATGAATTGACAAATACATAAAATGGCTTCCTTAAAACAAAACAGAGCAAAGCAAATAAACAGCCAGTTTGAACGGCCCATTTCTCTTAAAAACAGATAAATCCTTGAACCCAGATAATTGCTTTCTTGTGAAAGCTTAAAACCAAAGCTAGCAGAGGGAAATTGGCTGGGTCAGGTGATCCATTGTGCAGCCGCCCTCTGCTGTAAATACTTTGTAAATGATTTGTAGGGATTCATGTATTCCTATGCACAATTTGTAAGAGGGTTATAAATATATGATTAGGCTTTTATAAATCACTACAAATTCAATCTTTAAAACAGAGTTGCACCATTTCCGTCTGTGCTAGACTCGGTACTTAGCTGAGGCCATTCGCCCTGCAAGGATTGCGGCTTTTGGAAGGGTTGTAGAACACCCAGCATCATCAAGGGAAATAGGCTATCCAGCAGAATTGGTTTTGCCTCCCACGCCACTCAATCAACATGTTTTTATACTCAGGGCTAGTTTGTACATGCAGCAGAATCAATGATAAAACTTTTCACATTACTATCTGGATTTCATCACACCTAGCTTGCATTACATGGGTTGCAAGTTTAGATGTTCCTTCAAAAACAACAAGTCAAGATGCAGAAGCATCGCTAAGTAGCAGTGTTGTCATACACTAGCCATGTTTAGGTCAAAACATCCATTTACTTAGCTCAGTGTACGAAACCGGATTGAAAGCTGCACTCCTGTGCCTCAAAATGTGCTATTCAGAACTAAAATCACGATATACCGAGGATGTAACATATGTGCCTATTTTCTTCAGATTTTTTGCCTGTCGTGTTTCAGCTTTTCTACTTTGGCTGTTACTGCCCCATCCTCAGCGCACCTGGCCCTTTATCCCACTGTGTGTACTTCATTTCATTTTCAGTGTAACCTATAGCCTCATAAGAGTAGGCAGGACCAAATTGTTGCCTTCTGGGACCATCAAATCACCTGTCTCAGGAGCAAACAAAAACTGGCATCCACATTTGGCAACCCTAAATAAAAATACACTCAGAGCACATTCCTAAAAGTTTAGCGTGGTGTAGAGGGGGGCTTCTATCCTTGGAGTTCACCATCTGTCTTACGCTCAGCCAGGCAGAGTGGGAGAGGCTGAAGAGGCTTTTAGCTTTTATTGTTTCTCCATTCCTTTATTGTGGCAGACTGGCCTCTGAATGCACCCAGCTCGCTCCCTCAGCTGTGGGCACGGCCAGGGAATAGAGAGGGGCATCCACCCCTTCCTCTCTCCACTATTCCCACATCTCTTTTAGCACTCCCTGACCTCTTCTGAGGATGCTATTGGATAGGAGGTGAAAAAGGAAAGTTGGATTCCCCTCCCAAGGTCATGGCTGTTACCACGGGTTCAGGAAGAGGAGGGATCCAATATATCGGATGGTCCTTGGGACACTTCCCCAGGGAACATTGTTAGTGAACGTGTCAATTATAAGGAAGCCTGGAGGAATAGCAAAATTGCTACCAAAAAACAAAGCAAAACAAACATCTCTTGATAAGTTGGAGAGTTGAACTGGAAGCAATCAGGTGAAATGTAACAGCAAAACTAAAGGCTGCATAAGGAAAGGGGAAGAAATTGCATTTATTATTGATGTTTGCAATGGCCATTTAATGGATTTTTCTCTTTTATCTCTATGAAACAACAAGGGGTGAGGGGATATGAAACAGTGTCTGTGATGACAACCTTTTTATTTCTATTGTGGAACTCAATTGATTGGACATATGGACAGCCCAAGTGAAATGTTTTAAGCCTTCTTTGTTTCTCCTTCAGGCTATTAGAGGGAGATGGTTGTTGACTGGCAAATTGTATTTATTTTATTTTTATTCTTCTCTGCGCCTGCATAGCAATCTCCCATCCCACCACATTCATCGAATGGCTTTTCCTTTCTTGAAATTGCTAAATAAAGTCTTCAATTGCAATCAATAGACTTACATTTTTAAACACATGCTGCAAACTTAATTGTGTCTAAAGATCTACTGTAGTCATTTTCCCCTTCATCCTTCATCCTGTTGTTCTCTGCTTTTATTCCACTGCTCCAGTATGCTCAGATCATTTGGTGAGGTGGGATGAAATGCCTGCCTGGCTCACCTTGCTTGCTTTCCTGGCTAGCACTGGCCATAAATGTCCTCTCAAACTGTGCTACCCTATTAGTTGGGGGTTGGAGAAGACAAAGGCAGGAGGAGGGGGGGAGGGGGGGAGGAGAAGGAGATATGTAAGAGGGACTGATTCCATAAAGGAATTCGCAACCTTGAATTTACAAGAGTTGAGCAGGACTTTCAAGGGCAGGGCATTTTAGGGGCACCCATTCATAGGGTCAGCGTAACGTGGAGATGCCTTGACAGTATGGAACAAGTATCCATTGCATTACATTCGTGGAGAGGGGCTAGAACCATTTCACTGAATCTCCCCAGGGCAAGACGTATTTCTCTCACAGTTTCTTGTGGTAACACCTCCTGTTAGAAGAGATAGTGGCACCGCTTCCTCCTCTTCTTCTTAGTGGCTTTCAGGTGGAGAGTTGCCACTACAAGTGACAGCAGCATTGCATTCCTGACATCTCCACCACCATTTTGTATCCTCCATCATCTCCCAAGCAAAGCCCCATCTGAGGGCATTGTGGAAGGAAGGAAGGAAGGAAGGAAGGAAGGAAGGAAGGAAGGAAGGAAACCAGTCTTCTCTACCCAACCAATGGTAGGCAGCATCTGGAAAACACTTTGCCAAGTGGCCTTTCTCCCTCCACAGGGTGGAAAAAAATGCTACAAGAGGGTTTTTCTTGGTAAAATGATGGGGGACAAACCATTTATTAAATAAAGAATCAGCAAAATTTTCAGGCTGGGGGAAAATTGACTCTTCTGTAGCTGGCACCAATAAGAGTAGAAAAATACCGCAGATATTTTCTGACATCCTCTCACTTCAGACTGCCTGTGTGGAGTGGAAAAGTTACATTTTTGAAGTTCTTCCTCACATATCACATTTCTGGTATAAAATAAAACCCTTTCTGTTTGAAAGGAAGGCTTAATTTAATCTTCCCTTTGCCAGACTACCAGTATTTTTCTATGCTGGTTCTGGAAGTTTTATTCTTGAGCTCTGATCACCTGTGATGTCAAACATAGTATGTAGAAGACAGAGCAGGATCATTGTCATTTGGCCTGGTGATCAAGAATGGTGATAGCAGGTCCTACCCTTCTTCCTCATTTCAGGAGGACTGGGAATTTGGTACCAACAGTAGGTTGGTGCCCCGGGAAAATGACCATCCCCAGATATCCATTATCGTTTTGTTTTTTCCATGCAGTCACGCTCTCCACTGCAGCCACCAGGTAAATAGGTGGGCACCTGAGAGGAGCTGGAGGAAGAATTTCTTTTCCAGTCCATGCAACCATTTTAGATGCAGAAGAATATAATGCTGACCTTGGCTTGGAGGCAAGCATTACGCAATTACACAAATTGGTGCTTCCTGACCATTCCATATCTGTGAACATCTTTCCAGATATTTCTGAAAACCTGGTTTTAAATCATGTCCATAACCAATATGAGATATTTTCATACAGCACAGAACTTAGGGAGAGCATGGGAGTCTTATAAAATTATTTTCATGACATTAAAATTGGTACTTAGATCTTTCATGGAATACGTAACTGCTCAATGTTCCATCCTGTTGTGCAGCCTTCCTAGCCCTCCCCTTACTGATACTGAAACTGATACTTCCCTTCTAATATTTTCTTTACATTTTTGTCTTCAACACATATTAGCAAAAAGGTTATTATGCTCTATTATGCCCCTTGATCATTTGGGCCATTTTGTAGCAAGAGATTAATTTTTAATATATTGTATGTATTAGCATTTCCTATTGCTTTTCTATGTTTTGACTGCCTGGATTCTTTGGGGTTACTGCAGGTTAAAAAACCTCCATAAATTAATAATACATTGGGCACCCAGAAGAATTTTGCCCATTCGTGGTCACCTCTGGAAGTCCGTGGTGAACTGCTGAACACTGAGAATCTGCAGTGTACAAATACAGGCTCACCAGATGTGCTTTGCTCACTTATTTTGACAATTATGGCTGTCTTCAATTATTTAGAAGTCTAGTTCATAGTGTTCCAGTAAATGCTCTGGAGGAAATTTGGTTTGGCTTTTTAATAATAAAATCTTAGCAATGTGGCCACTGCCCCTGTTTGCTGGTAAGTTAGGGAACTGAAACACTTCCTGCATTCATTGGGACTGAACTTTCTGATAGAGAATATGTTTGATCTGCAGAAGGCCAAACTCGGTTACTGGCATCTTTAGTTAAAGGGGTCCGGTAACAAACATAGCAGGTGATGGGAAAGCATCTTCTGTAAAACCAGGACTCAGGTGTGGGGTGGTGCAGAGGAACCAGGGCTTACGGTGATGAAGCCCTGGTGGTCATTTATTAGCAGGGACACTGACGTCATCTGCCACCTCCACTAAATTCCCTGTCGTCTCTGAGCTTAGTGGAATTCTCACAGCAGCTGGGGAAAATGAAGTGTCCTAACAACAGTAGATTGTTCCATGTCTAAGGCAAAATATTTTGCACTGGCTTGGCTTGAGTGAACCATTAAGATCCATTCACCTACTTCTGGAAGAAATTAAAACAGCTAAAACTAGTTTATTTATTTTAGCTTAATTTAGTTTAGATTTTATACAGCACCCCATTCCCATAGACTCCGGGTAATTTACAAGAAATTAAAAACAGAGTGATTAGTTTATTGATACAGAGTAACACATCTGTTTGAGTTGTTTTTAAACCTTTTAATACTTTTCTAATCATACGGTATTTTTATTATATCTTATATTTATTGTATTCTACATATTTTGCAGAATTTTATTGTCTTGTTTTATTCATGGCTGTAAACCACCAGGAGAGCTTTGGCTATAGGGCAGTATAGAAATGAATGAGTGAATGAAATTTCTATTGTTTTATGTATTGTTGTAAACTGCCCTGACAGCTTTTGCTAGGGGGTCGTACAAAATGAAAATCATCATCATCATTATCAACATAATAACCTGCTCCATATCAACAATCTGGTTGCATTTTTGGACTTTTGGAATGCTGACATTTTTACGTACACCACCACCATGGAGAACCACTGCCAGTCAAAGTAGATTGTAATGACCGAGATGGATAAAAACAGTTGGTAAGAAGCAGCTTCTTCCATTTGCTCAGGAAAGTGGAGGGTGGAACAGGTGCTCTCAAATTAAGCTGCTTATATTTTCTTAGTCATGGGCAGCCCTATTAACTTGGCCTTCTGATTATGCCTATTCAAGAGGTTGTTGGGCCCACATTAAACTCCCAGCCCCAGAAACTTAGATCAGAACTGAAGAATATGCGTTCCAATTCTAGGTTTAGGTGCCAGCCCGCTCTGCCCTAGCTTGGCCTAGATGTGACTCAGATACAGCCTGTGTCAACAATGCAATGTGACATTCAGTCACTGAACCATGCCCAAAGGGGAAAAGGGGGGAAAGACATGAAGAATATTTGGTTTCTTTCAAAAGTTCCTTGGTTGCCTGATTGGCATTTGTTACTGTTTGAACATATGGTGGGAAATAGAACAACTCCTACAGATTTATCATCTGTTTCACATTCTGTAACACTTTAGGTGGGAAGGCATTATTGTTCCAAAACTGGCAAAGGAAAATTCACTTTGTGCATGCAAATCTGAGGCAATCCATTTCAAGAAACACATCAGAATACTTCCAATTTATGTGCCAATAGAGATGGTAAACTGACAAGAAACAGAGATGAAAGTTCTTTAAACATTTCAGCTTTTTCAAGACACAAACATTTTCTGTCTGCAGAATTTTCGTCAAGCTACAGCTGGAGTGTATCCTAAATGACTCCCATGAAGACTTTAAAAACTCCCATTTCGCTTACCTGGTAAATATTCTACAGAGAACATCATGCTGCTTCAGTCCCACTGGCATTACCAACTGCCAATCTCCACAAATCCATTTTAGCTCAGAAACAGCTTAAAACTTCCACTGAAGGCATGCAATGCTCGATGCCGTGAGTGGAAGGTCTACTCCTAAGGCTTTTACCTGCATGTATAAAATGATGGTTCGGCGCTTTGGTCATTGCTAATAAAGAGCACTTTGGCTGTGATCTTATGGCGACAGGCCTGGAAATGATCTCCCCCGGGGCACAGTGGGACCTACTTCTGCACTCATATGGGTAGGCTGCATTGTTAGTAAGAGAAGGCTGTTTAGGCAGTTGGTTCAATAACCTTGGGATGACCTTGTAAGGTGGGATACTAAGAAACCTCCTTTATACTTGGAGAGGGGAACATCCTGCCTGCAGGGACTTTGGCCTCCTCCAAAGGCCACAGTGGGCCTATCTTCAGAGTCTGTTGGGAGTTTGGGAAGTGGGGAGGATCCCCTTTTTGTATCTGATCTCTGATTGGAGATAACAGGGTTCTTCCTCTCTCTGCCCTGCCCTGGAGGATACTGGGGAAGGGGCAGGAAGAACATCAAATGACCAGAGGAATCAGGCTATATTGGAAGGGTGGGTGGCATACAAGGTGCCCTTTACACAACCCCTGGAGAGAGCTTGGCATGGGCAAATCCACCTCTGGCAAGACCAGGAAAGCAGTTATCCAGCCATAGCTCCTACTGAATGGTTTCCACCAGTCTACATGCTTTCTACCATTGTGGAGCATGTGATGCAGGGCAAAGCCACTCAAGAAAGAAGTACCAGGAGCTCCAGCCAGGGCGTCACATCAGAAATGGGACATGGCTGTTCCTAGGCACTGAGTAACAGGTTGTGGCTAAGCCTGGAGGTGTACAGCATCTCTTGTTGTGTCAGTCACTCACCGATGAGATCAGGATTTTCTTGCATGATTTACAGGAATTTCATTATGCTTGCACTAACGAGCATTTGCCCTAATGCACATTAGAGCAAATGCTCAGCACATGAAAATTTGTACAACTCCCCCACCAGTAACAGACCAGTTTGCAAGTCTACAGAATCCATAACACTCGGAAATAAAGAGATCTGCTGTTGAACCTGCAGGTCTGATTCATAGAAATTGAAACTCATTTGAACCCACCACACATTTCCCAGGAAACCTGAGCTATTCTTTATGACAGCAGAAGGCAAGGGTATGCTCTATCATGTTGGGGTGTATGAGGAATGCATTTCAATCTGGTTTTGCTCAGGATTTTAGGCAGTTGACAATTTCCAGACCATAATGGACACAGATGTAATCTGCAGTAAAGGTCAGTATATTTCTGAGCTTGCAATGTGATTCATAGATCATAAATAAATGAGTAAATAAATAAAAATATAAAAAGGGCTTAACAGCATGCATCTGTTTGAAAAATGTGCTTGAAAAATATACACTTTTAAAAATATACACAATAATATACTTGAATCAAAGAAAAATTCAAATATGTATTTCACAGATGTATACATTGATGTGTACTTTTGGAAAAACATGCATTAGATATTGGCATCCAAACTGAACCTTGGTTCGATGAGCTTTTCTCCATTGGAATGCACTCTGCCTTCCTTTGCAGGGGAAAACAGGCCTTGATCCACCTCTGTATGACACTCCCTCACGTACAACCTTGCCCTCTTCCATAGCTTATGAATGCACTCATTCAAATAAGACTCAAATGTTATGCAGACATAGCTATCAGAGTGCTTGGGGTTCCCCTCTAAGTGAATATGCATACCTCAGCATGTGCAGTAATAGTTCAAAATTCCATTCAATGGACGTATGTCGGACAATACAGATGAACCGAAGCAGGTGAACAGCAGCTCACATTTTGGAATGAGAGATTCTTGCTTTTCACCTGTTTCCCATTTAACTGCATGTTCCTTTTAAGTGTTGATGTTCTTCTGACTAGCTCAGCTCCCAAAACTGAAGGCTGTGAAGCCAGGCTTAAGGCATAGTGAGTCCAAGTCAGGAGACTGTTGTCAGGCCAGAGCTGAGAGCTACAGTCTTTGGGGGAACAGACCCAGACCCAAGGATCCAAGCAAGCCAAAGCTAAGGAAGAGCATCCTCCTTGCTCTGGAGGAAACCCAATTGATAACCAGGGGAGGTGAAGCTTGGATCCTTCAGTGCCCAAGGAGATCCTTCAAGCAGTACCTTTGGTGGCTTCACAGCAAAGACAGACCTAACTTTTCTCCATTTCTCATTTTTCCAATCTTACTTTTGTTCCCTCCTGGACATTGTGATTTTTTTAAAAAGTTCACCTGGAAATGCATTTGTATGGATATATGCATCTTTGTATCCAGTCTTTCCTAATAGAATGCATTTTGAACATTGTCTTCACTAATATATGCATTTCAATATGCTTTCTGCCTCATATATACTTTGCATTCTTTTTTTAAGCAGAGAACTTGCAAAGTGTGTGTTTGAAAGGATAGTTTCAAGTTTGTGGATTGTGAAAAAAGACGAAACGGAGCCTGTACTGATGCCGTATTTCAGTGTTTCTTGCTATAGTGAATGAGTTTCTGAGAAACAAAAGATACTTCTCACGATGCATAACAAAACCTAGAGTTTTCCAGAAACACAACAAATAATAAATAACAAAATTGGGGGGTGGGGGATGGATGGATAGTATCTAATAAGATAGAACAAAAATAGTCAAATGGTAATTGAAAATACTCAACCTGAATAGAGGGAATATTTCTACTCAGTGATAACAATATATTTCAACATTCTGTACAAGTCCCATTTACTCCTCCTAATATTGAATTCAAAAAGACTGGAGCCCAAAATGAAGACATTAAAAAAGCAAGGGTGAAGTTTCAGCATCCTTGGGTTCCTGCAGAAATATAAAATGTTTTTAAAAGGTAGCATGAGTCTCACATGTGCACACACACACACACACACATCATGTCAACTAGTTCTGAAAATACTCCACTCTTTTAAGCAAGCAATGCATGTTGTATGTGGGACTAAAGATGGAAACCCAGGTGTAGTGAGAAGGGTGGATTAGCTTGGCTAAGCCTTTTATATTATTCCTATCCCAGTGAAGGCATGGCTTTCTAGTTTTCTGGGCAGTGCTGCATTAGGGAGGTTAGAACACTCCATTGTATGCCCCACTTGAAGAACACAAACCTTAGAATTGCCACAAAATGTGATCAGGTGCCTAACTGATAATCAGCCCCAAATGACAACTGCGTAATTCATTGCCCTGAGCTTTTATAAAACTAGCCATTCAGTCCCCCACCCTGCCTTTTCAAAAAGAGGCTCAGGGAACAGACAAAGCCATTGATTTGTGCTATTATTTTGAAAACCTGGAATTTCCATGTCAGATTTTCAAAAGACATTGAACACTGTGGGTTTCAGGACGACTTCAAGGGGATCTGAGTGCCAGCACTAGCACTTGTTTTACAATGGCTCATCACAATGGAAGAAGATCAGAAATGCCAAGGGGAAAAAGAGAAGAAAGAGTCCCAAAAGACATGCCTGTAGCTTATTGCTCTGAATTTGCACCAGTCTCTCTCTCTCTCTCTCTCTCTCTCTCTCTCTCTCTCTCTCACACACACACACACACACACACACACACACACACAGCTGTATACCACTGCACAGAGGGTTATTCCACAGCGACATTTTAAAAAGGTGTTTGCTTTTAAAGGAAGAGTATGAAAGATGAAGCATCAGTATCAAACCACAATTATGTTCGACTCCAAAACTAAAGGAAGAGAGATAAGAGCCTTGCCTATCTGAAAGGAACCTGATGGGTGCTTATACATTTTTAAATAATGTTTACTTCTACAACACTGCAATTGCTTTGGAAATTACCTTCTTGCAAACACAGAATTCCATCTACTTCCAACATTATGAAAGAACCGTCTGCTTTCATGTATTAGTGTCTTTTTGATTTGCTGTGATTTTTTTCAAATATATAAATTTATTTCCTATCAAAAAAGTCAGAAACACAGATTTTTTTTACCATTACTGCTAAGAACACCCACATCATATCTCTCTCTCTCTCTCTCTCTCTCTCTCTCTCTCTCTCTCTCTCTCTCTCTCTCTCTCCTCCGTCTTTTCAACAGGCAATTCTTTCAATTGTATGAGACCGGGAAGGCTGAAGCAATCATCTTGCTATAAACATGTTTGAGCCTTAGTATTTCTCTTGTACATATATTAGGGTTGTTTAAATACTAAAATAACTGCCCAGTTCTAATGCATTAGGATTGCTAGAGCAGCTCCATACAGGTAGAAAGCAGAAATTTGATACTGGATGGTCCAAGTCATTCTAGTCATCAGTGGAGCCTGGAAATGGGGCACTTTGGTGCCTCTTGGTCTAAATTTGGATCGTGAACTCTGCTTCTTGATATCAGCTCACTGTCTAGCATAGAGTAAGATTTCCCTTACCATGTCATCATAATTGGGGTAGCTGTGGTAAATACATCCCAGGGTGCTGTAATAATAAGAGTGGACCAAATCAAAGTAGCAAACATGGGAGGACAACAAAATACAAAATGACCTTCATTTTAGACCTCTAGTCAGATAAACAATCCTAGACACTGATCTAGCGATCAGAAAAGTTCGAACTTTTCAAACTTTGTTGAAATGTTCCATGTTCCACCTTGGAGCTTGGTTTTTCCATTCCTGATTGCAAGATTCTTTTGTTTGTTTGAACTGGAAAACTATACCTTTGGCTGTGCTTCTTTTAAAAGAATGCACAAAAATGCATATTTTCCCCCATTGACTATAGCATGGAAATTAAAGTACATTTTAAAGGGTACCCTTTTCCCCAAAGCATGCATTTCTCAAATGTGAATACAAGTTTGGGAATGTGCAGCATTTTCTGAAAAAGTGTGCTTTCATTAGTGTTTAGGAGTGCCAATTTTGCTTAAAAAAAGAATCAAAATCATCCAGAGAGCTTTGGCTCTCAGGTGGCATAGAAATGTAATAAAATAAATGAAATTAAGTGATAATGATATCTTTGTACATCTCTGGTCGGACACTGCAGTTGTACAACACTGTAATGACACTGGATTTGACACCTATAGAAGTTGTGGGCCATAAATGAAAGTGACATTCCTGTACTTCTTTAGCTGGGACACCGTAGTTCCACAACACTGTAATAATGCTAGATTTGAGGAGGGCAGCTGTTCTGGAACCTAACTGAAAATGACATTCCTGTAAATCTCCAGCCTGGGCACTATAGTTCTACAGCACTGTAATAATGGTGGATGTGAAGCCTGTAAAATTCATGGCCCATGAAGCCACATACAGCCCATCAACCAGGGTTGCCAGACCATTGTCTCCTGATGCTCTTTTCATAAGTCATGTGCAGGCTGTCAGATCTCCAGTTTCACAGTCTCCTTGTGCAAGAGTGTTCTCTCTTAAGAGGAAACATCTGTAGCATGATGGGATATGCCTCACCAGGTGAAAAAAGGGGGACTAATGATACAGCGAGAGTGTGACAGCCCATAGAAAAGAGAACTCCCCTTACATTCTTGTTCATCCCGATGTGGGCCTCCACGTGACGCAGCTAAGAAGGTTTTGCCATGCTCCATCAGAAGGGTGGCCATCTCTGCCATTTTCTTTCAATTCTGCTGAATATATTTGGTGCAGAACTTTTCAGTGTTTGCCCTTATGAGGTGCTGCAATTTTAAGTGTATGCCACTTAAGATGGTTTGGCATATGTGAAAAACAGAGAGAGATCTGTGAAAAGGCGCAGGGACATCTGCAACTGATCAGCCATTCCCCAGATTAAGGCCATGTGGGTTAAGCATTCTGGTCAGTAGAACCAGAAGGTTTTCTCTCTATCAAGCATGCTTGTGTCCTTTGCTGCTTTAACTCAAAGCAATGGTGCAACTGAAAGGCAATGCACAACTGAGCTGAAGGTCTTGCCATGGCAGGGGCTGGTCCCACCTTTACCCCACCACCTAGTAAGAATTACAGATTTTTTACTATGGAATCTTGTTCTCAGATCCACTCTAGTTTTTCCTGCACATTATAGCCAACATTCTTATCCCAATGCACACTCTTAACTTTCAGTCACCAAAGTTATATTAGGCATATAACCAATTGTCTAATAAAATATGTTTTCTTAGTAATTGTGCTCTTAAAAGAAGTAGTTTCTTGAAGGTAATTGCAGGTAATGAAATGGAATGATTTACATTGGTGTGATGGTGCAAATATCTTGTTTAAGTGCTGCTTTAACTGGAAATTTAAATAAATTGTGAGGTTTTCTGAAAGCGACGTATGGTTGAGAATTAATGGCTTCCATTAAACAAGCACAATAGGATAGAAATTGGTATCTTTCATAAACTGGTGATAGATGTGCAATTCCCCGTTTTCTAAAATGTGGCAGGTGTAAACCTTTTCCTAAGGGGTTGCTATGGTTGTAAATATTCTCTAATTCTGACATAGGTTAAGAAGTTGTTGCTGCTTCTATATTTCTCATGATCGCCAATGGGAAGTCTGAAGACTTCAGTTTCTGAACCGTGACTTGTGTTTGGGACCCAAGTGAAGGCAGGAAGCTGCCCAAATGCCTGCTCAGGCATTTTCTGATGCCTCAAGCAGGGGTCTAAATCTTGGGACTGGTAGTGCACACAGAACAGATTAGTTTAGCTCAAATTTTAATCCTAATCCCAAAAGTATAGGTTTTGTTTTTGCAGATTTTTCTTGAAATGCACATTCAGTACAGGTGGGGAGTGGGGGGGGGGCTGCACAATTGTTTACTCAGTGGACCCACAGCCTAGCACACAGGTCAAAATACTAGTTCTGATGGGCTTAGCTAAATATGATAGAGAAAAACAGACTGGGGAGAAATGAGCATCGGTTAAATATGGGCTAAATCAATGATTCCCAAAGTGGGTGGTACTGCCTCTTGGGGGTGGTGGAAAGATCAGCGGGTGGGGGGTGTTTTAAATTTGCGGTAGAACAATATATCTTATCCAAAAAAAGAGGTATGATGGCACTAGGTTATCACCCAAGAGGCAAGGGGGCAGCAGCCTGAAAACGTTTGGGAACCACTCAAGTAGATGGTGATGCTATGAAAATGTTTGAGATGGGAAAACCAGGGTTGCATGAAAGTTCATTGAGATGCTCTGAAATTTATTTCTGCAATCTGTTTTTTTTTTCAGTTCAATTCAATGGGGAAAATGCACATTTAAGAAAATACAAAACTTGAAATGTTGTTCAGCTCGGGTTCTGTATTTGTTTCTTTAATGCAGCAATGGGCTCAAGAGACTCAGCCTGTTCGATGGTTTCTGGATGCATGAGAATGGAAACACCTAATGGAAACTAAGGCATTATTAGTGATCCTGAGAATCCAGACAGTTTTTTTGGGGGGGGAATAGTTTAGGGAGAGACCTCTGACAAAGAAACTTCTCCTTAGAGTTCCAATAAGATTCAGAAATTGTGCATTCTGCTTGATTCTTTCTGATTGCCACCTTCCTACACCCTTTGTTTACTTCTTGACTAACTTCCTTGGATACAAAGAGAACAACTCACATGCAAGTTACAGCTTACCTCTAGACATGATAGGCTGGGGAATAAACATCAAACTTCTTGAATAAACATTTTTAGCCAACAGACAGGATTCAAATAATAGCTCCCCCTTTCCTTGTTCCAGTCTGCTTTTCAACTCATTGTTTCATCTGCCCAAGAGGTTATCATGTTGTTAGGATTTCCATAATGAGATGTGGAATGTCAACAAGTACTACTAGGTGGCCACTTAATAATTTGCTGCCAAAAAGAAGAGGAAATGCATTATCCAAAAAGAAATTACAAGACGACCCAAGAATCTATATCATGTGCATGTATAAATATTTACTATAAGCAATTGTTTTCCTACTTGAACCAGACTGAAATAGTACAGCCCTTCAATTAGAGGAATGTCTTCTTTAAGTAAGGTGCATGACAACCCTAAATTTGCTACAGAAAGATTGCAATGCTCTTTGACTGAACTCCGGAAAAAATATGTTTTGATTTAAAAGTTGCTCATTATTTAAGCTCCTCCTCCCACTCCCACCGAAGAATTCCCTGGCTCCCATAACAAGTTTACATTATGTATGAGTTTGGGACTTTGCAGGAGAGGGAGGGGATTTCAAATTGTCCTGAAGAAACTGAACAGGGTAGGTAGATAGAAACATGAAACTAATCAGAGAAAAATGTGTCAACAGTTGCTAATGTTCTTAGATTGGAACATACATATTCTCACAGGTGAAGAGCAATTTGAATCTCATTAAGTTTCTGGTCTTTAAAAATGCAGGTGCTTTAATTTCCTGTTTAATCTGATTTGTCTTCAGTGGGACTGGAAAGACCCCTGGATCATCCAGCCTGAGCTTTCCTTAGAAGAGGAAACTTTGGAGTGTTCTGATACCTTTGCAAAGCACACACACACATCTGTGTGTTTATCCAGCTGCAGTGTGAGACAGAAGGAACAGTTCACATAAGAAGGCAGAATCAGATGGTGTCAGTCATGGAAACCAGCAAGCCTAGAGGTTCTCCATACACTGCCTGCTAAGCTGCTGTTTCGGCATTCCTGGTGAGGCTTAACTTTGGGAAAGGCTGGCTGCTTCCCTTGGAATTCTTAGAGTTGCATTTGCTTGGTAAGGTAAAACTGCTTAGTTTCAGTGTGTAACTGATGCAACACACACACACACTGCTAATTCAGAAGGAAACAGCATTATATTGGGTGTCCTCGGAACTCTTGGAAAAACAGTTGGATTTTGAAGTCAGGATGGAGTGAATCCATTATGGTTGCACTGTTCGGACAGAGGAGCAATAGCTTCCAGTGAAGATGGAGGGAGGAAGGAACAGAACTGCACCCTGAGAATTACATCATAGAATAATTTGCAAGAAGAATTTTAGGGAAGAAGAAAACACAACCCCCCCCCTTTCACTGGTTTGAACCATTTCTCAAGCATTGTTGCTTTACTTTATGAGGAGTGAGAGGAATGACAAATGTAGAGAGGCTGTACGCTTGAGTACAGTGGGCACTCTACTTTTGAGAAGTGGGTGGAGAGACTAGGAAGAAAATATAAAGATCAGTTATACAGAGTCAGACCTTTGGATCATCCAACCCACTATTTTCTACTCAGACCACACAGATTTCACCAATATTTTTAGTGGAGATCTACAGTAGTGATGTTTTAGGCTGGGTGAATCTCACCCACAAATTAGCACTCCTATTCACTATGAACCTCTATCCTTTTGTTGAGTAGGTAGAACAGCATTTTTCTGTTCTCCCCTTCAGTCTGTTTTGTTCTATTTTATGTGTATGATTGGTTTTTGTTTTGTTGCTGATGCTCCAAGTAGTATTAGAACAACTGAACTGGCAATCTAGCAGTAACTTTTCATTTGTAATGTTGCTCAATACCTGGGGCAAAATAGCAGCCGTCACAAAGGGGAGGAAAGAGAAACAAGGGATATTTAAAGAAAAGTCTTCATAGTAGTCACATTTTTTATGGAGGAAGGAGAAGGAATTTTATCAAAAAAATCTTCTGGAAAATATTTGCTCAACGTTACTCTTATTCTTAAATATCTGTATCCCACCTTTGTCCTGCTTGCAGAGAACTCAAGGCAACTTACAAGATGGTTTCTTCCATTTTATCCTATGAAGTAGGTTAGATTGGAGCTCAGGAACTGGTCCAAACATAGGCCAGAACCCAGATCTCCTGGGTCCTGGGCCAACTGATGTATGGAAAATCATTTAATTGCACTAACTGCCATGTGTAATCTGAAGCAGTCTACCCAAAATGGAAATGGCTGAATCTGGGCATTTCTGGTTTGTATCACATTTGTGTTTTTGAACCGATTCCATCCCTGGCTGAAGTTGTGATTGGGTGTGTGTTTTAGATCATCTCAAAATGCAGATATGGAGGTGTATTTCCCTTTCAGCAATATATTCAAATGTGCATACATGTACACAGAGTGCCAAAGTCTGTTGTGAAATATGCTGGATTGCTGAGATCACTTCCACATTTTCGTCCAAGAAGTGTGGATCAAGTCATTCCATGTAAGAATTGAGAAAGACCAGGTTGCTTAAACATCTCAAGTTCCAACACAATTTACTACCTCAGTGAGAACTAACGCTTATTTCATCCTGGAGCACCATGGAACAGAGATCCAGCTATAAGGACATTATCACAGCTTCTTTCATTTTTTAAGTCTTTCTCTTTTCTCAATCTTTTTTTCCATGCTGTTAATTGCCTTGTTCTACTTTGCCCTGACTCTACACCCCTGGGAGGCAAAAGACAGCTTAGTTATTTGTTCACACCAGAATAGGGGCTTTGAAAAATCACCGGTAGTATTGTGGTCTAGTTTCCAGACATCTGATGAATGAGGCTAACTTGTTAATGATAAAGCTGGCCTATTAAAAATCACACACATATACACACATGGAGGGGAGACCATAAGAAGATCCATGTTTCATCAAACCAAAAGCCAATCTAGGCCAGCATTTTGTTCAGACAGTGGCAAGGCAGATGCCCATTGGAAGCCCCCAGGAAAGACAGCACCCTAGTTTAAACTGGACTCAGGGTTGGCAGTACATTAAATGGCAGATGCCTTTAATCAGAGGACTATCCTCTGTGAAGTAGATATCACACTACCCCATCTTTGCCACTAATGTTATGACCCCAGAATGTTCATACAGGTGCAATAATCTGGTCCCCAAATTCCTAATTCTTCTGTACCATTCAATACAGGACACTTTTGCTTGGACCTGGAAATGCTCAGACAGCTGCTGCGACTAGTACAACATAGGTGCAACATATTCCAGATGTGAGGCTTCCCCATGAAGATGGAGATTATCCCTCTGGGCCTGCCAAGCATTCAGAAATGCAGGCAGGGAGGTCCATCAGCCTCTCCTGAACCAAGGTTCAATGTGAGGTTCAACAGGAACGTTCAGTCAGCTCTGGAAGCAATTCTGGACTCTATTATGCAGGTAGCAGAGGGAAGCCATGTGTCTGAGGCAGCTGCAGGCCACTGGCATTTTGTTCTTGTTTTACTAGTGACTTGAGGGGGATGAAAACTTCAAGGATAAAGCAGTTCCCCGTGTGTGATGATATACTTTATTTTTGTTGGGAAATAATTGAATAGAAGTCGTGCCACACAGAGTTGCTCAGGCTCTCTATGTCTGGTACAGCAGCCAGCACTTCAATGTACATGGGGTCAGAGTTTCCGTAGCTGTCTTGCCTTTTGGCTGGCAGATCCATCCATCACGCTGGCTGCAAAGCCCTCAAAGGATTGCTCAGGGCCTGAAGCACTTCAGACTTTTATGCCATCTGTAAACTCACTCCTTCTGCTTTGCTTACTGGGGGCGGTGCTGTTGTTGATACATTTGTAGTGCTCATTAATAAACTTCACTTTGATACAGGAAGAGGAACAGCGGAAACTCCTGCTATGTGAATGTATGCGTGCCTAATGCAAGCAAGGAAGGAAATTGCTTGTCAACTTTTTTCTGTCTTTTTTATTAATAAGAACCAAAATGGATATGATAGCTACATATTAGAAGGAGAAGGAGAAGAGGTCACCAGGCTGTTCCTTGAGTCTTACCTCTTAGCTAGTGAATGAGCTATGGCAAAACCACCGAACATCCATAAACAGCTGAACCTCTAGGATAGAAAGCTCACAACAAAGGAATCTTGAGAAACATTTCAACTTCTGTGAGTGAACTGGTGAGGAATAGTTAGGCTTGTTTTTCTCTGTTTGTATGCCTGTTAGAATTGTATCCTGCCTTTCCACCAAATGGTGTTCAAAGCAGCATAGCAATGAAATAAAAAGTAAAATATGAAATGGCAATCAAAAGCATTTAAAAAGGAAAGAAAAAGATGAAGGGAATAATGAGGGAAGGGGAAGGAAATTGAGTCTGATCCATTGCAACACATTTACAATGGTCATAATGAGAATGTATCAAGCCAAAGGCCCGCCTGGAAACAACAACCATATAACACCTCCTGCCTTTCCACCAAATGGTGAAAAAATCATTTTAGAAAGTACCTGGACAGTCACCAAGAAAGCCCTCTCTCAAAATCCCTCCAGATGTGCCCCAGATATTGTAAGGAAGTTTGTAAATCCTGGGTAAGCTTCAGGGGGAGAACAGGGCCTTTCAGGCAACCTGGCTTCAAGACCAGCCAAGTTTCTAAGTCATGGCCAAACTTTTAAATTGTGCCCAGGTCTATTTTGGAGAGGGGGGAGCAGCATGTGGTTTTCTGGCACTTTGCCATGCTGAGGACTCCCTGTGGAAGCTGTATGGCAGCAAGCTGGGGGCGGGGCAGCTTTAATCCATTCATCACTCCTTGTTCCAAATGACTGGCCGCATTATCGCCAACCAGGTGCCCATGGGAAGTCTACACACGTTCACAGCTGTTCGGCTTATATGCTTAGTCAATGGCATGCAGAGCCTCATGGCCCCTGCTGCTCAAGCTAATGCTTAACCATAATGAGTGGGAGCATCGACAGCCCTCTCCTCCGTGCATTTGTCTAATCTAATCAGTCCGCACTGAAGGCCAGCACTACAGCTTATGGAAGTGAATCCTGCAGTTAGCAAAGTATTTCCTCTTATCACTCCTGAACCTCCCACCAGTCACTTTCATAGGATAGCCTGAAAGATGAGTCCAAACCTAATTCCCTATCCCGTTTATTTTATTTATTTATTTACTAAAACATTTTTATGCTGCCCCATTTGCTGAAGCCTCGGGCCGCTCACATCACCAAGATGTGAGCATCTTATCCACATCTCGCATTGGTATTCTCAGCAGTAAGGCTACAACTCCTTCTTGGATTTGATGCATGGATGAAGATCAAGTGAAGATGCAGAATGTGCCCAGTGTTGTAAGGAACTGGGGGCCTGTTATATGAAGTTATGGGATTATGTGGGTTTAAAGGTATAGTAGTCATGAGAGTGTGAATAGAGATGCACGAGAATTTTATTTCACTTCTCAGAATTCCAAAAGGTGAACAGGACTTTCTTTTTCCAGAAAAAATTTGCAGATTTCTCAGTTTTCCATTACATAGATTGAGACAAACTGATCTTCAAAGTGGAGTTTGGAAAAACTCAGCAAGGTCAAGCATCCTTAAGCAGAAGACAATGAGAAGAGTGGGGAGTTGGAAGGATCAGTTGAAGAGCTTTGAACGCAGATAAGACCCATCTGCTCTTAGAAGTAGAGAGAGAACCTAACAACGTCCATGAATACACAAAGTTTTCACTTCACTTTTAAAAGTGAACCAGAAATTGTTCTGTTTCTGTTTCTAGGGAGTGGCACCCATGTGTCAGCACTTACTAGATGGCATTTTTCTGCCAGAAGAAGTGGTGATGATCACAAACTTAGAAGGGATTAAGCATTCAGGGAAGACAGACCTATTAATGGCTATTGGGGAAGACAATGACTGCATATCTATTTAGGGTTCAGAGGCAGTACATCCAATATCGTCATCATCAACAACATCATCACATTTATTCCCTGCCTTTCTTTCTTTTGCAAGACCTCAAGGCAGCTTACAAGGTTTCCCTCCTCTTTGTTGAACATGCAGAACAACAACCCTGTGAGGAAGGTTAGGCTAAGCATCCATAACTGGCCCAAAGCTCCATGGCAGAGTAGACCTAAAACCCAGATAGGTCCAACACTCTAACCACTATGGCATACTGGCTGCTGGGAAGCAATAATAGGAGGCCAAGAATAAAAATTGTCTTCATACCAAGCTTCTTAAAGACATCAGGCCAGCCTTTATGGAAAATGGGATACTGAGCTAGATAGCTTCCCTGTCATGCAAGGACGACTCACCCAAAGTTCTGAATATGAGCAGGAGTACAAACATATGTCCAGTTTACCAAATATGTTCACAAATCATTTAACGAATGTTTAAATCGCACACTATGCTGAATCAGTCCCACTTTCGTCTGTGGATGAAATTTGTGAAACATGGGAAGAGTAATACAAGTCTCCCTCTCCACTGTTGTCCAACTTGCACAGGTTTCTCACTTGTGCAACGGAAGAGGCAACTGCAGCAGCAAGCAGGAATTAGGCATGAGGCAAGCAGGTGCATGATGTTTGGAGAATCCTGGCAGCTTTGAGCACTGCTCATTCACCCATTCCTAGTCCAACACATCAGTGCTGTGCTTCGATTTAAGAACAGAGACAGATATTTGCCCATCTCCATAACCATAGGAATTGCTGTGAAGTATGTTGAACACGCCCTCTTTTCCTTCCCAGCCATCATATCTTGACCAAACAGGTTTTGCAAGTTTTTAAATACTGAAACAATGGACGGTTTACATGAAGGGAGGCAAACTAGTGCCCACCATCTGCTTTCAAATATATCTCTTATAAACTCCATCCTCTAAGGACAGTGAGGCTTTGTCCAAAGCATCAAGAGAGCAGCAGATGGGTTACCGTTGGCTTACCTCATAGGCAACAGTTAGTTTCCTCCTATCACCCGCCCTTCTGTGAAAAGCTATTGTCTCTGCACAATATACACAGACCTACCAGCATTCCGCATACCTGGAAAGTTCAGTACTGCTGTTTACGTTTGAAAACCATGTTATATAGATCAGCTACAACATATATCTTGCTACTAAGCTTCTTCTAGTTCAATACAGGAAGAAGATTCCTTAAAAAAACCCTTTAAGGTCAAATTTAAAAGCATATAGGAAATGTTTTTACTTAATCATAAAAATGCATTTCCCACTGCGTATTGATCTAGAATAGAATCATTACTGATGGTTGGGAAGGCACACAAAAGGAAAAGAGCTTTGTTATGTTCCTTCTTAACAAAGCAACCTGAAGCACTGACAAAAATTACCAGCTTTCTTATTAATCAGTAAATGACAACATAATTAGTTGGCTATTGAATGTGGCCCACCTTGGGGATCAATATCTTTGGTCTCCATAAGGGTAGCAGCTACATTGTTTATACAACTTAATGCTTTTAGACAGCATCTGCAAAATATAATTCCATGTAAACAAATCAGTGTAAAAGAAATAGGGAGAAAAAAAGCTGCCCTTTCAGTTTCATGTTATTTAATGAGGAGCAAAGATCTGAAGCATATTCTGGGTTGTGTGCGTTTGTTTTGTTTTGATCCCCCTGAAGGACTTGCAATCTATTGCTTGTTAGGGTTGTCTAGATGTACCTATTTCAGGACTTTAGTTTCTCATTTTTCTAGTGTTTGCTTCATTTCATCCCATTTTGGGATCAGTTTTTCTCCCCCCACCCCACACCATCTCTCTTAAAGTGGTGTGAAAAGTCGTAGGCATATTTTTATTCATTTCTCTGAATATAAGGGGTTTTTTGTCCCATTTGCCTAATACTCTTTTTTGGTAAGTGCCTTTCCCTTACAGAATGCTTACATAATGTATTTCCCATTTTTGTCTTCACACTTTCCTGTCCAGGAAACACATATTTGTATGCATTACTGGTCTGGAAAACTGCACTGAAAAATCTGAAGTGATCAGAATATAGAAGGATGAAGGCATCCTAGTTTGCATATAGGTTGGAGAAATGCAGATTCAGGCCAGCATCCTCAGATCAAAAAGTGAATGGTCAAAAAGTGAATGGAATATATATTTTCCCCATGAAAGAACAAAAGAAAGACCCAACACTGCCTTCCAGTCCATGCTCAGAAGCAGAGCACTTTGTATAAAATATCCATTATCTGATCCAAATAGGAGTAGAACTGTATATGGAAAGCTAAAGTCAGCTGTTCAATGTGGCCAGTCAAGAAGTCCTAGGGGAAAGACCAATGGATCGTAACAATTTAAGTTATTCAATTTCACTGTAATTGGTTGCAAAAGCACTGGAAGGTTAACTTATCTTGATCTTGAAAGCATTGTTGGCACAGTACTGGTGTCAGAGGTACCATCCTGGTTGGATCTGTGGCTTCTTGAAACTCCAGGATGTTGTTCTAATTGCTTATAGCCACCAGGCTAGCTACGTGTTCTCTAGTTCCTTGCCTATTTGACTGGGAGGCCTTGAAATTTGGATGAATGAGGTTGTATGTTTGGTAGTCTTGTGCAAATATACACAACCGCAAGTCTGCCTGTCTACTAGGCCAATTTCATTGTTTTCACACACTACATTTTTACCTGGGCAAAGCTATATTCTATCCTTGTCAAAGA